>NW_027363640.1:0-576843 GCF_046119375.1 Phyllobates terribilis
CAATGGCAAAAATCATTGAAAATTGTAAATTGCACAAACAGTAATTTCTCCGCATTGCAAGGTGCAATTCTGAAATTTTTTGCTTTTTCCTGCTCCTCTTAGCATGATAAAGAAGATTCAAAGAGAGTGAGATGCCAGCTCCTTTCATTCAGTCAGTAGCTTCAATCATTTCTGGACGTTTTCAATGGCAAAAATCAATGAATATTGTAAATGCACAAACAGTAATTTCTCCGCATTGCAAGGTGCAATTCTGAAATTTTTTGCTTTTTCATGCTCCTCTTAGCATGATAAAGAAGATTCAAAGAGAGTGAGATGCCAGCTCCTTTCATTCAGTCAGCAGCTTCAAACATTTCTGGTATATGAATAACATGATGTTTTTCAATGGCAAAAATCAATGAATATTGTAAATGCACAAACAGTAATTTCTCCGCATTGCAAGGTGCAATTCTGAAATTTTTTGCTTTTTCCTGCTCCTCTTAGCATGATAAAGAAGATTCAAAGAGAGTGAGATGCCAGCTCCTTTCATTCAGTCAGTAGCTTCAATCATTTCTGGACGTTTTTCAATGGCAAAAATCAATGAATATTGTAAATGCACAAACAGAAATTTCTCCGCATTGCAAGGTGCAATTCTGAAATTTTTTGCTTTTTCCTGCTCCTCTTAGCATGATAAAGAAGATTCAAAGAGAGTGAGATGCCAGCTCCTTTCATTCAGTCAGTAGCTTCAAACATTTCTGGTATATGAATAACATGATGTTTTTCAATGGCAAAAATCAATGAATATTGTAAATGCACAAACAGTAATTTCTCCGCATTGCAAGGTGCAATTCTGAAATTTTTTGCTTTTTCCTGCTCCTCTTAGCATGATAAAGAAGATTCAAAGAGAGTGAGATGCCAGCTCCTTTCATTCAGTCAGTAGCTTCAAACATTTCTGGTATATGAATAACATGATGTTTTTCAATGGCAAAAATCAATGAATATTGTAAATGCACAAACAGTAATTTCTCCGCATTGCAAGGTGCAATTCTGAAATTTTTTGCTTTTTCCTGCTCCTCTTAGCATGATAAAGAAGATTCAAAGAGAGTGAGATGCCAGCTCCTTTCATTCAGTCAGTAGCTTCAAACATTTCTGGTATATGAATAACATGATGTTTTTCAATGGCAAAAATCAATGAATATTGTAAATGCACAAACAGTAATTTCTCCGCATTGCAAGGTGCAATTCTGAAATTTTTTGCTTTTTTCCTGCTCCTCTTAGCATGATAAAGAAGATTCAAAGAGAGTGAGATGCCAGCTCCTTTCATTCAGTCAGTAGCTTCAATCATTTCTGGATATGATACATGGTTTTTCAATGGCAAAAATCAATGAATATTGTAAATGCACATACAGTAATTTCTTCGCATTGCAAGGTGCAATTCTGAAATTTTTTGCTTTTTCCTGCTCCTCTTAGCATGATAAAGAAGATTCAAAGAGAGTGAGATGCCAGCTCCTTTCATTCAGTCAGTAGCTTCAATCATTTCTGGACGTTTTTCAATGGCAAAAATCAATGAATATTGTAAATGCACAAACAGTAATTTCTCCGCATTGCAAGGTGCAATTCTGAAATTTTTTGCTTTTTCCTGCTCCTCTTAGCATGATAAAGAAGATTCAAAGAGAGTGAGATGCCAGCTCCTTTCATTCAGTCAGTAGCTTCAATCATTTCTGGACGTTTTTCAATGGCAAAAATCAATGAATATTGTAAATGCACAAACAGTAATTTCTCCGCATTGCAAGGTGCAATTCTGAAATTTTTTGCTTTTTCCTGCTCCTCTTAGCATGATAAAGAATATTCAAAGAGAGTGAGATGCCAGCTCCTTTCATTCAGTCAGTAGCTTCAATCATTTCTGGTATATGAATAACATGATGTTTTTCAATGGCAAAAATCATTGAATATTGTAAATGCACAAACAGTAATTTCTCCGCATTGCAAGGTGCAATTCTGAAATTTTTTGCTTTTTCCTGCTCCTCTTAGCATGATAAAGAAGATTCAAAGAGAGTGAGATGCCAGCTCCTTTCATTCAGTCAGTAGCTTCAATCATTTCTGGTATATGAATAACATGATGTTTTTCAATGGCAAAAATCAATGAATATTGTAAATGCACAAACAGTAATTTCTCCGCATTGCAAGGTGCAATTCTGAATTTTTTTGCTTTTTCCTGCTCCTCTTAGCATGATAAAGAAGATTCAAAGAGAGTGAGATGCCAGCTCCTTTCATTCAGTCAGTAGCTTCAAACATTTCTGGTATATGAATAACATGATGTTTTTCAATGGCAAAAATCAATGAATATTGTAAATGCACAAACTAATTTCTCCGCATTGCAAGGTGCAATTCTGAAATTTTTTGCTTTTTCCTGCTCCTCTTAGCATGATAAAGAAGATTCAAAGAGAGTGAGATGCCAGCTCCTTTCATTCAGTCAGTAGCTTCAATCATTTCTGGACGTTTTTCAATGGCAAAAATCAATGAATATTGTAAATGCACAAACAGTAATTTCTCCGCATTGCAAGGTGCAATTCTGAATTTTTTTGCCTTTTCCTGCTCCTCTTAGCATGATAAAGAAGATTCAAAGAGAGTGAGATGCCAGCTCCTTTCATTCAGTCAGTAGCTTCAATCATTTCTGGTATATGAATAACATGATGTTTTTCAATGGCAAAAATCAATGAATATTGTAAATGCACAAACAGTAATTTCTCCGCATTGCAAGGTGCAATTCTGAAATTTTTTGCTTTTTCCTGCTCCTCTTAGCATGATAAAGAAGATTCAAAGAGATTTAGATGCCAGCTCCTTTCATTCAGTCAGTAGCTTCAATCATTTCTGGACGTTTTTCAATGGCAAAAATCAATGAATATTGTAAATGCACAAACAGTAATTTCTCCGCATTGCAAGGTGCAATTCTGAAATTTTTTGCTTTTTCCTGCTCCTCTTAGCATGATAAAGAATATTCAAAGAGAGTGAGATGCCAGCTCCTTTCATTCAGTCAGTAGCTTCAAACATTTCTGGTATATGAATAACATGATGTTTTTCAATGGCAAAAATCAATGAATATTGTAAGTGCACAAACAGTAATTTCTCCGCATTGCAAGGTGCAATTCTGAAATTTTTTGCTTTTTCCTGCTCCTCTTAGCATGATAAAGAAGATTCAAAGAGAGTGAGATGCCAGCTCCTTTCATTCAGTCAGTAGCTTCAAACATTTCTGGTATATGAATAACATGATGTTTTTCAATGGCAAAAATCAATGAATATTGTAAATGCACAAACAGTAATTTCTCCGCATTGCAAGGTGCAATTCTGAATTTTTTTGCTTTTTCCTGCTCCTCTTAGCATGATAAAGAAGATTCAAAGAGAGTGAGATTCCAGCTCCTTTCATTCAGTCAGTAGCTTCAATCATTTCTGGACGTTTTTCAATGGCAAAAATCAATGAATATTGTAAATGCACATACAGTAATTTCTTCGCATTGCAAGGTGCAATTCTGAAATTTTTTGCTTTTTCCTGCTCCTCTTAGCATGATAAAGAAGATTCAAAGAGAGTGAGATGCCAGCTCCTTTCATTCAGTCAGTAGCTTCAAACATTTCTGGTATATGAATAACATGATGTTTTTCAATGGCAAAAATCAATGAATATTGTAAATGCACAAACAGTAATTTCTCCGCATTGCAAGGTGCAATTCTGAAATTTTTTGCTTTTTCCTGCTCCTCTTAGCATGATAAAGAAGATTCAAAGAGAGTGAGATGCCAGCTCCTTTCATTCAGTCAGTAGCTTCAATCATTTCTGGTATATGAATAACATGATGTTTTTCAATGGCAAAAATCAATGAATATTGTAAATGCACAAACAGTAATTTCTCCGCATTGCAAGGTGCAATTCTGAAATTTTTTGCTTTTTCCTGCTCCTCTTAGCATGATAAAGAAGATTCAAAGAGAGTGAGATGCCAGCTCCTTTCATTCAGTCAGTAGCTTCAATCATTTCTGGACGTTTTTCAATTGTAAAAATCATTGAATATTGTAAATGCACAAACAGTAATTTCTCCGCATTGCAAGGTGCAATTCTGAAATTTTTTGCTTTTTCCTGCTCCTCTTATCATGATAAAGAAGATTCAAAGAGAGTGAGATGCCAGCTCCTTTCATTCAGTCAGTAGCTTCAAACATTTCTGGTATATGAATAACATGATGTTTTTCAATGGCAAAAATCAATGAATATTGTAAATGCACAAACAGTAATTTCTCCGCATTGCAAGGTGCAATTCTGAAATTTTTTGCTTTTTCCTGCTCCTCTTAGCATGATAAAGAAGATTCAAAGAGAGTGAGATGCCAGCTCCTTTCATTCAGTCAGTAGCTTCAATCATTTCTGGTATATGAATAACATGATGTTTTTCAATGGCAAAAATCAATGAATATTGTAAATGCACAAACAGTAAGTTCTCCGCATTGCAAGGTGCAATTCTGAAATTTTTTGCTTTTTCCTGCTCCTCTTAGCATGATAAAGAAGATTCAAAGAGAGTGAGATGCCAGCTCCTTTCATTCAGTCAGTAGCTTCAATCATTTCTGGACGTTTTTCAATGGCAAAAATCATTGAATATTGTAAATGCACAAACAGTAATTTCTCCGCATTGCAAGGTGCAATTCTGAAATTTTTTGCTTTTTCCTGCTCCTCTTAGCATGATAAACAAGATTCAAAGAGAGTGAGATGCCAGCTCCTTTCATTCAGTCAGTAGCTTCAATCATTTCTGGACGTTTTTCAATGGCAAAAATCAATGAATATTGTAAATGCACAAACAGTAATTTCTCCGCATTGCAAGGTGCAATTCTGAAATTTTTTGCTTTTTCCTGCTCCTCTTAGCATGATAAAGAAGATTCAAAGAGAGTGAGATGCCAGCTCCTTTCATTCAGTCAGTAGCTTCAATCATTTCTGGACGTTTTTCAATGGCAAAAATCAATGAATATTGTAAATGCACAAACAGTAATTTCTCCGCATTGCAAGGTGCAATTCTGAAATTTTTTGCTTTTTCCTGCTCCTATTAGCATGATAAAGAAGATTCAAAGAGAGTGAGATGCCAGCTCCTTTCATTCAGTCAGTAGCTTCAATCATTTCTGGACGTTTTTCAATGGCAAAAATCAATGAATATTGTAAATGCACAAACAGTAATTTCTCCGCATTGCAAGGTGCAATTCTGAAATTTTTTGCTTTTTCCTGCTCCTCTTAGCATGATAAAGAAGATTCAAAGAGAGTGAGATGCCAGCTCCTTTCATTCAGTCAGTAGCTTCAAACATTTCTGGTATATGAATAACATGATGTTTTTCAATGGCAAAAATCAATGAATATTGTAAATGCACAAACAGTAATTTCTCCGCATTGCAAGGTGCAATTCTGAAATTTTTTGCTTTTTCCTGCTCCTCTTAGCATGATAAAGAAGATTCAAAGAGAGTGAGATGCCAGCTCCTTTCATTCAGTCAGTAGCTTCAATCATTTCTGGACGTTTTTCAATGGCAAAAATCAATGAATATTGTAAATGCACAAACAGTAATTTCTCCGCATTGCAAGGTGCAATTCTGAAATTTTTTGCTTTTTCCTGCTCCTCTTAGCATGATAAAGAAGATTCAAAGAGAGTGAGATGCCAGCTCATTTCATTCAGTCAGTAGCTTCAATCATTTCTGGACGTTTTTCAATGGCAAAAATCAATGAATATTGTAAATGCACAAACAGTAATTTCTCCGCATTGCAAGGTGCAATTCTGAAATTTTTTGCTTTTTCCTGCTCCTATTAGCATGATAAAGAAGATTCAAAGAGAGTGAGATGCCAGCTCCTTTCATTCAGTCAGTAGCTTCAATCATTTCTGGACGTTTTTCAATGGCAAAAATCAATGAATATTGTAAATGCACAAACAGTAATTTCTCCGCATTGCAAGGTGCAATTCTGAAATTTTTTGCTTTTTCCTGCTCCTCTTAGCATGATAAAGAAGATTCAAAGAGAGTGAGATGCCAGCTCCTTTCATTCAGTCAGTAGCTTCAAACATTTCTGGTATATGAATAACATGATGTTTTTCAATGGCAAAAATCAATGAATATTGTAAATGCACAAACAGTAATTTCTCCGCATTGCAAGGTGCAATTCTGAAATTTTTTGCTTTTTCCTGCTCCTCTTAGCATGATAAAGAAGATTCAAAGAGAGTGAGATGCCAGCTCCTTTCATTCAGTCAGTAGCTTCAATCATTTCTGGACGTTTTTCAATGGCAAAAATCAATGAATATTGTAAATGCACAAACAGTAATTTCTCCGCATTGCAAGGTGCAATTCTGAAATTTTTTGCTTTTTCCTGCTCCTCTTAGCATGATAAAGAAGATTCAAAGAGAGTGAGATGCCAGCTCCTTTCATTCAGTCAGTAGCTTCAATCATTTCTGGACGTTTTTCAATGGCAAAAATCAATGAATATTGTAAATGCACAAACAGTAATTTCTCCGCATTGCAAGGTGCAATTCTGAAA
This sequence comes from Phyllobates terribilis, assembly GCF_046119375.1. NCBI lineage: Eukaryota > Metazoa > Chordata > Amphibia > Anura > Dendrobatidae > Phyllobates > Phyllobates terribilis. The sequence continues at coordinate 6,512 of NW_027363640.1, forward strand.
TTTTTTGCTTTTTCCTGCTCCTCTTAGCATGATAAAGAAGATTCAAAGAGAGTGAGATGCCAGCTCCTTTCATTCAGTCAGTAGCTTCAATCATTTCTGGTATATGAATAACATGATGTTTTTCAATGGCAAAAATCAATGAATATTGTAAATGCACAAACAGTAATTTCTCCGCATTGCAATGTGCAATTCTGAAATTTTTTGCTTTTTCCTGCTCCTCTTAGCATGATAAAGAAGATTCAAAGAGAGTGAGATGCCAGCTCCTTTCATTCAGTCAGTAGCTTCAATCATTTCTGGACGTTTTTCAATGGCAAAAATCAATGAATATTGTAAATGCACAAACAGTAATTTCTCCGCATTGCAAGGTGCAATTCTGAAATTTTTTGCTTTTTCCTGCTCCTCTTAGCATGATAAAGAAGATTCAAAGAGAGTGAGATGCCAGCTCCTTTCATTCAGTCAGTAGCTTCAAACATTTCTGGTATATGAATAACATGATGTTTTTCAATGGCAAAAATCAATGAATATTGTAAATGCACAAACAGTAATTTCTCCGCATTGCAAGGTGCAACTCTGAAATTTTTTGCTTTTTCCTGCTCCTCTTAGCATGATAAAGAAGATTCAAAGAGAGTGAGATGCCAGCTCCTTTCATTCAGTCAGTAGCTTCAATCATTTCTGGACGTTTTTCAATGGCAAAAATCAATGAATATTGTAAATGCACAAACAGTAATTTCTCCGCATTGCAAGGTGCAATTCTGAAATTTTTTGCTTTTTCCTGCTCCTATTAGCATGATAAAGAAGATTCAAAGAGAGTGAGATGCCAGCTCCTTTCATTCAGTCAGTAGCTTCAATCATTTCTGGACGTTTTTCAATGGCAAAAATCAATGAATATTGTAAATGCACAAACAGTAATTTCTCCGCATTGCAAGGTGCAATTCTGAAATTTTTTGCTTTTTCCTGCTCCTCTTAGCATGATAAAGAAGATTCAAAGAGAGTGAGATGCCAGCTCCTTTCATTCAGTCAGTAGCTTCAAACATTTCTGGTATATGAATAACATGATGTTTTTCAATGGCAAAAATCAATGAATATTGTAAATGCACAAACAGTAATTTCTCCGCATTGCAAGGTGCAATTCTGAAATTTTTTGCTTTTTCCTGCTCCTCTTAGCATGATAAAGAAGATTCAAAGAGAGTGAGATGCCAGCTCCTTTCATTCAGTCAGTAGCTTCAATCATTTCTGGACGTTTTTCAATGGCAAAAATCAATGAATATTGTAAATGCACAAACAGTAATTTCTCCGCATTGCAAGGTGCAATTCTGAAATTTTTTGCTTTTTCCTGCTCCTCTTAGCATGATAAAGAAGATTCAAAGAGAGTGAGATGCCAGCTCCTTTCATTCAGTCAGTAGCTTCAATCATTTCTGGACGTTTTTCAATGGCAAAAATCAATGAATATTGTAAATGCACAAACAGTAATTTCTCCGCATTGCAAGGTGCAATTCTGAAATTTTTTGCTTTTTCCTGCTCCTCTTAGCATGATAAAGAAGATTCAAAGAGAGTGAGATGCCAGCTCCTTTCATTCAGTCAGTAGCTTCAATCATTTCTGGTATATGAATAACATGATGTTTTTCAATGGCAAAAATCAATGAATATTGTAAATGCACAAACAGTAATTTCTCCGCATTGCAATGTGCAATTCTGAAATTTTTTGCTTTTTCCTGCTCCTCTTAGCATGATAAAGAAGATTCAAAGAGAGTGAGATGCCAGCTCCTTTCATTCAGTCAGTAGCTTCAATCATTTCTGGACGTTTTTCAATGGCAAAAATCAATGAATATTGTAAATGCACAAACAGTAATTTCTCCGCATTGCAAGGTGCAATTCTGAAATTTTTTGCTTTTTCCTGCTCCTCTTAGCAAGATAAAGAAGATTCAAAGAGAGTGAGATGCCAGCTCCTTTCATTCAGTCAGTAGCTTCAAACATTTCTGGTATATGAATAACATGATGTTTTTCAATGGCAAAAATCAATGAATATTGTAAATGCACAAACAGTAATTTCTCCGCATTGCAAGGTGCAATTCTGAAATTTTTTGCTTTTTCCTGCTCCTCTTAGCATGATAAAGAAGATTCAAAGAGAGTGAGATGCCAGCTCCTTTCATTCAGTCAGTAGCTTCAATCATTTCTGGACGTTTTTCAATGGCAAAAATCAATGAATATTGTAAATGCACAAACAGTAATTTCTCCGCATTGCAAGGTGCAATTCTGAAATTTTTTGCTTTTTCCTGCTCCTCTTAGCATGATAAAGAAGATTCAAAGAGAGTGAGATGCCAGCTCCTTTCATTCAGTCAGTAGCTTCAATCATTTCTGGACGTTTTTCAATGGCAAAAATCAATGAATATTGTAAATGCACAAACAGTAATTTCTCCGCATTGCAAGGTGCAATTCTGAAATTTTTTGCTTTTTCCTGCTCCTCTTAGCATGATAAAGAAGATTCAAAGAGAGTGAGATGCCAGCTCCTTTCATTCAGTCAGTAGCTTCAATCATTTCTGGTATATGAATAACATGATGTTTTTCAATGGCAAAAATCAATGAATATTGTAAATGCACAAACAGTAATTTCTCCGCATTGCAATGTGCAATTCTGAAATTTTTTGCTTTTTCCTGCTCCTCTTAGCATGATAAAGAAGATTCAAAGAGAGTGAGATGCCAGCTCCTTTCATTCAGTCAGTAGCTTCAATCATTTCTGGACGTTTTTCAATGGCAAAAATCAATGAATATTGTAAATGCACAAACAGTAATTTCTCCGCATTGCAAGGTGCAATTCTGAAATTTTTTGCTTTTTCCTGCTCCTCTTAGCAAGATAAAGAAGATTCAAAGAGAGTGAGATGCCAGCTCCTTTCATTCAGTCAGTAGCTTCAAACATTTCTGGTATATGAATAACATGATGTTTTTCAATGGCAAAAATCAATGAATATTGTAAATGCACAAACAGTAATTTCTCCGCATTGCAAGGTGCAATTCTGAAATTTTTTGCTTTTTCCTGCTCCTCTTAGCATGATAAAGAAGATTCAAAGAGAGTGAGATGCCAGCTCCTTTCATTCAGTCAGTAGCTTCAATCATTTCTGGACGTTTTTCAATGGCAAAAATCAATGAATATTGTAAATGCACAAACAGTAATTTCTCCGCATTGCAAGGTGCAATTCTGAAATTTTTTGCTTTTTCCTGCTCCTCTTAGCATGATAAAGAAGATTCAAAGAGAGTGAGATGCCAGCTCCTTTCATTCAGTCAGTAGCTTCAATCATTTCTGGTATATGAATAACATGATGTTTTTCAATGGCAAAAATCAATGAATATTGTAAATGCACAAACAGTAATTTCTCCGCATTGCAATGTGCAATTCTGAAATTTTTTGCTTTTTCCTGCTCCTCTTAGCATGATAAAGAAGATTCAAAGAGAGTGAGATGCCAGCTCCTTTCATTCAGTCAGTAGCTTCAATCATTTCTGGACGTTTTTCAATGGCAAAAATCAATGAATATTGTAAATGCACAAACAGTAATTTCTCCGCATTGCAAGGTGCAATTCTGAAATTTTTTGCTTTTTCCTGCTCCTCTTAGCATGATAAAGAAGATTCAAAGAGAGTGAGATGCCAGCTCCTTTCATTCAGTCAGTAGCTTCAAACATTTCTGGTATATGAATAACATGATGTTTTTCAATGGCAAAAATCAATGAATATTGTAAATGCACAAACAGTAATTTCTCCGCATTGCAAGGTGCAATTCTGAAATTTTTTGCTTTTTCCTGCTCCTCTTAGCATGATAAAGAAGATTCAAAGAGAGTGAGATGCCAGCTCCTTTCATTCAGTCAGTAGCTTCAATCATTTCTGGTATATGAATAACATGATGTTTTTCAATGGCAAAAATCAATGAATATTGTAAATGCACAAACAGTAATTTCTCCGCATTGCAAGGTGCAATTCTGAAATTTTTTGCTTTTTCCTGCTCCTCTTAGCATGATAAAGAAGATTCAAAGAGAGTGAGATGCCAGCTCCTTTCATTCAGTCAGTAGCTTCAATCATTTCTGGACGTTTTTCAATGGCAAAAATCATTGAATATTGTAAATGCACAAACAGTAATTTCTCCGCATTGCAAGGTGCAATTCTGAAATTTTTTGCTTTATCCTGCTCCTCTTAGCATGATAAACAAGATTCAAAGAGAGTGAGATGCCAGCTCCTTTCATTCAGTCAGTAGCTTCAATCATTTCTGGACGTTTTTCAATGGCAAAAATCAATGAATATTGTAAATGCACAAACAGTAATTTCTCCGCATTGCAAGGTGCAATTCTGAAATTTTTTGCTTTTTCCTTCTCCTCTTAGCATGATAAAGAAGATTCAAAGAGAGTGAGATGCCAGCTCCTTTCATTCAGTCAGTAGCTTCAATCATTTCTGGACGTTTTTCAATGGCAAAAATCAATGAATATTGTAAATGCACAAACAGTAATTTCTCCGCATTGCAAGGTGCAATTCTGAAATTTTTTGCTTTTTCCTGCTCCTATTAGCATGATAAACAAGATTCAAAGAGAGTGAGATGCCAGCTCCTTTCATTCAGTCAGTAGCTTCAATCATTTCTGGACGTTTTTCAATGGCAAAAATCAATGAATATTGTAAATGCACAAACAGTAATTTCTCCGCATTGCAAGGTGCAATTCTGAAATTTTTTGCTTTTTCCTGCTCCTCTTAGCATGATAAAGAAGATTCAAAGAGAGTGAGATGCCAGCTCCTTTCATTCAGTCAGTAGCTTCAAACATTTCTGGTATATGAATAACATGATGTTTTTCAATGGCAAAAATCAATGAATATTGTAAATGCACAAACAGTAATTTCTCCGCATTGCAAGGTGCAATTTTGAAATTTTTTGCTTTTTCCTGCTCCTCTTAGCATGATAAAGAAGATTCAAAGAGAGTGAGATGCCAGCTCCTTTCATTCAGTCAGTAGCTTCAATCATTTCTGGACGTTTTTCAATGGCAAAAATCAATGAATATTGTAAATGCACAAACAGTAATTTCTCCGCATTGCAAGGTGCAATTCTGAAATTTTTTGCTTTTTCCTGCTCCTCTTAGCATGATAAAGAAGATTCAAAGACAGTGAGATGCCAGCTCCTTTCATTCAGTCAGTAGCTTCAATCATTTCTGGACGTTTTTCAATGGCAAAAATCAATGAATATTGTAAATGCACAAACAGTAATTTCTCCGCATTGCAAGGTGCAATTCTGAAATTTTTTGCTTTTTCCTGCTCCTCTTGGCATGATAAAGAATATTCAAAGAGAGTGAGATGCCAGCTCCTTTCATTCAGTCAGTAGCTTCAAACATTTCTGGTATATGAATAACATGATGTTTTTCAATGGCAAAAATCAATGAATATTGTAAGTGCACAAACAGTAATTTCTCCGCATTGCAAGGTGCAATTCTGAAATTTTTTGCTTTTTCCTGCTCCTCTTAGCATGATAAAGAAGATTCAAAGAGAGTGAGATGCCAGCTCCTTTCATTCAGTCAGTAGCTTCAAACATTTCTGGTATATGAATAACATGATGTTTTTCAATGGCAAAAATCAATGAATATTGTAAATGCACAAACAGTAATTTCTCCGCATTGCAAGGTGCAATTCTGAATTTTTTTGCTTTTTCCTGCTCCTCTTAGCATGATAAAGAAGATTCAAAGAGAGTGAGATTCCAGCTCCTTTCATTCAGTCAGTAGCTTCAATCATTTCTGGACGTTTTTCAATGGCAAAAATCAATGAATATTGTAAATGCACATACAGTAATTTCTTCGCATTGCAAGGTGCAATTCTGAAATTTTTTGCTTTTTCCTGCTCCTCTTAGCATGATAAAGAAGATTCAAAGAGAGTGAGATGCCAGCTCCTTTCATTCAGTCAGTAGCTTCAATCATTTCTGGACGTTTTTCAATGGCAAAAATCAATGAATATTGTAAATGCACAAACAGTAATTTCTCCGCATTGCAAGGTGCAATTCTGAAATTTTTTGCTTTTTCCTGCTCCTCTTAGCATGATAAAGAAGATTCAAAGAGAGTGAGATGCCAGCTCCTTTCATTCAGTCAGTAGCTTCAATCATTTCTGGACGTTTTTCAATGGCAAAAATCAATGAATATTGTAAATGCACAAACAGTAATTTCTCCGCATTGCAAGGTGCAATTCTGAAATTTTTTGCTTTTTCCTGCTCCTCTTAGCATGATAAAGAAGATTCAAAGAGAGTGAGATGCCAGCTCCTTTCATTCAGTCAGTAGCTTCAATCATTTCTGGACGTTTTTCAATGGCAAAAATCATTGAATATTGTAAATGCACAAACAGTAATTTCTCCGCATTGCAAGGTGCAATTCTGAAATTTTTTGCTTTTTCCTGCTCCTCTTAGCATGATAAACAAGATTCAAAGAGAGTGAGATGCCAGCTCCTTTCATTCAGTCAGTAGCTTCAATCATTTCTGTACGTTTTTCAATGGCAAAAATCAATGAATATTGTAAATGCACAAACAGTAATTTCTCCGCATTGCAAGGTGCAATTCTGAAAGGAGCTGGCATCTCACTCTCTTTGAATCTTCTTTATCATGCTAGGATTAGCAGGAAAAAGCAAAAAATTTCAGAATTGCACCTTGCAATGCGAAGAAATTACTGTATGTGCATTTACGATATTCATTGATTTTTGCCATTGAAAAACGTCCAGAAATGACAATGGCAATGGCAAAAATCAATGAATATTGTAAATGCACAAACAGTAATTTCTCCACATTGCAAGGTGCAATTCTGAAATTTTTTGCTTTTTCCTGCTAATCCTAGCATGATAAAGAAGATTCAAAGAGAGTGAGATGCCAGCTCCTTTCATTCAGTCAGTAGCTTCAAACATTTCTGGTATATGAATAACATGATGTTTTTCAATGGCAAAAATCAATGAATATTGTAAATGCACAAACAGTAATTTCTCCGCATTGCAAGGTGCAATTCTGAAATTTTTTGCTTTTTCCTGCTCCTCTTAGCATGATAAAGAAGATTCAAAGAGAGTGAGATGCCAGCTCCTTTCATTCAGTCAGTAGCTTCAATCATTTCTGGTATATGAATAACATGATGTTTTTCAATGGCAAAAATCAATGAATATTGTAAATGCACAAACAGTAATTTCTCCGCATTGCAAGGTGCAATTCTGAAATTTTTTGCTTTTTCCTGCTCCTCTTAGCATGATAAAGAAGATTCAAAGAGAGTGAGATGCCAGCTCCTTTCATTCAGTCAGTAGCTTCAATCATTTCTGGACGTTTTTCAATTGTAAAAATCATTGAATATTGTAAATGCACAAACAGTAATTTCTCCGCATTGCAAGGTGCAATTCTGAAATTTTTTGCTTTTTCCTGCTCCTCTTATCATGATAAAGAAGATTCAAAGAGAGTGAGATGCCAGCTCCTTTCATTCAGTCAGTAGCTTCAAACATTTCTGGTATATGAATAACATGATGTTTTTCAATGGCAAAAATCAATGAATATTGTAAATGCACAAACAGTAATTTCTCCGCATTGCAAGGTGCAATTCTGAAATTTTTTGCTTTTTCCTGCTCCTCTTAGCATGATAAAGAAGATTCAAAGAGAGTGAGATGCCAGCTCCTTTCATTCAGTCAGTAGCTTCAATCATTTCTGGTATATGAATAACATGATGTTTTTCAATGGCAAAAATCAATGAATATTGTAAATGCACAAACAGTAATTTCTCCGCATTGCAAGGTGCAATTCTGAAATTTTTTGCTTTTTCCTGCTCCTCTTAGCATGATAAAGAAGATTCAAAGAGAGTGAGATGCCAGCTCCTTTCATTCAGTCAGTAGCTTCAATCATTTCTGGACGTTTTTCAATGGCAAAAATCATTGAATATTGTAAATGCACAAACAGTAATTTCTCCGCATTGCAAGGTGCAATTCTGAAATTTTTTGCTTTTTCCTGCTCCTCTTAGCATGATAAACAAGATTCAAAGAGAGTGAGATGCCAGCTCCTTTCATTCAGTCAGTAGCTTCAATCATTTCTGGACGTTTTTCAATGGCAAAAATCAATGAATATTGTAAATGCACAAACAGTAATTTCTCCGCATTGCAAGGTGCAATTCTGAAATTTTTTGCTTTTTCCTGCTCCTCTTAGCATGATAAAGAAGATTCAAAGAGAGTGAGATGCCAGCTCCTTTCATTCAGTCAGTAGCTTCAATCATTTCTGGACGTTTTTCAATGGCAAAAATCAATGAATATTGTAAATGCACATACAGTAATTTCTTCGCATTGCAAGGTGCAATTCTGAAATTTTTTGCTTTTTCCTGCTCCTCTTAGCATGATAAAGAAGATTCAAAGAGAGTGAGATGCCAGCTCCTTTCATTCAGTCAGTAGCTTCAATCATTTCTGGACGTTTTTCAATGGCAAAAATCAATGAATATTGTAAATGCACAAACAGTAATTTCTCCGCATTGCAAGGTGCAATTCTGAAATTTTTTGCTTTTTCCTGCTCCTCTTAGCATGATAAAGAAGATTCAAAGAGAGTGAGATGCCAGCTCCTTTCATTCAGTCAGTAGCTTCAATCATTTCTGGACGTTTTTCAATGGCAAAAATCAATGAATATTGTAAATGCACAAACAGTAATTTCTCCGCATTGCAAGGTGCAATTCTGAAATTTTTTGCTTTTTCCTGCTCCTCTTAGCATGATAAAGAATATTCAAAGAGAGTGAGATGCCAGCTCCTTTCATTCAGTCAGTAGCTTCAATCATTTCTGGTATATGAATAACATGATGTTTTTCAATGGCAAAAATCATTGAATATTGTAAATGCACAAACAGTAATTTCTCCGCATTGCAAGGTGCAATTCTGAAATTTTTTGCTTTTTCCTGCTCCTCTTAGCATGATAAAGAAGATTCAAAGAGAGTGAGATGCCAGCTCCTTTCATTCAGTCAGTAGCTTCAATCATTTCTGGTATATGAATAACATGATGTTTTTCAATGGCAAAAATCAATGAATATTGTAAATGCACAAACAGTAATTTCTCCGCATTGCAAGGTGCAATTCTGAATTTTTTTGCTTTTTCCTGCTCCTCTTAGCATGATAAAGAAGATTCAAAGAGAGTGAGATGCCAGCTCCTTTCATTCAGTCAGTAGCTTCAAACATTTCTGGTATATGAATAACATGATGTTTTTCAATGGCAAAAATCAATGAATATTGTAAGTGCACAAACTAATTTCTCCGCATTGCAAGGTGCAATTCTGAAATTTTTTGCTTTTTCCTGCTCCTCTTAGCATGATAAAGAAGATTCAAAGAGAGTGAGATGCCAGCTCCTTTCATTCAGTCAGTAGCTTCAATCATTTCTGGACGTTTTTCAATGGCAAAAGTCAATGAATATTGTAAATGCACAAACAGTAATTTCTCCGCATTGCAAGGTGCAATTCTGAATTTTTTTGCTTTTTCCTGCTCCTCTTTGCATGATAAAGAAGATTCAAAGAGAGTGAGATGCCAGATCCTTTCATTCAGTCAGTAGCTTCAATCATTTCTGGTATATGAATAACATGATGTTTTTCAATGGCAAAAATCAATGAATATTGTAAATGCACAAACAGTAATTTCTCCGCATTGCAAGGTGCAATTCTGAAATTTTTTGCTTTTTCCTGCTCCTCTTAGCATGATAAAGAAGATTCAAAGAGATTTAGATGCCAGCTCCTTTCATTCAGTCAGTAGCTTCAATCATTTCTGGACGTTTTTCAATGGCAAAAATCAATGAATATTGTAAATGCACAAACAGTAATTTCTCCGCATTGCAAGGTGCAATTCTGAAATTTTTTGCTTTTTCCTGCTCCTCTTAGCATGATAAAGAATATTCAAAGAGAGTGAGATGCCAGCTCCTTTCATTCAGTCAGTAGCTTCAAACATTTCTGGTATATGAATAACATGATGTTTTTCAATGGCAAAAATCAATGAATATTGTAAATGCACAAACAGTAATTTCTCCGCATTGCAAGGTGCAATTCTGAAATTTTTTGCTTTTTCTTGCTCCTCTTAGCATGATAAAGAAGATTCAAAGAGAGTGAGATGCCAGCTCCTTTCATTCAGTCAGTAGCTTCAAACATTTCTGGTATATGAATAACATGATGTTTTTCAATGGCAAAAATCAATGAATATTGTAAATGCACAAACAGTAATTTCTCCGCATTGCAAGGTGCAATTCTGAAATTTTTTGCTTTTTCCTGCTCCTCTTAGCATGATAAAGAAGATTCAAAGAGAGTGAGATGCCAGCTCCTTTCAGTCAGTAGCTTCAATCATTTCTGGACGTTTTTCAATGGCAAAAATCAATGAATATTGTAAATGCACATACAGTAATTTCTTTGCATTGCAAGGTGCAATTCTGAAATTTTTTGCTTTTTCCTGCTCCTCTTAGCATGATAAAGAAGATTCAAAGAGAGTGAGATGCCAGCTCCTTTCATTCAGTCAGTAGCTTCAATCATTTCTGGACGTTTTTCAATGGCAAAAATCAATGAATATTGTAAATGCACAAACAGTAATTTCTCCGCATTGCAAGGTGCAATTCTGAAATTTTTTGCTTTTTCCTGCTCCTCTTAGCATGATAAAGAAGATTAAAACAGAGTGAGATGCCAGCTCCTTTCATTCAGTCAGTAGCTTCAATCATTTCTGGACGTTTTTCAATGGCAAAAATCAATGAATATTGTAAATGCACAAACAGTAATTTAAACGCATTGCAAGGTGCAATTCTGAAATTTTTTGCTTTTTCCTGCTCCTCTTAGCATGATAAAGAATATTCAAAGAGAGTGAGATGCCAGCTCCTTTCATTCAGTCAGTAGCTTCAATCATTTCTGGTATATGAATAACATGATGTTTTTCAATGGCAAAAATCATTGAATATTGTAAATGCACAAACAGTAATTTCTCCGCATTGCAAGGTGCAATTCTGAAATTTTTTGCTTTTTCCTGCTCCTCTTAGCATGATAAAGAAGATTCAAAGAGAGTGAGATGCCAGCTCCTTTCATTCAGTCAGTAGCTTCAATCATTTCTGGTATATGAATAACATGATGTTTTTCAATGGCAAAAATCAATGAATATTGTAAATGCACAAACAGTAATTTCTCCGCATTGCAAGGTGCAATTCTGAATTTTTTTGCTTTTTCCTGCTCCTCTTAGCATGATAAAGAAGATTCAAAGAGAGTGAGATGCCAGCTCCTTTCATTCAGTCAGTAGCTTCAAACATTTCTGGTATATGAATAACATGATGTTTTTCAATGGCAAAAATCAATGAATATTGTAAATGCACAAACTAATTTCTCCGCATTGCAAGGTGCAATTCTGAAATTTTTTGCTTTTTCCTGCTCCTCTTAGCATGATAAAGAAGATTCAAAGAGAGTGAGATGCCAGCTCCTTTCATTCAGTCAGTAGCTTCAATCATTTCTGGTATATGAATAACATGATGTTTTTCAATGGCAAAAATCAATGAATATTGTAAATGCACAAACAGTAATTTCTCCGCATTGCAAGGTGCAATTCTGAAATTTTTTGCTTTTTCCTGCTCCTCTTAGCATGATAAAGAAGATTCAAAGAGAGTGAGATGCCAGCTCCTTTCAGTCAGTAGCTTCAATCATTTCTGGACGTTTTTCAATGGCAAAAATCAATGAATATTGTAAATGCACATACAGTAATTTCTTTGCATTGCAAGGTGCAATTCTGAAATTTTTTGCTTTTTCCTGCTCCTCTTAGCATGATAAAGAAGATTCAAAGAGAGTGAGATGCCAGCTCCTTTCATTCAGTCAGTAGCTTCAATCATTTCTGGACGTTTTTCAATGGCAAAAATCAATGAATATTGTAAATGCACAAACAGTAATTTCTCCGCATTGCAAGGTGCAATTCTGAAATTTTTTGCTTTTTCCTGCTCCTCTTAGCATGATAAAGAAGATTCAAAGAGAGTGAGATGCCAGCTCCTTTCATTCAGTCAGTAGCTTCAATCATTTCTGGACGTTTTTCAATGGCAAAAATCAATGAATATTGTAAATGCACAAACAGTAATTTCTCCGCATTGCAAGGTGCAATTCTGAAATTTTTTGCTTTTTCCTGCTCCTCTTAGCATGATAAAGAATATTCAAAGAGAGTGAGATGCCAGCTCCTTTCATTCAGTCAGTAGCTTCAATCATTTCTGGTATATGAATAACATGATGTTTTTCAATGGCAAAAATCATTGAATATTGTAAATGCACAAACAGTAATTTCTCCGCATTGCAAGGTGCAATTCTGAAATTTTTTGCTTTTTCCTGCTCCTCTTAGCATGATAAAGAAGATTCAAAGAGAGTGAGATGCCAGCTCCTTTCATTCAGTCAGTAGCTTCAATCATTTCTGGTATATGAATAACATGATGTTTTTCAATGGCAAAAATCAATGAATATTGTAAATGCACAAACAGTAATTTCTCCGCATTGCAAGGTGCAATTCTGAATTTTTTTGCTTTTTCCTGCTCCTCTTAGCATGATAAAGAAGATTCAAAGAGAGTGAGATGCCAGCTCCTTTCATTCAGTCAGTAGCTTCAAACATTTCTGGTATATGAATAACATGATGTTTTTCAATGGCAAAAATCAATGAATATTGTAAATGCACAAACTAATTTCTCCGCATTGCAAGTTGCAATTCTGAAATTTTTTGCTTTTTCCTGCTCCTCTTAGCATGATAAAGAAGATTCAAAGAGAGTGAGATGCCAGCTCCTTTCATTCAGTCAGTAGCTTCAATCATTTCTGGACGTTTTTCAATGGCAAAAATCAATGAATATTGTAAATGCACAAACAGTAATTTCTCCGCATTGCAAGGTGCAATTCTGAATTTTTTTGCTTTTTCCTGCTCCTCTTAGCATGATAAAGAAGATTCAAAGAGAGTGAGATGCCAGCTCCTTTCATTCAGTCAGTAGCTTCAATCATTTCTGGTATATGAATAACATGATGTTTTTCAATGGCAAAAATCAATGAATATTGTAAATGCACAAACAGTAATTTCTCCGCATTGCAAGGTGCAATTCTGAAATTTTTTGCTTTTTCCTGCTCCTCTTAGCATGATAAAGAAGATTCAAAGAGAGTGAGATGCCAGCTCCTTTCAGTCAGTAGCTTCAATCATTTCTGGACGTTTTTCAATGGCAAAAATCAATGAATATTGTAAATGCACATACAGTAATTTCTTTGCATTGCAAGGTGCAATTCTGAAATTTTTTGCTTTTTCCTGCTCCTCTTAGCATGATAAAGAAGATTCAAAGAGAGTGAGATGCCAGCTCCTTTCATTCAGTCAGTAGCTTCAATCATTTCTGGACGTTTTTCAATGGCAAAAATCAATGAATATTGTAAATGCACAAACAGTAATTTCTCCGCATTGCAAGGTGAAATTCTGAAATTTTTTGCTTTTTCCTGCTCCTCTTAGCATGATAAAGAAGATTCAAAGAGAGTGAGATGCCAGCTCCTTTCATTCAGTCAGTAGCTTCAATCATTTCTGGACGTTTTTCAATGGCAAAAATCAATGAATATTGTAAATGCACAAACAGTAATTTCTCCGCATTGCAAGGTGCAATTCTGAATTTTTTTGCTTTTTCCTGCTCCTCTTAGCATGATAAAGAATATTCAAAGAGAGTGAGATGCCAGCTCCTTTCATTCAGTCAGTAGCTTCAATCATTTCTGGTATATGAATAACATGATGTTTTTCAATGGCAAAAATCATTGAATATTGTAAATGCACAAACAGTAATTTCTCCGCATTGCAAGGTGCAATTCTGAAATTTTTTGCTTTTTCCTGCTCCTCTTAGCATGATAAAGAAGATTCAAAGAGAGTGAGATGCCAGCTCCATTCATTCAGTCAGTAGCTTCAATCATTTCTGGTATATGAATAACATGATGTTTTTCAATGGCAAAAATCAATGAATATTGTAAATGCACAAACAGTAATTTCTCCGCATTGCAAGGTGCAATTCTGAATTTTTTTGCTTTTTCCTGCTCCTCTTAGCATGATAAAGAAGATTCAAAGAGAGTGAGATGCCAGCTCCTTTCATTCAGTCAGTAGCTTCAAACATTTCTGGTATATGAATAACATGATGTTTTTCAATGGCAAAAATCAATGAATATTTTAAATGCACAAACTAATTTCTCCGCATTGCAAGGTGCAATTCTGAAATTTTTTGCTTTTTCCTGCTCCTCTTAGCATGATAAAGAAGATTCAAAGAGAGTGAGATGCCAGCTCCTTTCATTCAGTCAGTAGCTTCAATCATTTCTGGACGTTTTTCAATGGCAAAAATCAATGAATATTGTAAATGCACAAACAGTAATTTCTCCGCATTGCAAGGTGCAATTCTGAATTTTTTTGCTTTTTCCTGCTCCTCTTAGCATGATAAAGAAGATTCAAAGAGAGTGAGATGCCAGCTCCTTTCATTCAGTCAGTAGCTTCAATCATTTCTGGTATATGAATAACATGATGTTTTTCAATGGCAAAAATCAATGAATATTGTAAATGCACAAACAGTAATTTCTCCGCATTGCAAGGTGCAATTCTGAAATTTTTTGCTTTTTCCTGCTCCTCTTAGCATGATAAAGAAGATTCAAAGAGATTTAGATGCCAGCTCCTTTCATTCAGTCAGTAGCTTCAATCATTTCTGGACGTTTTTCAATGGCAAAAATCAATGAATATTGTAAATGCACAAACAGTAATTTCTCCGCATTGCAAGGTGCAATTCTGAAATTTTTTGCTTTTTCCTGCTCCTCTTAGCATGATAAAGAAGATTCAAAGAGAGTGAGATGCCAGCTCCTTTCATTCAGTCAGTAGCTTCAAACATTTCTGGTATATGAATAACATGATGTTTTTCAATGGCAAAAATCAATGAATATTGTAAATGCACAAACAGTAATTTCTCCGCATTGCAAGGTGCAATTCTGAAATTTTTTGCTTTTTCCTGCTCCTCTTAGCATGATAAAGAAGATTCAAAGAGAGTGAGATGCCAGCTCCTTTCATTCAGTCAGTAGCTTCAATCATTTCTGGACGTTTTTCAATGGCAAAAATCAATGAATATTGTAAATGCACATACAGTAATTTCTTCGCATTGCAAGGTGCAATTCTGAAATTTTTTGCTTTTTCCCGCTCCTCTTAGCATGATAAAGAAGATTCAAAGAGAGTGAGATGCCAGCTCCTTTCATTCAGTCAGTAGCTTCAATCATTTCTGGACGTTTTTCAATGGCAAAAATCAATGAATATTGTAAATGCACAAACAGTAATTTCTCCGCATTGCAAGGTGCAATTCTGAAATTTTTTGCTTTTTCCTGCTCCTCTTAGCATGATAAAGAAGATTCAAAGAGAGTGAGATGCCAGCTCCTTTCATTCAGTCAGTAGCTTCAATCATTTCTGGACGTTTTTCAATGGCAAAAATCAATGAATATTGTAAATGCACAAACAGTAATTTCTCCGCATTGCAAGGTGCAATTCTGAAATTTTTTGCTTTTTCCTGCTCCTCTTAGCATGATAAAGAAGATTCAAAGAGAGTGAGATGCCAGCTCCTTTCATTCAGTCAGTAGCTTCAAACATTTCTGGTATATGAATAACATGATGTTTTTCAATGGCAAAAATCAATGAATATTGTAAATGCACAAACAGTAATTTCTCCGCATTGCAAGGTGCAATTCTGAAATTTTTTGCTTTTTCCTGCTCCTCTTAGCATGATAAAGAAGATTCAAAGAGAGTGAGATGCCAGCTCCTTTCATTCAGTCAGTAGCTTCAATCATTTCTGGACGTTTTTCAATGGCAAAAATCAATGAATATTGTAAATGCACAAACAGTAATTTCTCCGCATTGCAAGGTGCAATTCTGAAATTTTTTGCTTTTTCCTGCTCCTCTTAGCATGATAAAGAATATTCAAAGAGAGTGAGATGCCAGCTCCTTTCATTCAGTCAGTAGCTTCAAACATTTCTGGTATATGAATAACATGATGTTTTTCAATGGCAAAAATCAATGAATATTGTAAATGCACAAACAGTAATTTCTCCGCATTGCAAGGTGCAATTCTGAATTTTTTTGCTTTTTCCTGCTCCTCTTAGCATGATAAAGAATATTCAAAGAGAGTGAGATGCCAGCTCCTTTCATTCAGTCAGTAGCTTCAAACATTTCTGGTATATGAATAACATGATGTTTTTCAATGGCAAAAATCAATGAATATTGTAAATGCACAAACAGTAATTTCTCCGCATTGCAAGGTGCAATTCTGAAATTTTTTGCTTTTTCCTGCTCCTCTTAGCATGATAAAGAAGATTCAAAGAGAGTGAGATGCCAGCTCCTTTCTTTCAGTCAGTAGCTTCAATCATTTCTGGACGTTTTTCAATGGCAAAAATCAATGAATATTGTAAATGCACATACAGTAATTTCTTCGCATTGCAAGGTGCAATTCTGAAATTTTTTGCTTTTTCCTGCTCCTCTTCGCATGATAAAGAAGATTCAAAGAGAGTGAGATGCCAGCTCCTTTCATTCAGTCAGTAGCTTCAATCATTTCTGGACGTTTTTCAATGGCAAAAATCAATGAATATTGTAAATGCACAAACAGTAATTTCTCCGCATTGCAAGGTGCAATTCTGAAATTTTTTGCTTTTTCCTGCTCCTCTTAGCATGATAAAGAAGATTCAAAGAGAGTGAGATGCCAGCTCCTTTCATTCAGTCAGTAGCTTCAATCATTTCTGGACGTTTTTCAATGGCAAAAATCAATGAATATTGTAAATGCACAAACAGTAATTTCTCCGCATTGCAAGGTGCAATTCTGAAATTTTTTGCTTTTTCCTGCTCCTCTTAGCATGATAAAGAATATTCAAAGAGAGTGAGATGCCAGCTCCTTTCATTCAGTCAGTAGCTTCAATCATTTCTGGTATATGAATAACATGATGTTTTTCAATGGCAAAAATCATTGAATATTGTAAATGCACAAACAGTAATTTCTCCGCATTGCAAGGTGCAATTCTGAAATTTTTTGCTTTTTCCTGCTCCTCTTAGCATGATAAAGAAGATTCAAAGAGAGTGAGCTGCCAGCTCCTTTCATTCAGTCAGTAGCTTCAATCATTTCTGGTATATGAATAACATGATGTTTTTCAATGGCAAAAATCAATGAATATTGTAAATGCACAAACAGTAATTTCTCCGCATTGCAAGGTGCAATTCTGAAATTTTTTGCTTTTTCCTGCTCCTCTTAGCATGATAAAGAAGATTCAAAGAGATTTAGATGCCAGCTCCTTTCATTCAGTCAGTAGCTTCAATCATTTCTGGACGTTTTTCAATGGCAAAAATCAATGAATATTGTAAATGCACAAACAGTAATTTCTCCGCATTGCAAGGTGCAATTCTGAAATTTTTTGCTTTTTCCTGCTCCTCTTAGCATGATAAAGAATATTCAAAGAGAGTGAGATGCCAGCTCCTTTCATTCAGTCAGTAGCTTCAATCATTTCTGGTATATGAATAACATGATGTTTTTCAATGGCAAAAATCATTGAATATTGTAAATGCACAAACAGTAATTTCTCCGCATTGCAAGGTGCAATTCTGAATTTTTTTGCTTTTTCCTGCTCCTCTTAGCATGATAAAGAAGATTCAAAGAGAGTGAGCTGCCAGCTCCTTTCATTCAGTCAGTAGCTTCAATCATTTCTGGTATATGAATAACATGATGTTTTTCAATGGCAAAAATCAATGAATATTGTAAATGCACAAACAGTAATTTCTCCGCATTGCAAGGTGCAATTCTGAAATTTTTTGCTTTTTCCTGCTCCTCTTAGCATGATAAAGAAGATTCAAAGAGATTTAGATGCCAGCTCCTTTCATTCAGTCAGTAGCTTCAATCATTTCTGGACGTTTTTCAATGGCAAAAATCAATGAATATTGTAAATGCACAAACAGTAATTTCTCCGCATTGCAAGGTGCAATTCTGAAATTTTTTGCTTTTTCCTGCTCCTCTTAGCATGATAAAGAATATTCAAAGAGAGTGAGATGCCAGCTCCTTTCATTCAGTCAGTAGCTTCAAACATTTCTGGTATATGAATAACATGATGTTTTT
The DNA here is from genome assembly GCF_046119375.1 of Phyllobates terribilis. Lineage (NCBI taxonomy): Eukaryota > Metazoa > Chordata > Amphibia > Anura > Dendrobatidae > Phyllobates > Phyllobates terribilis. The sequence continues at coordinate 24,607 of NW_027363640.1, forward strand.
CAATGGCAAAAATCAATGAATATTGTAAATGCACAAACAGTAATTTCTCCGCATTGCAAGGTGCAATTCTGAAATTTTTTGCTTTTTCCTGCTCCTCTTAGCATGATAAAGAAGATTCAAAGAGAGTGAGATGCCAGCTCCTTTCATTCAGTCAGTAGCTTCAAACATTTCTGGTATATGAATAACATGATGTTTTTCAATGGCAAAAATCAATGAATATTGTAAATGCACAAACAGTAATTTCTCCGCATTGCAAGGTGCAATTCTGAAATTTTTTGCTTTTTCCTGCTCCTCTTAGCATGATAAAGAAGATTCAAAGAGAGTGAGATGCCAGCTCCTTTCATTCAGTCAGTAGCTTCAATCATTTCTGGACGTTTTTCAATGGCAAAAATCAATGAATATTGTAAATGCACATACAGTAATTTCTTCGCATTGCAAGGTGCAATTCTGAAATTTTTTGCTTTTTCCTGCTCCTCTTAGCATGATAAAGAAGATTCAAAGAGAGTGAGATGCCAGCTCCTTTCATTCAGTCAGTAGCTTCAATCATTTCTGGACGTTTTTCAATGGCAAAAATCAATGAATATTGTAAATGCACAAACAGTAATTTCTCCGCATTGCAAGGTGCAATTCTGAAATTTTTTGCTTTTTCCTGCTCCTCTTAGCATGATAAAGAAGATTCAAAGAGAGTGAGATGCCAGCTCCTTTCATTCAGTCAGTAGCTTCAATCATTTCTGGACGTTTTTCAATGGCAAAAATCAATGAATATTGTAAATGCACAAACAGTAATTTCTCCGCATTGCAAGGTGCAATTCTGAAATTTTTTGCTTTTTCCTGCTCCTCTTAGCATGATAAAGAAGATTCAAAGAGAGTGAGATGCCAGCTCCTTTCATTCAGTCAGTAGCTTCAAACATTTCTGGTATATGAATAACATGATGTTTTTCAATGGCAAAAATCAATGAATATTGTAAATGCACAAACAGTAATTTCTCCGCATTGCAAGGTGCAATTCTGAAATTTTTTGCTTTTTCCTGCTCCTCTTAGCATGATAAAGAAGATTCAAAGAGAGTGAGATGCCAGCTCCTTTCATTCAGTCAGTAGCTTCAATCATTTCTGGACGTTTTTCAATGGCAAAAATCAATGAATATTGTAAATGCACAAACAGTAATTTCTCCGCATTGCAAGGTGCAATTCTGAAATTTTTTGCTTTTTCCTGCTCCTCTTAGCATGATAAAGAATATTCAAAGAGAGTGAGATGCCAGCTCCTTTCATTCAGTCAGTAGCTTCAAACATTTCTGGTATATGAATAACATGATGTTTTTCAATGGCAAAAATCAATGAATATTGTAAATGCACAAACAGTAATTTCTCCGCATTGCAAGGTGCAATTCTGAAATTTTTTGCTTTTTCCTGCTCCTCTTAGCATGATAAAGAATATTCAAAGAGAGTGAGATGCCAGCTCCTTTCATTCAGTCAGTAGCTTCAAACATTTCTGGTATATGAATAACATGATGTTTTTCAATGGCAAAAATCAATGAATATTGTAAATGCACAAACAGTAATTTCTCCGCATTGCAAGGTGCAATTCTGAAATTTTTTGCTTTTTCCTGCTCCTCTTAGCATTATAAAGAAGATTCAAAGAGAGTGAGATGCCAGCTCCTTTCATTCAGTCAGTAGCTTCAATCATTTCTGGACGTTTTTCAATGGCAAAAATCAATGAATATTGTAAATGCACATACAGTAATTTCTTCGCATTGCAAGGTGCAATTCTGAAATTTTTTGCTTTTTCCTGCTCCTCTTAGCATGATAAAGAAGATTCAAAGAGAGTGAGATGCCAGCTCCTTTCATTCAGTCAGTAGCTTCAATCATTTCTGGACGTTTTTCAATGGCAAAAATCAATGAATATTGTAAATGCACAAACAGTAATTTCTCCGCATTGCAAGGTGCAATTCTGAAATTTTTTGCTTTTTCCTGCTCCTCTTAGCATGATAAAGAAGATTCAAAGAGAGTGAGATGCCAGCTCCTTTCATTCAGTCAGTAGCTTCAATCATTTCTGGACGTTTTTCAATGGCAAAAATCAATGAATATTGTAAATGCACAAACAGTAATTTCTCCGCATTGCAAGGTGCAATTCTGAAATTTTTTGCTTTTTCCTGCTCCTCTTAGCATGATAAAGAATATTCAAAGAGAGTGAGATGCCAGCTCCTTTCATTCAGTCAGTAGCTTCAATCATTTCTGGTATATGAATAACATGATGTTTTTCAATGGCAAAAATCATTGAATATTGTAAATGCACAAACAGTAATTTCTCCGCATTGCAAGGTGCAATTCTGAAATTTTTTGCTTTTTCCTGCTCCTCTTAGCATGATAAAGAAGATTCAAAGAGAGTGAGATGCCAGCTCCTTTCATTCAGTCAGTAGCTTCAATCATTTCTGGTATATGAATAACATGATGTTTTTCAATGGCAAAAATCAATGAATATTGTAAATGCACAAACAGTAATTTCTCCGCATTGCAAGGTGCAATTCTGAATTTTTTTGCTTTTTCCTGCTCCTCCTAGCATGATAAAGAAGATTCAAAGAGAGTGAGATGCCAGCTCCTTTCATTCAGTCAGTAGCTTCAAACATTTCTGGTATATGAATAACATGATGTTTTTCAATGGCAAAAATCAATGAATATTGTAAATGCACAAACTAATTTCTCCGCATTGCAAGGTGCAATTCTGAAATTTTTTGCTTTTTCCTGCTCCTCTTAGCATGATAAAGAAGATTCAAAGAGAGTGAGATGCCAGCTCCTTTCATTCAATCAGTAGCTTCAATCATTTCTGGACGTTTTTCAATGGCAAAAGTCAATGAATATTGTAAATGCACAAACAGTAATTTCTCCGCATTGCAAGGTGCAATTCTGAATTTTTTTGCTTTTTCCTGCTCCTCTTTGCATGATAAAGAAGATTCAAAGAGAGTGAGATGCCAGCTCCTTTCATTCAGTCAGTAGCTTCAATCATTTCTGGTATATGAATAACATGATGTTTTTCAATGGCAAAAATCAATGAATATTGTAAATGCACAAACAGTAATTTCTCCGCATTGCAAGGTGCAATTCTGAAATTTTTTGCTTTTTCCTGCTCCTCTTAGCATGATAAAGAAGATTCAAAGAGATTTAGATGCCAGCTCCTTTCATTCAGTCAGTAGCTTCAATCATTTCTGGACGTTTTTCAATGGCAAAAATCAATGAATATTGTTAATGCACAAACAGTAATTTCTCCGCATTGCAAGGTGCAATTCTGAAATTTTTTGCTTTTTCCTGCTCCTCTTAGCATGATAAAGAATATTCAAAGAGAGTGAGATGCCAGCTCCTTTCATTCAGTCAGTAGCTTCAAACATTTCTGGTATATGAATAACATGATGTTTTTCAATGGCAAAAATCAATGAATATTGTAAATGCACAAACAGTAATTTCTCCGCATTGCAAGGTGCAATTCTGAATTTTTTTGCTTTTTCCTGCTCCTCTTAGCATGATAAAGAAGATTCAAAGAGAGTGAGATGCCAGCTCCTTTCATTCAGTCAGTAGCTTCAAACATTTCTGGTATATGAATAACATGATGTTTTTCAATGGCAAAAATCAATGAATATTGTAAATGCACAAACAGTAATTTCTCCGCATTGCAAGGTGCAATTCTGAAATTTTTTGCTTTTTCCTGCTCCTCTTAGCATGATAAAGAAGATTCAAAGAGAGTGAGATGCCAGCTCCTTTCATTCAGTCAGTAGCTTCAATCATTTCTGGACGTTTTTCAATGGCAAAAATCAATGAATATTGTAAATGCACATACAGTAGTTTCTTCGCATTGCAAGGTGCAATTCTGAAATTTTTTGCTTTTTCCTGCTCCTCTTAGCATGATAAAGAAGATTCAAAGAGAGTGAGATGCCAGCTCCTTTCATTCAGTCAGTAGCTTCAATCATTTCTGGACGTTTTTCAATGGCAAAAATCAATGAATATTGTAAATGCACAAACAGTAATTTCTCCGCATTGCAAGGTGCAATTCTGAAATTTTTTGCTTTTTCCTGCTCCTCTTAGCATGATAAAGAAGATTCAAAGAGAGTGAGATGCCAGCTCCTTTCATTCAGTCAGTAGCTTCAATCATTTCTGGACGTTTTTCAATGGCAAAAATCAATGAATATTGTAAATGCACAAACAGTAATTTCTCCGCATTGCAAGGTGCAATTCTGAAATTTTTTGCTTTTTCCTGCTCCTCTTAGCATGATAAAGAAGATTCAAAGAGAGTGAGATGCCAGCTCCTTTCATTCAGTCAGTAGCTTCAAACATTTCTGGTATATGAATAACATGATGTTTTTCAATGGCAAAAATCAATGAATATTGTAAATGCACAAACAGTAATTTCTCCGCATTGCAAGGTGCAATTCTGAAATTTTTTGCTTTTTCCTGCTCCTCTTAGCATGATAAAGAAGATTCAAAGAGAGTGAGATGCCAGCTCCTTTCATTCAGTCAGTAGCTTCAATCATTTCTGGACGTTTTTCAATGGCAAAAATCATTGAATATTGTAAATGCACAAACAGTAATTTCTCCGCATTGCAAGGTGCAATTCTGAAATTTTTTGCTTTTTCCTGCTCCTCTTTGCATGATAAAGAAGATTCAAAGAGAGTGAGATGCCAGCTCCTTTCATTCAGTCAGTAGCTTCAATCATTTCTGGTATATGAATAACATGATGTTTTTCAATGGCAAAAATCAATGAATATTGTAAATGCACAAACAGTAATTTCTCCGCATTGCAAGGTGCAATTCTGAAATTTTTTGCTTTTTCCTGCTCCTCTAAGCATGATAAAGAAGATTCAAAGAGAGTGAGATGCCAGCTCCTTTCATTCAGTCAGTAGCTTCAATCATTTCTGGACGTTTTTCAATGGCAAAAATCAATGAATATTGTAAATGCACAAACAGTAATTTCTCCGCATTGCAAGGTGCAATTCTGAAATTTTTTGCTTTTTCCTGCTCCTCTTAGCATGATAAACAAGATTCAAAGAGAGTGAGATGCCAGCTCCTTTCATTCAGTCAGTAGCTTCAATCATTTCTGGACGTTTTTCAATGGCAAAAATCAATGAATATTGTAAATGCACAAACAGTAATTTCTCCGCATTGCAAGGTGCAATTCTGAAAAGAGCTGGCATCTCACTCTCTTTGAATCTTCTTTATCATGCTAGGATTAGCAGGAAAAAGCAAAAAATTTCAGAATTGCACCTTGCAATGCGAAGAAATTACTGTATGTGCATTTACAATATTCATTGATTTTTGCCATTGAAAAACGTCCAGAAATGACAATGGCAATGGCAAAAATCAATGAATATTGTAAATGCACAAACAGTAATTTCTCCACATTGCAAGGTGCAATTCTGAAATTTTTTGCTTTTTCCTGCTAATCCTAGCATGATAAAGAAGATTCAAAGAGAGTGAGATGCCAGCTCCTTTCATTCAGTCAGTAGCTTCAAACATTTCTGGTATATGAATAACATGATGTTTTTCAATGGCAAAAATCAATGAATATTGTAAATGCACAAACAGTAATTTCTCCGCATTGCAAGGTGCAATTCTGAAATTTTTTGCTTTTTCCTGCTCCTCTTAGCATGATAAAGAAGATTCAAAGAGAGTGAGATGCCAGCTCCTTTCATTCAGTCAGTAGCTTCAAACATTTCTGGTATATGAATAACATGATGTTTTTCAATGGCAAAAATCAATGAATATTGTAAATGCACAAACAGTAATTTCTCCGCATTGCAAGGTGCAATTCTGAAATTTTTTGCTTTTTCCTGCTCCTCTTAGCATGATAAAGAAGATTCAAAGAGAGTGAGATGCCAGCTCCTTTCATTCAGTCAGTAGCTTCAATCATTTCTGGACGTTTTTCAATGGCAAAAATCAATGAATATTGTAAATGCACAAACAGTAATTTCTCCGCATTGCAAGGTGCAATTCTGAAATTTTTTGCTTTTTCCTGCTCCTCTTAGCATGATAAAGAATATTCAAAGAGAGTGAGATGCCAGCTCCTTTCATTCAGTCAGTAGCTTCAAACATTTCTGGTATATGAATAACATGATGTTTTTCAATGGCAAAAATCAATGAATATTGTAAATGCACAAACAGTAATTTCTCCGCATTGCAAGGTGCAATTCTGAAATTTTTTGTTTTTCCTGCTCCTCTTAGCATGATAAAGAATATTCAAAGAGAGTGAGATGCCAGCTCCTTTCATTCAGTAAGTAGCTTCAAACATTTCTGGTATATGAATAACATGATGTTTTTCAATGGCAAAAATCAATGAATATTGTAAATGCACAAACAGTAATTTCTCCGCATTGCAAGGTGCAATTCTGAAATTTTTTGCTTTTTCCTGCTCCTCTTAGCATGATAAAGAAGATTCAAAGAGAGTGAGATGCCAGCTCCTTTCATTCAGTCAGTAGCTTCAATCATTTCTGGACGTTTTTCAATGGCAAAAATCAATGAATATTGTAAATGCACATACAGTAATTTCTCCGCATTGCAAGGTGCAATTCTGAAAGGAGCTGGCATCTCACTCTCTTTGAATCTTCTTTATCATGCTAGGATTAGCAGGAAAAAGCAAAAAATTTCAGAATTGCACCTTGCAATGCGAAGAAATTACTGTATGTGCATTTACAATATTCATTGATTTTTGCCATTGAAAAACGTCCAGAAATGACAATGGCAATGGCAAAAATCAATGAATATTGTAAATGCACAAACAGTAATTTCTCCACATTGCAAGGTGCAATTCTGAAATTTTTTGCTTTTTCCTGCTAATCCCAGCATGATAAAGAAGATTCAAAGAGAGTGAGATGCCAGCTCCTTTCATTCAGTCAGTAGCTTCAAACATTTCTGGTATATGAATAACATGATGTTTTTCAATGGCAAAAATCAATGAATATTGTAAATGCACAAACAGTAATTTCTCCGCATTGCAAGGTGCAATTCTGAAATTTTTTGCTTTTTCCTGCTCCTCTTAGCATGATAAAGAAGATTCAAAGAGAGTGAGATGCCAGCTCCTTTCATTCAGTCAGTAGCTTCAATCATTTCTGGTATATGAATAACATGATGTTTTTCAATGGCAAAAATCAATGAATATTGTAAATGCACAAACAGTAATTTCTCCGCATTGCAAGGTGAAATTCTGAAATTTTTTGCTTTTTCCTGCTCCTCTTAGCATGATAAAGAAGATTCAAAGAGAGTGAGATGCCAGCTCCTTTCATTCAGTCAGTAGCTTCAATCATTTCTGGACGTTTTTCAATGGCAAAAATCATTGAATATTGTAAATGCACAAACAGTAATTTCTCCGCATTGCAAGGTGCAATTCTGAAATTTTTTGCTTTTTCCTGCTCCTCTTAGCATGATAAACAAGATTCAAAGAGAGTGAGATGCCAGCTCCTTTCATTCAGTCAGTAGCTTCAATCATTTCTGGACGTTTTTCAATGGCAAAAATCAATGAATATTGTAAATGCACAAACAGTAATTTCTCCGCATTGCAAGGTGCAATTCTGAAATTTTTTGCTTTTTCCTGCTCCTCTTAGCATGATAAAGAAGATTCAAAGAGAGTGAGATGCCAGCTCCTTTCATTCAGTCAGTAGCTTCAATCATTTCTGGACGTTTTTCAATGGCAAAAATCAATGAATATTGTAAATGCACAAACAGTAATTTCTCCGCATTGCAAGGTGCAATTCTGAAATTTTTTGCTTTTTCCTGCTCCTATTAGCATGATAAACAAGATTCAAAGAGAGTGAGATGCCAGCTCCTTTCATTCAGTCAGTAGCTTCAATCATTTCTGGACGTTTTTCAATGGCAAAAATCAATGAATATTGTAAATGCACAAACAGTAATTTCTCCGCATTGCAAGGTGCAATTCTGAAATTTTTTGCTTTTTCCTGCTCCTCTTAGCATGATAAAGAAGATTCAAAGAGAGTGAGATGCCAGCTCCTTTCATTCAGTCAGTAGCTTCAAACATTTCTGGTATATGAATAACATGATGTTTTTCAATGGCAAAAATCAATGAATATTGTAAATGCACAAACAGTAATTTCTCCGCATTGCAAGGTGCAATTCTGAAATTTTTTGCTTTTTCCTGCTCCTCTTAGCATGATAAAGAAGATTCAAAGAGAGTGAGATGCCAGCTCCTTTCATTCAGTCAGTAGCTTCAAACATTTCTGGTATATGAATAACATGATGTTTTTCAATGGCAAAAATCAATGAATATTGTAAATGCACAAACAGTAATTTCTCCGCATTGCAAGGTGCAATTCTGAAATTTTTTGCTTTTTCCTGCTCCTCTTAGCATGATAAAGAAGATTCAAAGAGAGTGAGATGCCAGCTCCTTTCATTCAGTCAGTAGCTTCAATCATTTCTGGACGTTTTTCAATGGCAAAAATCAATGAATATTGTAAATGCACAAACAGTAATTTCTCCACATTGCAAGGTGCAATTCTGAAATTTTTTGCTTTTTCCTGCTCCTTTTAGCATGATAAAGAAGATTCAAAGAGAGTGAGATGCCAGCTCCTTTCATTCAGTCAGTAGCTTCAAACATTTCTGGTATATGAATAACATGATGTTTTTCAATGGCAAAAATCAATGAATATTGTAAATGCACAAACAGTAATTTCTCCGCATTGCAAGGTGCAATTCTGAAATTTTTTGCTTTTTCCTGCTCCTCTTAGCATGATAAACAAGATTCAAAGAGAGTGAGATGCCAGCTCCTTTCATTCAGTCAGTAGCTTCAATCATTTCTGGACGTTTTTCAATGGCAAAAATCAATGAATATTGTAAATGCACAAACAGAAATTTCTCCGCATTGCAAGGTGCAATTCTGAAATTTTTTGCTTTTTCCTGCTCCTCTTAGCATGATAAAGAAGATTCAAAGAGAGTGAGATGCCAGCTCCTTTCATTCAGTCAGTAGCTTCAATCATTTCTGGACGTTTTTCAATGGCAAAAATCATTGAACATTGTAAATGCACAAACAGTAATTTCTCCGCATTGCAAGGTGCAATTCTGAAATTTTTTGCTTTTTCCTGCTCCTCTTAGCATGATAAAGAAGATTCAAAGAGAATGAGATGCCAGCTCCTTTCATTCAGTCAGTAGCTTCAATCATTTCTGGTATATGAATAACATGATGTTTTTCAATGGCAAAAATCAATGAATATTGTAAATGCACAAACAGTAATTTCTCCGCATTGCAAGGTGCAATTCTGAAATTTTTTGCTTTTTCCTGCTCCTCTTAGCATGATAAAGAAGATTCAAAGAGAGTGAGATGCCAGCTCCTTTCATTCAGTCAGTAGCTTCAAACATTTCTGGTATATGAATAACATGATGTTTTTCAATGGCAAAAATCAATGAATATTGTAAATGCACAAACAGTAATTTCTCCGCATTGCAAGGTGCAATTCTGAAATTTTTTGCTTTTTCCTGCTCCTCTTAGCATGATAAACAAGATTCAAAGAGAGTGAGATGCCAGCTCCTTTCATTCAGTCAGTAGCTTCAATCATTTCTGGACGTTTTTCAATGGCAAAAATCAATGAATATTGTAAATGCACAAACAGAAATTTCTCCGCATTGCAAGGTGCAATTCTGAAATTTTTTGCTTTTTCCTGCTCCTCTTAGCATGATAAAGAAGATTCAAAGAGAGTGAGATGCCAGCTCCTTTCATTCAGTCAGTAGCTTCAATCATTTCTGGACGTTTTTCAATGGCAAAAATCATTGAACATTGTAAATGCACAAACAGTAATTTCTCCGCATTGCAAGGTGCAATTCTGAAATTTTTTGCTTTTTCCTGCTCCTCTTAGCATGATAAAGAAGATTCAAAGAGAATGAGATGCCAGCTCCTTTCATTCAGTCAGTAGCTTCAATCATTTCTGGTATATGAATAACATGATGTTTTTCAATGGCAAAAATCAATGAATATTGTAAATGCACAAACAGTAATTTCTCCGCATTGCAAGGTGCAATTCTGAAATTTTTTGCTTTTTCCTGCTCCTCTTAGCATGATAAAGAAGATTCAAAGAGAGTGAGATGCCAGCTCCTTTCATTCAGTCAGTAGCTTCAATCATTTCTGGACGTTTTTCAATGGCAAAAATCAATGAATATTGTAAATGCACAAACAGTAATTTCTCCGCATTGCAAGGTGCAATTATGAAATTTTTTACTTTTTCCTGCTCCTCTTAGCATGATAAACAAGATTCAAAGAGAGTGAGATGCCAGCTCCTTTCATTCAGTCAGTAGCTTCAATCATTTCTGGACGTTTTTCAATGGCAAAAATCAATGAATATTGTAAATGCACAAACAGTAATTTCTCCGCATTGCAAGGTGTAATTCTGAAATTTTTTGCTTTTTCCTGATCCTCTTAGCATGATAAAGAAGATTCAAAGAGAGTGAGATGCCAGCTCCTTTCATTCAGTCAGTAGCTTCAAACATTTCTGGTATATGAATAACATGATGTTTTTCATTGGCAAAAATCAATGAATATTGTAAATGCACAAACAGTAATTTCTCCGCATTGCAAGGTGCAATTCTGAAATTTTTTGCTTTTTCCTGCTCCTCTTAGCATGATAAAGAAGATTCAAAGAGAGTGAGATGCCAGCTCCTTTCATTCAGTCAGTAGCTTCAATCATTTCTGGACGTTTTTCAATGGCAAAAATCAATGAATATTGTAAATGCACAAACAGTTATTTCTCCACATTGCAAGGTGCAATTCTGAAATTTTTTGCTTTTTCCTGCTCCTCTTAGCATGATAAAGAAGAATCAAAGAGAGTGAGATGCCAGCTCCTTTCATTCAGTCAGTAGCTTCAATCAATTCTGGACGTTTTTCAATGGCAAAAATCAATGAATATTGTAAATGCACAGACAGTAATTTCTCCGCATTGCAAGGTGCAATTCTGAAATTTTTTGCTTTTTCCTGCTCCTCTTAGCATGATAAAGAAGATTCAAAGAGAGTGAGATGCCAGCTCCTTTCATTCAGTCAGTAGCTTCAAACATTTCTGGTATATGAATAACATGATGTTTTTCAATGGCAAAAATCAATGAATATTGTAAATGCACAAACAGTAATTTCTCCACATTGCAAGGTGCAATTCTGAAATTTTTTGCTTTTTCCTGCTCCTCTTAGCATGATAAAGAAGATTCAAAGAGAGTGAGATGCCAGCTCCTTTCATTCAGTCAGTAGCTTCAATCATTTCTGGACGTTTTTCAATGGCAAAAATCAATGAATATTGTAAATGCACAAACAGTAATTTCTCCGCATTGCAAGGTGCAATTCTGAATTTTTTTGCTTTTTCCTGCTCCTCTTAGCATGATAAAGAAGATTCAAAGAGAGTGAGATGCCAGCTCCTTTCATTCAGTCAGTAGCTTCAAACATTTCTGGTATATGAATAACATGATGTTTTTCAATGGCAAAAATCAATGAATATTGTAAATGCACAAACAGTAATTTCTCCGCATTGCAAGGTGCAATTCTGAAATTTTTTGCTTTTTCCTGCTCCTCTTATCATGATAAAGAAGATTCAAAGAGAGTGAGATGCCAGCTCCTTTCATTCAGTCAGTAGCTTCAAACATTTCTGGTATATGAATAACATGATGTTTTTCAATGGCAAAAATCAATGAATATTGTAAATGCACAAACAGTAATTTCTCCGCATTGCAAGGTGCAATTCTGAAATTTTTTGCTTTTTCCTGCTCCTCTTAGCATGATAAAGAAGATTCAAAGAGAGTGAGATGCCAGCTCCTTTCATTCAGTCAGTAGCTTCAATCATTTCTGGTATATGAATAACATGATGTTTTTCAATGGCAAAAATCAATGAATATTGTAAATGCACAAACAGTAATTTCTCCGCATTGCAAGGTGCAATTCTGAAATTTTTTGCTTTTTCCTGCTCCTCTTAGCATGATAAAGAAGATTCAAAGAGAGTGAGATGCCAGCTCCTTTCATTCAGTCAGTAGCTTCAATCATTTCTGGACGTTTTTCAATGGCAAAAATCTGAATATTGTAAATGCACAAACAGTAATTTCTCCGCATTGCAAGGTGCAATTCTGAAATTTTTTGCTTTTTCCTGCTCCTCTTAGCATGATAAACAAGATTCAAAGAGAGTGAGATGCCAGCTCCTTTCATTCAGTCAGTAGCTTCAATCATTTCTGGACGTTTTTCAATGGCAAAAATCAATGAATATTGTAAATGCACAAACAGTAATTTCTCCGCATTGCAAGGTGCAATTCTGAAATTTTTTGCTTTTTCCTGCTCCTCTTAGCATGATAAAGAAGATTCAAAGAGAGTGAGATGCCAGCTCCTTTCATTCAGTCAGAAGCTTCAATCATTTCTGGACGTTTTTCAATGGCAAAAATCAAAGAATATTGTAAATGCACAAACAGTAATTTCTCCGCATTGCAAGGTGCAATTCTGAAATTTTTTGCTTTTTCCTGCTCCTATTAGCATGATAAACAAGATTCAAAGAGAGTGAGATGCCAGCTCCTTTCATTCAGTCAGTAGCTTCAATCATTTCTGGACGTTTTTCAATGGCAAAAATCAATGAATATTGTAAATGCACAAACAGTAATTTCTCCGCATTGCAAGGTGCAATTCTGAAATTTTTTGCTTTTTCCTGCTCCTCTTAGCATGATAAAGAAGATTCAAAGAGAGTGAGATGCCAGCTCCTTTCATTCACTCAGTAGCTTCAAACATTTCTGGTATATGAATAACATGATGTTTTTCAATGGCAAAAATCAATGAATATTGTAAATGCACAAACAGTAATTTCTCCGCATTGCAAGGTGCAATTCTGAAATTTTTTGCTTTTTCCTGCTCCTCTTAGCATGATAAAGAAGATTCAAAGAGAGTGAGATGCCAGCTCCTTTCATTCAGTCAGTAGCTTCAATCATTTCTGGACGTTTTTCAATGGCAAAAATCAATGAATATTGTAAATGCACAAACAGTAATTTCTCCGCATTGCAAGGTGCAATTCTGAAATTTTTTGCTTTTTCCTGCTCCTCTTAGCATGATAAAGAAGATTCAAAGAGAGTGAGATGCCAGCTCCTTTCATTCAGTCAGTAGCTTCAATCATTTCTGGACGTTTTTCAATGGCAAAAATCAATGAATATTGTAAATGCACAAACAGTAATTTCTCCGCATTGCAAGGTGCAATTCTGAAATTTTTTGCTTTTTCCTGCTCCTCTTAGCATGATAAAGAAGATTCAAAGAGAGTGAGATGCCAGCTCCTTTCATTCAGTCAGTAGCTTCAATCATTTCTGGACGTTTTTCAATGGCAAAAATCAATGAATATTGTAAATGCACAAACAGTAATTTCTCCACATTGCAAGGTGCAATTCTGAAATTTTTTGCTTTTTCCTGCTCCTCTTAGCATGATAAAGAAGATTCAAAGAGAGTGAGATGCCAGCTCCTTTCATTCAGTCAGTAGCTTCAATCATTTCTGGACGTTTTTCAATGGCAAAAATCATTGAACATTGTAAATGCACAAACAGTAATTTCTCCGCATTGCAAGGTGCAATTCTGAAATTTTTTGCTTTTTCCTGCTCCTCTTAGCATGATAAAGAAGATTCAAAGAGAATGAGATGCCAGCTCCTTTCATTCAGTCAGTAGCTTCAATCATTTCTGGTATATGAATAACATGATGTTTTTCAATGGCAAAAATCAATGAATATTGTAAATGCACAAACAGTAATTTCTCCGCATTGCAAGGTGCAATTCTGAAATTTTTTGCTTTTTCCTGCTCCTCTTAGCATGATAAAGAAGATTCAAAGAGAGTGAGATGCCAGCTCCTTTCATTCAGTCAGTAGCTTCAATCATTTCTGGACGTTTTTCAATGGCAAAAATCAATGAATATTGTAAATGCACAAACAGTAATTTCTCCGCATTGCAAGGTGCAATTATGAAATTTTTTACTTTTTCCTGCTCCTCTTAGCATGATAAACAAGATTCAAAGAGAGTGAGATGCCAGCTCCTTTCATTCAGTCAGTAGCTTCAATCATTTCTGGACGTTTTTCAATGGCAAAAATCAATGAATATTGTAAATGCACAAACAGTAATTTCTCCGCATTGCAAGGTGTAATTCTGAAATTTTTTGCTTTTTCCTGATCCTCTTAGCATGATAAAGAAGATTCAAAGAGAGTGAGATGCCAGCTCCTTTCATTCAGTCAGTAGCTTCAAACATTTCTGGTATATGAATAACATGATGTTTTTCAATGGCAAAAATCAATGAATATTGTAAATGCAAAAACAGTAATTTCTCCGCATTGCAAGGTGCAATTCTGAAATTTTTTGCTTTTTCCTGCTCCTCTTAGCATGATAAAGAAGATTCAAAGAGAGTGAGATGCCAGCTCCTTTCATTCAGTCAGTAGCTTCAATCATTTCTGGACGTTTTTCAATGGCAAAAATCAATGAATATTGTAAATGCACAAACAGTAATTTCTCCACATTGCAAGGTGCAATTCTGAAATTTTTTGCTTTTTCCTGCTCCTCTTAGCATGATAAAGAAGAATCAAAGAGAGTGAGATGCCAGCTCCTTTCATTCAGTCAGTAGCTTCAATCATTTCTGGACGTTTTTCAATGGCAAAAATCAATGAATATTGTAAATGCACAGACAGTAATTTCTCCGCATTGCAAGGTGCAATTCTGAAATTTTTTGCTTTTTCCTGCTCCTCTTAGCATGATAAAGAAGATTCAAAGAGAGTGAGATGCCAGCTCCTTTCATTCAGTCAGTAGCTTCAAACATTTCTGGTATATGAATAACATGATGTTTTTCAATGGCAAAAATCAATGAATATTGTAAATGCACAAACAGTAATTTCTCCACATTGCAAGGTGCAATTCTGAAATTTTTTGCTTTTTCCTGCTCCTCTTAGCAAGATAAAGAAGATTCAAAGAGAGTGAGATGCCAGCTCCTTTCATTCAGTCAGTAGCTTCAATCATTTCTGGACGTTTTTCAATGGCAAAAATCAATGAATATTGTAAATGCACAAACAGTAATTTCTCCGCATTGCAAGGTGCAATTCTGAATTTTTTTGCTTTTTCCTGCTCCTCTTAGCATGATAAAGAAGATTCAAAGAGAGTGAGATGCCAGCTCCTTTCATTCAGTCAGTAGCTTCAAACATTTCTGGTATATGAATAACATGATGTTTTTCAATGGCAAAAATCAATGAATATTGTAAATGCACAAACAGTAATTTCTCCGCATTGCAAGGTGCAATTCTGAAATTTTTTGCTTTTTCCTGCTCCTCTTAGCATGATAAAGAAGATTCAAAGAGCGTGAGATGCCAGCTCCTTTCATTCAGTCAGTAGCTTCAATCATTTCTGGACGTTTTTCAATGGCAAAAATCAATGAATATTGTAAATGCACAAACAGTAATTTCTCCGCATTGCAAGGTGCAATTCTGAAATTTTTTGCTTTTTCCTGCTCCTCTTAGCATGATAAAGAAGATTCAAAGAGAGTGAGATGCCAGCTCCTTTCATTCAGTCAGTAGCTTCAATCATTTCTGGACGTTTTTCAATGGCAAAAATCAATGAATATTGTAAATGCACAAACAGTAATTTCTCCGCATTGCAAGGTGCAATTATGAAATTTTTTACTTTTTCCTGCTCCTCTTAGCATGATAAACAAGATTCAAAGAGAGTGAGATGCCAGCTCCTTTCATTCAGTCAGTAGCTTCAATCATTTCTGGACGTTTTTCAATGGCAAAAATCAATGAATATTGTAAATGCACAAACAGTAATTTCTCCGCATTGCAAGGTGTAATTCTGAAATTTTTTGCTTTTTCCTGATCCTCTTAGCATGATAAAGAAGATTCAAAGAGAGTGAGATGCCAGCTCCTTTCATTCAGTCAGTAGCTTCAAACATTTCTGGTATATGAATAACATGATGTTTTTCAATGGCAAAAATCAATGAATATTGTAAATGCAAAAACAGTAATTTCTCCGCATTGCAAGGTGCAATTCTGAAATTTTTTGCTTTTTCCTGCTCCTCTTAGCATGATAAAGAAGATTCAAAGAGAGTGAGATGCCAGCTCCTTTCATTCAGTCAGTAGCTTCAATCATTTCTGGACGTTTTTCAATGGCAAAAATCAATGAATATTGTAAATGCACAAACAGTAATTTCTCCACATTGCAAGGTGCAATTCTGAAATTTTTTGCTTTTTCCTGCTCCTCTTAGCATGATAAAGAAGAATCAAAGAGAGTGAGATGCCAGCTCCTTTCATTCAGTCAGTAGCTTCAATCATTTCTGGACGTTTTTCAATGGCAAAAATCAATGAATATTGTAAATGCACAGACAGTAATTTCTCCGCATTGCAAGGTGCAATTCTGAAATTTTTTGCTTTTTCCTGCTCCTCTTAGCATGATAAAGAAGATTCAAAGAGAGTGAGATGCCAGCTCCTTTCATTCAGTCAGTAGCTTCAAACATTTCTGGTATATGAATAACATGATGTTTTTCAATGGCAAAAATCAATGAATATTGTAAATGCACAAACAGTAATTTCTCCACATTGCAAGGTGCAATTCTGAAATTTTTTGCTTTTTCCTGCTCCTCTTAGCAAGATAAAGAAGATTCAAAGAGAGTGAGATGCCAGCTCCTTTCATTCAGTCAGTAGCTTCAATCATTTCTGGACGTTTTTCAATGGCAAAAATCAATGAATATTGTAAATGCACAAACAGTAATTTCTCCGCATTGCAAGGTGCAATTCTGAATTTTTTTGCTTTTTCCTGCTCCTCTTAGCATGATAAAGAAGATTCAAAGAGAGTGAGATGCCAGCTCCTTTCATTCAGTCAGTAGCTTCAAACATTTCTGGTATATGAATAACATGATGTTTTTCAATGGCAAAAATCAATGAATATTGTAAATGCACAAACAGTAATTTCTCCGCATTGCAAGGTGCAATTCTGAAATTTTTTGCTTTTTCCTGCTCCTCTTAGCATGATAAAGAAGATTCAAAGAGCGTGAGATGCCAGCTCCTTTCATTCAGTCAGTAGCTTCAATCATTTCTGGACGTTTTTCAATGGCAAAAATCAATGAATATTGTAAATGCACAAACAGTAATTTCTCCGCATTGCAAGGTGCAATTATGAAATTTTTTACTTTTTCCTGCTCCTCTTAGCATGATAAACAAGATTCAAAGAGAGTGAGATGCCAGCTCCTTTCATTCAGTCAGTAGCTTCAATCATTTCTGGACGTTTTTCAATGGCAAAAATCAATGAATATTGTAAATGCACAAACAGTAATTTCTCCGCATTGCAAGGTGTAATTCTGAAATTTTTTGCTTTTTCCTGATCCTCTTAGCATGATAAAGAAGATTCAAAGAGAGTGAGATGCCAGCTCCTTTCATTCAGTCAGTAGCTTCAAACATTTCTGGTATATGAATAACATGATGTTTTTCAATGGCAAAAATCAATGAATATTGTAAATGCAAAAACAGTAATTTCTCCGCATTGCAAGGTGCAATTCTGAAATTTTTTGCTTTTTCCTGCTCCTCTTAGCATGATAAAGAAGATTCAAAGAGAGTGAGATGCCAGCTCCTTTCATTCAGTCAGTAGCTTCAATCATTTCTGGACGTTTTTCAATGGCAAAAATCAATGAATATTGTAAATGCACAAACAGTAATTTCTCCACATTGCAAGGTGCAATTCTGAAATTTTTTGCTTTTTCCTGCTCCTCTTAGCATGATAAAGAAGAATCAAAGAGAGTGAGATGCCAGCTCCTTTCATTCAGTCAGTAGCTTCAATCATTTCTGGACGTTTTTCAATGGCAAAAATCAATGAATATTGTAAATGCACAGACAGTAATTTCTCCGCATTGCAAGGTGCAATTCTGAAATTTTTTGCTTTTTCCTGCTCCTCTTAGCATGATAAAGAAGATTCAAAGAGAGTGAGATGCCAGCTCCTTTCATTCAGTCAGTAGCTTCAAACATTTCTGGTATATGAATAACATGATGTTTTTCAATGGCAAAAATCAATGAATATTGTAAATGCACAAACAGTAATTTCTCCACATTGCAAGGTGCAATTCTGAAATTTTTTGCTTTTTCCTGCTCCTCTTAGCAAGATAAAGAAGATTCAAAGAGAGTGAGATGCCAGCTCCTTTCATTCAGTCAGTAGCTTCAATCATTTCTGGACGTTTTTCAATGGCAAAAATCAATGAATATTGTAAATGCACAAACAGTAATTTCTCCGCATTGCAAGGTGCAATTCTGAATTTTTTTGCTTTTTCCTGCTCCTCTTAACATGATAAAGAAGATTCAAAGAGAGTGAGATGCCAGCTCCTTTCATTCAGTCAGTAGCTTCAAACATTTCTTGTATATGAATAACATGATGTTTTTCAATGGCAAAAATCAATGAATATTGTAAATGCACAAACAGTAATTTCTCCGCATTGCAAGGTGCAATTATGAAATTTTTTGCTTTTTCCTGCTCCTCTTAGCATGATAAAGAAGATTCAAAGAGCGTGAGATGCCAGCTCCTTTCATTCAGTCAGTAGCTTCAATCATTTCTGGACGTTTTTCAATGGCAAAAATCAATGAATATTGTAAATGCACAAACAGTAATTTCTCCGCATTGCAAGGTGCAATTCTGAAATTTTTTGCTTTTTCCTGCTCCTATTAGCATGATAAACAAGATTCAAAGAGAGTGAGATGCCAGCTCCTTTCATTCAGTCAGTAGCTTCAATCATTTCTGGACGTTTTTCAATGGCAAAAATCAATGAATATTGTAAATGCACAAACAGTAATTTCTCCGCATTGCAAGGTGCAATTCTGAAATTTTTTGCTTTTTCCTGCTCCTCTTAGCATGATAAAGAAGATTCAAAGAGAGTGAGATGCCAGCTCCTTTCATTCAGTCAGTAGCTTCAAACATTTCTGGTATATGAATAACATGATGTTTTTCAATGGCAAAAATCAATGAATATTGTAAATGCACAAACAGTAATTTCTCCGCATTGCAAGGTGCAATTCTGAATTTTTTTGCTTTTTCCTGCTCCTCTTAGCATGATAAAGAAGATTCAAAGAGAGTGAGATGCCAGCTCCTTTCATTCAGTCAGTAGCTTCAATCATTTCTGGACGTTTTTCAATGGCAAAAATCAATGAATATTGTAAATGCACAAACAGTAATTTCTCCGCATTGCAAGGTGCAATTCTGAAATTTTTTGCTTTTTCCTGCTCCTCTTAGCATGATAAAGAAGATTCAAAGAGAGTGAGATGCCAGCTCCTTTCATTCAGTCAGTAGCTTCAATCATTTCTGGACGTTTTTCAATGGCAAAAATCAATGAATATTGTAAATGCACAAACAGTAATTTCTCCGCATTGCAAGGTGCAATTCTGAAATTTTTTGCTTTTTCCTGCTCCTCTTAGCATGATAAAGAAGATTCAAAGAGAGTGAGATGCCAGCTCCTTTCATTCAGTCAGTAGCTTCAAACATTTCTGGTATATGAATAACATGATGTTTTTCAATGGCAAAAATCAATGAATATTGTAAATGCACAAACAGTAATTTCTCCGCATTGCAAGGTGCAATTCTGAAATTTTTTGCTTTTTCCTGCTCCTCTTAGCATGATAAAGAAGATTCAAAGAGAGTGAGATGCCAGCAACTTTCATTCAGTCAGTAGCTTCAATCATTTCTGGACGTTTTTCAATGGCAAAAATCAATGAATATTGTAAATGCACAAACAGTAATTTCTCCACATTGCAAGGTGCAATTCTGAAATTTTTTGCTTTTTCCTGCTCCTCTTAGCATGATAAAGAAGATTCAAAGAGAGTGAGATGCCAGCTCCTTTCATTCAGTCAGTAGCTTCAATCATTTCTGGACGTTTTTCAATGGCAAAAATCAATGAATATTGTAAATGCACAAACAGTAATTTCTCCGCATTGCAAGGTGCAATTCTGAAATTTTTTGCTTTTTCCTGCTCCTCTTAGCATGATAAAGAAGATTCAAAGAGAGTGAGATGCCAGCTCCTTTCATTCAGTCAGTAGCTTCAAACATTTCTGGTATATGAATAACATGATGTTTTTCAATGGCAAAAATCAATGAATATTGTAAATGCACAAACAGAAATTTCTCCGCATTGCAAGGTGCAATTCTGAAATTTTTTGCTTTTTCCTGCTCCTCTTAGCATGATAAAGAAGATTCAAAGAGAGTGAGATGCCAGCTCCTTTCATTCAGTCAGTAGCTTCAATCATTTCTGGACGTTTTTCAATGGCAAAGATCAATGAATATTGTAAATGTACAAACAGTAATTTCTCCGCATTGCAAGGTGCAATTCTGAAATTTTTTGCTTTTTCCTGCTCCTCTTAGCATGATAAAGAAGATTCAAAGAGAGTGAGATTCCAGCTCCTTTCATTCAGTCAGTAGCTTCAAACATTTATAGTATATGAATAACATGATGTTTTTCAATGTCAAAAATCAATGAATATTGTAAATGCACAAACAGTAATTTCTCCGCATTGCAAGGTGCAATTCTGAAATTTTTTGCTTTTTCCTGCTCCTCTTAGCATGATAAAGAAGATTCAAAGAGAGTGAGATGCCAGTTCCTTTCATTCAGTCAGTAGCTTCAATCATTTCTGGACGTTTTTCAATGGCAAAAATCATTGAACATTGTAAATGCACAAACAGTAATTTCTCCGCATTGCAAGGTGCAATTCTGAAATTTTTTGCTTTTTCCTGCTCCTCTTAGCATGATAAAGAAGATTCAAAGAGAATGAGATGCCAGCTCCTTTCATTCAGTCAGTAGCTTCAATCATTTCTGGTATATGAATAACATGATGTTTTTCAATGGCAAAAATCAATGAATATTGTAAATGCACAAACAGTAATTTCTCCGCATTGCAAGGTGCAATTCTGAAATTTTTTGATTTTTCCTGCTCCTCTTAGCATGATAAAGAAGATTCAAAGAGAGTGAGATGCCAGCTCCTTTCATTCAGTCAGTAGCTTCAATCATTTCTGGACGTTTTTCAATGGCAAAAATCAATGAATATTGTAAATGCACAAACAGTAATTTCTCCGCATTGCAAGGTGCAATTATGAAATTTTTTACTTTTTCCTGCTCCTCTTAGCATGATAAACAAGATTCAAAGAGAGTGAGATGCCAGCTCCTTTCATTCAGTCAGTAGCTTCAATCATTTCTGGACGTTTTTCAATGGCAAAAATCAATGAATATTGTAAATGCACAAACAGTAATTTCTCCGCATTGCAAGGTGCAATTCTGAAATTTTTTGCTTTTTCCTGCTCCTCTTAGCATGATAAAGAAGATTCAAAGAGAGTGAGATGCCAGCTCCTTTCATTCAGTCAGTAGCTTCAAACATTTCTGGTATATGAATAACATGATGTTTTTCAATGGCAAAAATCAATGAATATTGTAAATGCACAAACAGTAATTTCTCCGCATTGCAAGGTGCAATTCTGAAATTTTTTGCTTTTTCCTGCTCCTCTTAGCATGATAAAGAAGATTCAAAGAGAGTGAGATGCCAGCTCCTTTCATTCAGTCAGTAGCTTCAATCATTTCTGGACGTTTTTCAATGGCAAAAATCAATGAATATTGTAAATGCACAAACAGTAATTTCTCCACATTGCAAGGTGCAATTCTGAAATTTTTTGCTTTTTCCTGCTCCTCTTAGCATGATAAAGAAGATTCAAAGAGAGTGAGATGCCAGCTCCTTTCATTCAGTCAGTAGCTTCAATCATTTCTGGACGTTTTTCAATGGCAAAAATTATTGAACATTGTAAATGCACAAACAGTAATTTCTCCGCATTGCAAGGTGCAATTCTGAAATTTTTTGCTTTTTCCTGCTCCTCTTAGCATGATAAAGAAGATTCAAAGAGAAGGAGATGCCAGCTCCTTTCATTCAGTCAGTAGCTTCAATCATTTCTGGTATATGAATAACATGATGTTTTTCAATGGCAAAAATCAATGAATATTGTAAATGCACAAACAGTAATTTCTCCGCATTGCAAGGTGCAATTCTGAAATTTTTTGCTTTTTCCTGCTCCTCTTAGCATGATAAAGAAGATTCAAAGAGAGTGAGATGCCAGCTCCTTTCATTCAGTCAGTAGCTTCAATCATTTCTGGACGTTTTTCAATGGCAAAAATCAATGAATATTGTAAATGCACAAACAGTAATTTCTCCGCATTGCAAGGTGCAATTATGAAATTTTTTACTTTTTCCTGCTCCTCTTAGCATGATAAACAAGATTCAAAGAGAGTGAGATGCCAGCTCCTTTCATTCAGTCAGTAGCTTCAATCATTTCTGGACGTTTTTCAATGGCAAAAATCAATGAATATTGTAAATGCACAAACAGTAATTTCTCCGCATTGCAAGGTGCAATTCTGAAATTTTTTGCTTTTTCCTGCTCCTCTTATCATGATAAATTAGATTCAAAGAGAGTGAGATGCCAGCTCCTTTCATTCAGTCAGTAGCTTCAAACATTTCTGGTATATGAATAACATGATGTTTTTCAATGGCAAAAATCAATGAATATTGTAAATGCACAAACAGTAATTTCTCCGCATTGCAAGGTGCAATTCTGAAATTTTTTGCTTTTTCCTGCTCCTCTTAGCATGATAAAGAAGATTCAAAGAGAGTGAGATGCCAGCTCCTTTCATTCAGTCAGTAGCTTCAATCATTTCTGGTATATGAATAACATGATGTTTTTCAATGGCAAAAATCAATGAATATTGTAAATGCACAAACAGTAATTTCTCCGCATTGCAAGGTGCAATTCTGAAATTTTTTGCTTTTTCCTGCTCCTCTTAGCATGATAAAGAAGATTCAAAGAGAGTGAGATGCCAGCTCCTTTCATTCAGTCAGTAGCTTCAATCATTTCTGGACGTTTTTCAATGGCAAAAATCAATGAATATTGTAAATGCACAAACAGTAATTTCTCCGCATTGCAAGGTGCAATTCTGAAATTTTTTGCTTTTTCCTGCTCCTCTTATCATGATAAAGAAGATTCAAAGAGAGTGAGATGCCAGCTCCTTTCATTCAGTCAGTAGCTTCAAACATTTCTGGTATATGAATAACATGATGTTTTTCAATGGCAAAAATCAATGAATATTGTAAATGCACAAGCAGTAATTTCTCCGCATTGCAAGGTGCAATTCTGAAATTTTTTGCTTTTTCCTGCTCCTCTTAGCATGATAAAGAAGATTCAAAGAGAGTGAGATACCAGCTCCTTTCATTCAGTCAGTAGCTTCAATCATTTCTGGACGTTTTTCAATGGCAAAAATCAATGAATATTGTATATGCACAGACAGTAATTTCTCCGCATTGCAAGGTGCAATTCTGAAATTTTTTGCTTTTTCCTGCTCCTCTTAGCATGATAAAGAAGATTCAAAGAGAGTGAGATGCCAGCTCCTTTCATTCAGTCAGTAGCTTCAAACATTTCTGGTATATGAATAAAATGATGTTTTTCAATGGCAAAAATCAATGAATATTGTAAATGCACAAACAGTAATTTCTCCACATTGCAAGGTGCAATTATGAAATTTTTTGCTTTTTCCTGCTGCTCTTAGCATGATAAAGAAGATTCAAAGAGAGTGAGATGCCAGCTCCTTTCATTCAGTCAGTAGCTTCAATCATTTCTGGACGTTTTTCAATGGCAAAAATCAATGAATATTGTAAATGCACAAACAGTAATTTCTCCGCATTGCAAGGTGCAATTCTGAATTTTTTTGCTTTTTCCTGCTCCTCTTAGCATGATAAAGAAGATTCAAAGAGAGTGAGATGCCAGCTCCTTTCATTCAGTCAGTAGCTTCAAACATTTCTGGTATATGAATAACATGATGTTTTTCAATGGCAAAAATCAATGAATATTGTAAATGCACAAACAGTAATTTCTCCGCATTGCAAGGTGCAATTCTGAAATTTTTTGCTTTTTCCTGCTCCTCTTATCATGATAAAGAAGATTCAAAGAGAGTGAGATGCCAGCTCCTTTCATTCAGTCAGTAGCTTCAAACATTTCTGGTATATGAATAACATGATGTTTTTCAATGGCAAAAATCAATGAATATTGTAAATGCACAAACAGTAATTTCTCCGCATTGCAAGGTGCAATTCTGAAATTTTTTGCTTTTTCCTGCTCCTCTTAGCATGATAAAGAAGATTCAAAGAGAGTGAGATGCCAGCTCCTTTCATTCAGTCAGTAGCTTCAATCATTTCTGGTATATGAATAACATGATGTTTTTCAATGGCAAAAATCAATGAATATTGTAAATGCACAAACAGTAATTTCTCCGCATTGCAAGGTGCAATTCTGAAATTTTTTGCTTTTTCCTGCTCCTCTTAGCATGATAAAGAAGATTCAAAGAGAGTGAGATGCCAGCTCCTTTCATTCAGTCAGTTGCTTCAATCATTTCTGGACGTTTTTCAATGGCAAAAATCATTGAATATTGTAAATGCACAAACAGTAATTTCTCCGCATTGCAAGGTGCAATTCTGAAATTTTTTGCTTTTTCCTGCTCCTCTTAGCATGATAAACAAGATTCAAAGAGAGTGAGATGCCAGCTCTTTTCATTCAGTCAGTAGCTTCAATCATTTCTGGACGTTTTTCAATGGCAAAAATCAATGAATATTGTTAATGCACAAACAGTAATTTCTCCGCATTGCAAGGTGCAATTCTGAAATTTTTTGCTTTTTCCTGCTCCTCTTAGCATGATAAAGAAGATTCAAAGAGAGTGAGATGAGAGCTCCTTTCATTCAGTCAGTAGCTTCAATCATTTCTGGACGTTTTTCAATGGCAAAAATCAATGAATATTGTAAATGCACAAACAGTAATTTCTCCGCATTGCAAGGTGCAATTCTGAAATTTTTTGCTTTTTCCTGCTCCTATTAGCATGATAAACAAGATTCAAAGAGAGTGAGATGCCAGCTCCTTTCATTCAGTCAGTAGCTTCAATCATTTCTGGACGTTTTTCAATGGCAAAAATCAATGAATATTGTAAATGCACAAACAGTAATTTCTCCGCATTGCAAGGTGCAATTCTGAAATTTTTTGCTTTTTCCTGCTCCTCTTAGCATGATAAAGAAGATTCAAAGAGAGTGAGATGACAGCTCCTTTCATTCAGTCAGTAGCTTCAAACATTTCTGGTATATGAATAACATGATGTTTTTCAAGGGCAAAAATCAATGAATATTGTAAATGCACAAACAGTAATTTCTCCGCATTGCAAGGTGCAATTCTGAAATTTTTTGCTTTTTCCTGCTCCTCTTAGCATGATAAAGAAGATTCAAAGAGAGTGAGATGCCAGCTCCTTTCATTCAGTCAGTAGCTTCAATCATTTCTGGA
Organism: Phyllobates terribilis; assembly: GCF_046119375.1. Lineage (NCBI taxonomy): Eukaryota > Metazoa > Chordata > Amphibia > Anura > Dendrobatidae > Phyllobates > Phyllobates terribilis. Next base: position 49,922 of record NW_027363640.1, read on the forward strand.
CGTTTTTCAATGGCAAAAATCAATGAATATTGTAAATGCACAAACAGTAATTTCTCCGCATTGCAAGGTGCAATTCTGAAATTTTTTGCTTTTTCCTGCTCCTCTTAGCATGATAAAGAAGATTCAAAGAGAGTGAGATGCCAGCTCCTTTCATTCAGTCAGTAGCTTCAATCATTTCTGGACGTTTTTCAATGGCAAAAATCAATGAATATTGTAAATGCACAAACAGTAATTTCTCCGCATTGCAAGGTGCAATTCTGAAATTTTTTGCTTTTTCCTGCTCCTCTTAGCATGATAAAGAAGATTCAAAGAGAGTGAGATGCCAGCTCCTTTCATTCAGTCAGTAGCTTCAAACATTTCTGGTATATGAATAACATGATGTTTTTCAATGGCAAAAATCAATGAATATTGTAAATGCACAAACAGTAATTTCTCCGCATTGCAAGGTGCAATTCTGAAATTTTTTGCTTTTTCCTGCTCCTCTTAGCATGATAAAGAAGATTCAAAGAGAGTGAGATGCCAGCTCCTTTCATTCAGTCAGTAGCTTCAATCATTTCTGGACGTTTTTCAATGGCAAAAATCATTGAACATTGTAAATGCACAAACAGTAATTTCTCCGCATTGCAAGGTGCAATTCTGAAATTTTTTGCTTTTTCCTGCTCCTCTTAGCATGATAAAGAAGATTCAAAGAGAATGAGATGCCAGCTCCTTTCATTCAGTCAGTAGCTTCAATCATTTCTGGTATATGAATAACATGATGTTTTTCAATGGCAAAAATCAATGAATATTGTAAATGCACAAACAGTAATTTCTCCGCATTGCAAGGTGCAATTCTGAAATTTTTTGCTTTTTCCTGCTCCTCTTAGCATGATAAAGAAGATTCAAAGAGAGTGAGATGCCAGCTCCTTTCATTCAGTCAGTAGCTTCAATCATTTCTGGACGTTTTTCAATGGCAAAAATCAATGAATATTGTAAATGCACAAACAGTAATTTCTCCGCATTGCAAGGTGCAATTATGAAATTTTTTACTTTTTCCTGCTCCTCTTAGCATGATAAACAAGATTCAAAGAGAGTGAGATGCCAGCTCCTTTCATTCAGTCAGTAGCTTCAATCATTTCTGGACGTTTTTCAATGGCAAAAATCAATGAATATTGTAAATGCACAAACAGTAATTTCTCCGCATTGCAAGGTGCAATTCTGAAATTTTTTGCTTTTTCCTGCTCCTCTTAGCATGATAAAGAAGATTCAAAGAGAGTGAGATGCCAGCTCCTTTCATTCAGTCAGTAGCTTCAATCATTTCTGGACGTTTTTCAATGGCAAAAATCAATGAATATTGTAAATGCACAAACAGTAATTTCTCCACATTGCAAGGTGCAATTCTGAAATTTTTTGCTTTTTCCTGCTCCTCTTAGCATGATAAAGAAGAATCAAAGAGAGTGAGATGCCAGCTGCTTTCATTCAGTCAGTAGCTTCAATCATTTCTTTACGTTTTTCAATGGCAAAAATCAATGAATATTGTAAATGCACAGACAGTAATTTCTCCGCATTGCAAGGTGCAATTCTGAAATTTTTTGCTTTTTCCTGCTCCTCTTAGCATGATAAAGAAGATTCAAAGAGAGTGAGATGCCAGCTCCTTTCATTCAGTCAGTAGCTTCAAACATTTCTGGTATATGAATAACATGATGTTTTTCAATGGCAAAAATCAATGAATATTGTAAATGCACAAACAGTAATTTCTCCGCATTGCAAGGTGCAATTCTGAAATTTTTTGCTTTTTCCTGCTCCTCTTATCATGATAAATTAGATTCAAAGAGAGTGAGATGCCAGCTCCTTTCATTCAGTCAGTAGCTTCAAACATTTCTGGTATATGAATAACATGATGTTTTTCAATGGCAAAAATCAATGAATATTGTAAATGCACAAACAGTAATTTCTCCGCATTGCAAGGTGCAATTCTGAAATTTTTTGCTTTTTCCTGCTCCTCTTAGCATGATAAAGAAGATTCAAAGAGAGTGAGATGCCAGCTCCTTTCATTCAGTCAGTAGCTTCAATCATTTCTGGTATATGAATAACATGATGTTTTTCAATGGCAAAAATCAATGAATATTGTAAATGCACAAACAGTAATTTCTCCGCATTGCAAGGTGCAATTCTGAAATTTTTTGCTTTTTCCTGCTCCTCTTAGCATGATAAAGAAGATTCAAAGAGAGTGAGATGCCAGCTCCTTTCATTCAGTCAGTAGCTTCAATCATTTCTGGACGTTTTTCAATGGCAAAAATCAATGAATATTGTAAATGCACAAACAGTAATTTCTCCGCATTGCAAGGTGCAATTCTGAAATTTTTTGCTTTTTCCTGCTCCTCTTAGCATGATAAAGAAGATTCAAAGAGAGTGAGATGCCAGCTCCTTTCATTCATTCAGTAGCTTCAATCATTTCTGGACGTTTTTCAATGGCAAAAATCAATGAATATTGTAAATGCACAAACAGTAATTTCTCCGCATTGCAAGGTGCAATTCTGAAATTTTTTGCTTTTTCCTGCTCCTCTTAGCATGATAAAGAAGATTCAAAGAGAGTGAGATGCCAGCTCCTTTCATTCAGTCAGTAGCTTCAATCATTTCTGGACGTTTTTCAATGGCAAAAATCAATGAATATTGTAAATGCACAAACAGTAATTTCTCCGCATTGCAAGGTGCAATTCTGAAATTTTTTGCTTTTTCCTGCTCCTATTAGCATGATAAACAAGATTCAAAGAGAGTGAGATGCCAGCTCCTTTCATTCAGTCAGTAGCTTCAATCATTTCTGGACGTTTTTCAATGGCAAAAATCAATGAATATTGTAAATGCACAAACAGTAATTTCTCCGCATTGCAAGGTGCAATTCTGAAATTTTTTGCTTTTTCCTGCTCCTCTTAGCATGATAAAGAAGATTCAAAGAGAGTGAGATGCCAGCTCCTTTCATTCAGTCAGTAGCTTCAAACATTTCTGGTATATGAATAACATGATGTTTTTCAAGGGCAAAAATCAATGAATATTGTAAATGCACAAACAGTAATTTCTCCGCATTGCAAGGTGCAATTCTGAAATTTTTTGCTTTTTCCTGCTCCTCTTAGCATGATAAAGAAGATTCAAAGAGAGTGAGATGCCAGCTCCTTTCATTCAGTCAGTAGCTTCAATCATTTCTGGACGTTTTTCAATGGCAAAAATCAATGAATATTGTAAATGCACAAACAGTAATTTCTCCACATTGCAAGGTGCAATTCTGAAATTTTTTGCTTTTTCCTGCTCCTCTTAGCATGATAAAGAAGATTCAAAGAGAGTGAGATGCCAGCTCCTTTCATTCAGTCAGTAGCTTCAATCATTTCTGGACGTTTTTCAATGGCAAAAATCAATGAATATTGTAAATGCACAAACAGTAATTTCTCCGCATTGCAAGGTGCAATTCTGAAATTTTTTGCTTTTTCCTGCTCCTCTTAGCATGATAAAGAAGATTCAAAGAGAGTGAGATGCCAGCTCCTTTCATTCAGTCAGTAGCTTCAAACATTTCTGGTATATGAATAACATGATGTTTTTCAATGGCAAAAATCAATGAATATTGTAAATGCACAAACAGTAATTTCTCCGCATTGCAAGGTGCAATTCTGAAATTTTTTGCTTTTTCCTGCTCCTCTTAGCATGATAAAGAAGATTCAAAGAGAGTGAGATGCCAGCTCCTTTCATTCAGTCAGTAGCTTCAATCATTTCTGGACGTTTTTCAATGGCAAAAATCAATGAATATTGTAAATGCACAAACAGAAATTTCTCCGCATTGCAAGGTGCAATTCTGAAATTTTTTGCTTTTTCCTGCTCCTCTTAGCATGATAAAGAAGATTCAAAGAGAGTGAGATGCCAGCTCCTTTCATTCAGTCAGTAGCTTCAATCATTTCTGGACATTTTTCAATGGCAAAGATCAATGAATATTGTAAATGCACAAACAGTAATTTCTCCGCATTGCAAGGTGCAATTCTGAAATTTTTTGCTTTTTCCTGCTCCTCTTAGCATGATAAAGAAGATTCAAAGAGAGTGAGATGCCAGCTCCTTTCATTCAGTCAGTAGCTTCAAACATTTCTGGTATATGAATAACATGATGTTTTTCAATGGCAAAAATCAATGAATATTGTAAATGCACAAACAGTAATTTCTCCGCATTGCAAGGTGCAATTCTGAAATTTTTTGCTTTTTCCTGCCCCTCTTAGCATGATAAAGAAGATTCAAAGAGAGTGAGATGCCAGCTCCTTTCATTCAGTCAGTAGCTTCAATCATTTCTGGACGTTTTTCAATGGCAAAAATCATTGAACATTGTAAATGCACAAACAGTAATTTCTCCGCATTGCAAGGTGCAATTCTGAAATTTTTTGCTTTTTCCTGCTCCTCTTAGCATGATAAAGAAGATTCAAAGAGAATGAGATGCCAGCTCCTTTCATTCAGTCAGTAGCTTCAATCATTTCTGGTATATGAATAACATGATGTTTTTCAATGGCAAAAATCAATGAATATTGTAAATGCACAAACAGTAATTTCTCCGCATTGCAAGGTGCAATTCTGAAATTTTTTGCTTTTTTCTGCTCCTCTTAGCATGATAAAGAAGATTCAAAGAGAGTGAGATGCCAGCTCCTTTCATTCAGTCAGTAGCTTCAATCAATTCTGGACGTTTTTCAATGGCAAAAATCAATGAATATTGTAAATGCACAAACAGTAATTTCTCCGCATTGCAAGGTGCAATTATGAAATTTTTTACTTTTTCCTGCTCCTCTTAGCATGATAAACAAGATTCAAAGAGAGTGAGATGCCAGCTCCTTTCATTCAGTCAGTAGCTTCAATCATTTCTGGACGTTTTTCAATGGCAAAAATCAATGAATATTGTAAATGCACAAACAGTAATTTCTCCGCATTGCAAGGTGCAATTCTGAAATTTTTTGCTTTTTCCTGCTCCTCTTAGCATGATAAAGAAGATTCAAAGAGAGTGAGATGCCAGCTCCTTTCATTCAGTCAGTAGCTTCAATCATTTCTGGACGTTTTTCAATGGCAAAAATCAATGAATATTGTAAATGCACAAACAGTAATTTCTCCACATTGCAAGGTGCAATTCTGAAATTTTTTGCTTTTTCCTGCTCCTCTTAGCATGATAAAGAAGAATCAAAGAGAGTGAGATGCCAGCTGCTTTCATTCAGTCAGTAGCTTCAATCATTTCTGGACGTTTTTCAATGGCAAAAATCAATGAATATTGTAAATGCACAGACAGTAATTTCTCCGCATTGCAAGGTGCAATTCTGAAATTTTTTGCTTTTTCCTGCTCCTCTTAGCATGATAAAGAAGATTCAAAGAGAGTGAGATTCCAGCTCCTTTCATTCAGTCAGTAGCTTCAAACATTTCTGGTATATGAATAACATGATGTTTTTCAATGGCAAAAATCAATGAATATTGTAAATGCACAAACAGTAATTTCTCCACATTGCAAGGTGCAATTCTGAAATTTTTTGCTTTTTCCTGCTCCTCTTAGCATGATAAAGAAGATTCAAAGAGAGTGAGATGCCAGCTCCTTTCATTCAGTCAGTAGCTTCAATCATTTCTGGACGTTTTTCAATGGCAAAAATCAATGAATATTGTAAATGCACAAACAGTAATTTCTCCGCATTGCAAGGTGCAATTCTGAATTGTTTTGCTTTTTCCTGCTCCTCTTGGCATGATAAAGAAGATTCAAAGAGAGTGAGATGCCAGCTCCTTTCATTCAGTCAGTAGCTTCAAGCATTTCTGGTATATGAATAACATGATGTTTTTCAATGGCAAAAATCAATAAATATTGTAAATGCACAAACAGTAATTTCTCCGCATTGCAAGGTGCAATTCTGAAATTTTTTGCTTTTTCCTGCTCCTCTTAGCATGATAAAGAAGATTCAAAGAGAGTGAGATGCCAGCTCCTTTCATTCAGTCAGTAGCTTCAAACATTTCTGGTATATGAATAACATGTTTTTCAATGGCAAAAATCAATGAATATTGTAAATGCACAAACAGTAATTTCTCCGCATTGCAAGTGCAATTCTGAAATTTTTTGCTTTTTCCTGCTCCTCTTAGCATGATAAAGAAGATTCAAAGAGAGTGAGATGCCAGCTCCTTTCATTCAGTCAGTAGCTTCAATCATTTCTGGACGTTTTTCAATGGCAAAAATCAATGAATATTGTAAATGCACAAACAGTAATTTCTCCGCATTGCAAGGTGCAATTCTGAAATTTTTTGCTTTTTCCTGCTCCTCTTAGCATGATAAAGAAGATTCAAAGAGAGTGATATGCCAGCTCCTTTCATTTAGTCAGTAGCTTCAAACATTTCTGGTATATGAATAACATGATGTTTTTCAATGGCAAAAATCAATGAATATTGTAAATGCACAAACAGTAATTTCTCCACATTGCAAGGTGCAATTCTGAAATTTTTTGCTTTTTCCTGCTCCTCTTAGCATGATAAAGAAGAATCAAAGAGAGTGAGATGCCAGCTGCTTTCATTCAGTCAGTAGCTTCAATCATTTCTTTACGTTTTTCAATGGCAAAAATCAATGAATATTGTAAATGCACAGACAGTAATTTCTCCGCATTGCAAGGTGCAATTCTGAAATTTTTTGCTTTTTCCTGCTCCTCTTAGCATGATAAAGAAGATTCAAAGAGAGTGAGATGCCAGCTCCTTTCATTCAGTCAGTAGCTTCAAACATTTCTGGTATATGAATAACATGATGTTTTTCAATGGCAAAAATCAATGAATATTGTAAATGCACAAACAGTAATTTCTCCGCATTGCAAGGTGCAATTCTGAAATTTTTTGCTTTTTCCTGCTCCTCTTAGCATGATAAAGAAGATTCAAAGAGAGTGAGATGCCAGCTCCGTTCATTCAGTCAGTAGCTTCAATCATTTCTGGTATATGAATAACATGATGTTTTTCAATGGCAAAAATCAATGAATATTGTAAATGCACAAACAGTAATTTCTCCGCATTGCAAGGTGCAATTCTGAAATTTTTTGCTTTTTCCTGCTCCTCTTAGCATGATAAAGAAGATTCAAAGAGAGTGAGATGCCAGCTCCTTTCATTCAGTCAGTAGCTTCAATCATTTCTGGACGTTTTTCAATGGCAAAAATCAATGAATATTGTAAATGCACAAACAGTAATTTCTCCGCATTGCAAGGTGCAATTCTGAAATTTTTTGCTTTTTCCTGCTCCTCTTAGCATGATAAAGAAGATTCAAAGAGAGTGAGATGCCAGCTCCTTTCATTCAGTCAGTAGCTTCAATCATTTCTGGACGTTTTTCAATGGCAAAAATCAATGAATATTGTAAATGCACAAACAGTAATTTCTCCGCATTGCAAGGTGCAATTCTGAAATTTTTTGCTTTTTCCTGCTCCTCTTAGCATGATAAAGAAGATTCAAAGAGAGTGAGATGCCAGCTCCTTTCATTCAGTCAGTAGCTTCAATCATTTCTGGACGTTTTTCAATGGCAAAAATCAATGAATATTGTAAATGCACAAACAGTAATTTCTCCGCATTGCAAGGTGCAATTCTGAAATTTTTTGCTTTTTCCTGCTCCTATTAGCATGATAAACAAGATTCAAAGAGAGTGAGATGCCAGCTCCTTTCATTCAGTCAGTAGCTTCAATCATTTCTGGACGTTTTTCAATGGCAAAAATCAATGAATATTGTAAATGCACAAACAGTAATTTCTCCGCATTGCAAGGTGCAATTCTGAAATTTTTTGCTTTTTCCTGCTCCTCTTAGCATGATAAAGAAGATTCAAAGAGAGTGAGATGCCAGCTCCTTTCATTCAGTCAGTAGCTTCAAACATTTCTGGTATATGAATAACATGATGTTTTTCAAGGGCAAAAATCAATGAATATTGTAAATGCACAAACAGTAATTTCTCCGCATTGCAAGGTGCAATTCTGAAATTTTTTGCTTTTTCCTGCTCCTCTTAGCATGATAAAGAAGATTCAAAGAGAGTGAGATGCCAGCTCCTTTCATTCAGTCAGTAGCTTCAATCATTTCTGGACGTTTTTCAATGGCAAAAATCAATGAATATTGTAAATGCACAAACAGTAATTTCTCCACATTGCAAGGTGCAATTCTGAAATTTTTTGCTTTTTCCTGCTCCTCTTAGCATGATAAAGAAGATTCAAAGAGAGTGAGATGCCAGCTCCTTTCATTCAGTCAGTAGCTTCAATCATTTCTGGACGTTTTTCAATGGCAAAAATCAATGAATATTGTAAATGCACAAACAGTAATTTCTCCGCATTGCAAGGTGCAATTCTGAAATTTTTTGCTTTTTCCTGCTCCTCTTAGCATGATAAAGAAGATTCAAAGAGAGTGAGATGCCAGCTCCTTTCATTCAGTCAGTAGCTTCAAACATTTCTGGTATATGAATAACATGATGTTTTTCAATGGCAAAAATCAATGAATATTGTAAATGCACAAACAGTAATTTCTCCGCATTGCAAGGTGCAATTCTGAAATTTTTTGCTTTTTCCTGCTCCTCTTAGCATGATAAAGAAGATTCAAAGAGAGTGAGATGCCAGCTCCTTTCATTCAGTCAGTAGCTTCAATCATTTCTGGACGTTTTTCAATGGCAAAAATCAATGAATATTGTAAATGCACAAACAGAAATTTCTCCGCATTGCAAGGTGCAATTCTGAAATTTTTTGCTTTTTCCTGCTCCTCTTAGCATGATAAAGAAGATTCAAAGAGAGTGAGATGCCAGCTCCTTTCATTCAGTCAGTAGCTTCAATCATTTCTGGACATTTTTCAATGGCAAAGATCAATGAATATTGTAAATGCACAAACAGTAATTTCTCCGCATTGCAAGGTGCAATTCTGAAATTTTTTGCTTTTTCCTGCTCCTCTTAGCATGATAAAGAAGATTCAAAGAGAGTGAGATGCCAGCTCCTTTCATTCAGTCAGTAGCTTCAAACATTTCTGGTATATGAATAACATGATGTTTTTCAATGGCAAAAATCAATGAATATTGTAAATGCACAAACAGTAATTTCTCCGCATTGCAAGGTGCAATTCTGAAATTTTTTGCTTTTTCCTGCCCCTCTTAGCATGATAAAGAAGATTCAAAGAGAGTGAGATGCCAGCTCCTTTCATTCAGTCAGTAGCTTCAATCATTTCTGGACGTTTTTCAATGGCAAAAATCATTGAACATTGTAAATGCACAAACAGTAATTTCTCCGCATTGCAAGGTGCAATTCTGAAATTTTTTGCTTTTTCCTGCTCCTCTTAGCATGATAAAGAAGATTCAAAGAGAATGAGATGCCAGCTCCTTTCATTCAGTCAGTAGCTTCAATCATTTCTGGTATATGAATAACATGATGTTTTTCAATGGCAAAAATCAATGAATATTGTAAATGCACAAACAGTAATTTCTCCGCATTGCAAGGTGCAATTCTGAAATTTTTTGCTTTTTTCTGCTCCTCTTAGCATGATAAAGAAGATTCAAAGAGAGTGAGATGCCAGCTCCTTTCATTCAGTCAGTAGCTTCAATCATTTCTGGACGTTTTTCAATGGCAAAAATCAATGAATATTGTAAATGCACAAACAGTAATTTCTCCGCATTGCAAGGTGCAATTATGAAATTTTTTACTTTTTCCTGCTCCTCTTAGCATGATAAACAAGATTCAAAGAGAGTGAGATGCCAGCTCCTTTCATTCAGTCAGTAGCTTCAATCATTTCTGGACGTTTTTCAATGGCAAAAATCAATGAATATTGTAAATGCACAAACAGTAATTTCTCCGCATTGCAAGGTGCAATTCTGAAATTTTTTGCTTTTTCCTGCTCCTCTTAGCATGATAAAGAAGATTCAAAGAGAGTGAGATGCCAGCTCCTTTCATTCAGTCAGTAGCTTCAATCATTTCTGGACGTTTTTCAATGGCAAAAATCAATGAATATTGTAAATGCACAAACAGTAATTTCTCCACATTGCAAGGTGCAATTCTGAAATTTTTTGCTTTTTCCTGCTCCTCTTAGCATGATAAAGAAGAATCAAAGAGAGTGAGATGCCAGCTGCTTTCATTCAGTCAGTAGCTTCAATCATTTCTGGACGTTTTTCAATGGCAAAAATCAATGAATATTGTAAATGCACAGGCAGTAATTTCTCCGCATTGCAAGGTGCAATTCTGAAATTTTTTGCTTTTTCCTGCTCCTCTTAGCATGATAAAGAAGATTCAAAGAGAGTGAGATGCCAGCTCCTTTCATTCAGTCAGTAGCTTCAAACATTTCTGGTATATGAATAACATGATGTTTTTCAATGGCAAAAATCAATGAATATTGTAAATGCACAAACAGTAATTTCTCCACATTGCAAGGTGCAATTCTGAAATTTTTTGCTTTTTCCTGCTCCTCTTAGCATGATAAAGAAGATTCAAAGAGAGTGAGATGCCAGCTCCTTTCATTCAGTCAGTAGCTTCAATCATTTCTGGACGTTTTTCAATGGCAAAAATCAATGAATATTGTAAATGCACAAACAGTAATTTCTCCGCATTGCAAGGTGCAATTCTGAATTGTTTTGCTTTTTCCTGCTCCTCTTGGCATGATAAAGAAGATTCAAAGAGAGTGAGATGCCAGCTCCTTTCATTCAGTCAGTAGCTTCAAGCATTTCTGGTATATGAATAACATGATGTTTTTCAATGGCAAAAATCAATAAATATTGTAAATGCACAAACAGTAATTTCTCCGCATTGCAAGGTGCAATTCTGAAATTTTTTGCTTTTTCCTGCTCCTCTTAGCATGATAAAGAAGATTCAAAGAGAGTGAGATGCCAGCTCCTTTCATTCAGTCAGTAGCTTCAAACATTTCTGGTATATGAATAACATGTTTTTCAATGGCAAAAATCAATGAATATTGTAAATGCACAAACAGTAATTTCTCCGCATTGCAAGTGCAATTCTGAAATTTTTTGCTTTTTCCTGCTCCTCTTAGCATGATAAAGAAGATTCAAAGAGAGTGAGATGCCAGCTCCTTTCATTCAGTCAGTAGCTTCAATCATTTCTGGACGTTTTTCAATGGCAAAAATCAATGAATATTGTAAATGCACAAACAGTAACTTCACCGCATTGCAAGGTGCAATTCTGAAATTTTTTGCTTTTTCCTGCTCCTCTTAGCATGATAAAGAAGATTCAAAGAGAGTGAGATGCCAGCTCCTTTCATTCAGTCAGTAGCTTCAATCATTTCTGGACGTTTTTCAATGGCAAAAATCAATGAATATTGTAAATGCACAAACAGTAATTTCTCCGCATTGCAAGGTGCAATTCTGAAATTTTTTGCTTTTTCCTGCTCCTCTTAGCATGATAAAGAAGATTCAAAGAGAGTGAGTTGCCAGCTCCTTTCATTCAGTCAGTAGCTTCAAACATTTCTGGTATATGAATACATGATGTTTTTCAATGGCAAAAATCAATGAATATTGTAAATGCACAAACAGTAATTTCTCCGCATTGCAAGGTGCAATTCTGAAATATTTTGCTTTTTCCTGCTCCTCTTAGCATGATAAAGAAGATACAAAGAGAGTGAGATGCCAGCTCCTTTCATTCAGTCAGTAGCTTGAATCATTTCTGGACGTTTTTCAATGGCAAAAATCATTGAATATTGTAAATGCACAAACAGTAATTTCTCCGCATTGCAAGGTGCAATTCTGAAATTTTTTGCTTTTTCCTGCTCCTCTTAGCATGATAAAGATTCAAAGAGAGTGAGATGCCAGCTCCTTTCATTCAGTCAGTAGCTTCAATCATTTCTGGTATATGAATAACATGATGTTTTTCAATGGCAAAAATCAATGAATATTGTAAATGCACAAACAGTAATTTCTCCGCATTGCAAGGTGCAATTCTGAAATTTTTTGCTTTTTCCTGCTCCTCTTAGCATGATAAAGAAGATTCAAAGAGAGTGAGATGCCAGCTCCTTTCATTCAGTCAGTAGCTTCAATCATTTCTGGACGTTTTTCAATGGCAAAAATCAATGAATATTGTAAATGCACAAACAGTAATTTCTCCGCATTGCAAGGTGCAATTCTGAAATTTTTTGCTTTTTCCTGCTCCTCTTAGCATGATAAAGAAGATTCAAAGAGAGTGAGATGCCAGCTCCTTTCATTCAGTCAGTAGCTTCAATCATTTGTGGACGTTTTTCAATGGCAAAAATCAATGAATATTTTAAATGCACAAACAGTAATTTCTCCGCATTGCAAGGTGCAATTCTGAAATTTTTTGCTTTTTCCTGCTCCTCTTAGCATGATAAAGAAGATTCAAAGAGAGTGAGATGCCAGCTCCTTTCATTCAGTCAGTAGCTTCAAACATTTCTGGTATATGAATAACATGATGTTTTTCAATGGCAAAAATCAATGAATATTGTAAATGCACAAACAGTAATTTCTCCGCATTGCAAGGTGCAATTCTGAAATTTTTTGCTTTTTCCTGCTCCTCTTAGCATGATAAAGAAGATTCAAAGAGAGTGAGATGCCAGCTCCTTTCATTCAGTCAGTAGCTTCAATAATTTCTGGACGTTTTTCAATGGCAAAAATCAATGAATATTGTAAATGCACAAACAGTAATTTCTCCGCATTGCAAGGTGCAATTCTGAAATTTTTTGCTTTTTCCTGCTCCTCTTAGCATGATAAAGAAGATTCAAAGAGAGTGAGATGCCAGCTCCTTTCATTCAGTCAGTAGCTTCAATCATTTCTGGACGTTTTTCAATGGCAAAAATCAATGAATATTGTAAATGCACAAAGAGTAATTTCTCCGCATTGCAAGGTGCAATTCTGAAATTTTTTGCTTTTTCCTGCTCCTCTTAGCATGATAAAGAAGATTCAAAGAGAGTGAGATGCCAGCTCCTTTCATTCAGTCAGTAGCTTCAAACATTTCTGGTATATGAATAACATGATGTTTTTCAATGGCAAAAATCAATGAATATTGTAAATGCACAAACAGTAATTTCTCCGCATTGCAAGGTGCAATTCTGAAATTTTTTGCTTTTTCCTGCTCCTCTTAGCATGATAAAGAAGATTCAAAGAGAGTGAGATGCCAGCTCCTTTCATTCAGTCAGTAGCTTCAATCATTTCTGGACGTTTTTCAATGGCAAAAATCATTGAATATTGTAAATGCACAAACAGTAATTTCTCCGCATTGCAAAGTGCAATTCTGAAATTTTTTGCTTTTTCCTGCTCCTCTTAGCATGATAAAGAAGATTCAAAGAGAGTGAGATGCCAGCTCCTTTCATTCAGTCAGTAGCTTCAATCATTTCTGGACGTTTTTCAATGGCAAAAATCAATGAATATTGTAAATGCACAAACAGTAATTTCTCCACATTGCAAGGTGCAATTCTGAAATTTTTTGCTTTTTCCTGCTCCTCTTAGCATGATAAAGAAGAATCAAAGAGAGTGAGATGCCAGCTCCTTTCATTCAGTCAGTAGCTTCAATCATTTCTGGACGTTTTTCAATGGCAAAAATCAATGAATATTGTAAATGCACAAACAGTAATTTCTCCGCATTGCAAGGTGCAATTCTGAAATTTTTTGCTTTTTCCTGCTCCTCTTAGCATGATAAAGAAGAATCAAAGAGAGTGAGATGCCAGCTCCTTTCATTCAGTCAGTAGCTTCAATCATTTCTGGACGTTTTTCAATGGCAAAAATCAATGAATATTGTAAATGCACAGACAGTAATTTCTCCGCATTGCAAGGTGCAATTCTGAAATTTTTTGCTTTTTCCTGCTCCTCTTAGCATGATAAAGAAGATTCAAAGAGAGTGAGATGCCAGCTCCTTTCATTCAGTCAGTAGCTTCAAACATTTCTGGTATATGAATAACATGATGTTTTTCAATGGCAAAAATCAATGAATATTGTAAATGCACAAACAGTAATTTCTCCACATTGCAAGGTGCAATTCTGAAATTTTTTGCTTTTTCCTGCTCCTCTTAGCATGATAAAGAAGATTCAAAGAGAGTGAGATGCCAGCTCCTTTCATTCAGTCAGTAGCTTCAATCATTTCTGGACGTTTTTCAATGGCAAAAATCAATGAATATTGTAAATGCACAAACAGTAATTTCTCCACATTGCAAGGTGCAATTCTGAAATTTTTTGCTTTTTCCTGCTCCTCTTAGCATGATAAAGAAGAATCAAAGAGAGTGAGATGCCAGCTCCTTTCATTCAGTCAGTAGCTTCAATCATTTCTGGACGTTTTTCAATGGCAAAAATCAATGAATATTGTAAATGCACAAACAGTAATTTCTCCGCATTGCAAGGTGCAATTCTGAAATTTTTTGCTTTTTCCTGCTCCTCTTAGCATGATAAAGAAGAATCAAAGAGAGTGAGATGCCAGCTCCTTTCATTCAGTCAGTAGCTTCAATCATTTCTGGACGTTTTTCAATGGCAAAAATCAATGAATATTGTAAATGCACAGACAGTAATTTCTCCGCATTGCAAGGTGCAATTCTGAAATTTTTTGCTTTTTCCTGCTCCTCTTAGCATGATAAAGAAGATTCAAAGAGAGTGAGATGCCAGCTCCTTTCATTCAGTCAGTAGCTTCAAACATTTCTGGTATATGAATAACATGATGTTTTTCAATGGCAAAAATCAATGAATATTGTAAATGCACAAACAGTAATTTCTCCACATTGCAAGGTGCAATTCTGAAATTTTTTGCTTTTTCCTGCTCCTCTTAGCATGATAAAGAAGATTCAAAGAGAGTGAGATGCCAGCTCCTTTCATTCAGTCAGTAGCTTCAATCATTTCTGGACGTTTTTCAATGGCAAAAATCAATGAATATTGTAAATGCACAAACAGTAATTTCTCTGCATTGCAAGGTGCAATTCTGAATTTTTTTGCTTTTTCCTGCTCCTCTTAGCATGATAAAGAAGATTCAAAGAGAGTGAGATGCCAGCTCCTTTCATTCAGTCAGTAGCTTCAAACATTTCTGGTATATGAATAACATGATGTTTTTCAATGGCAAAAATCAATGAATATTGTAAATGCACAAACAGTAATTTCTCCGCATTGCAAGGTGCAATTCTGAAATTTTTTGCTTTTTCCTGCTCCTCTTAGCATGATAAAGAAGATTCAAAGAGAGTGAGATGCCAGCTCCTTTCATTCAGTCAGTAGCTTCAATCATTTCTGGACGTTTTTCAATGGCAAAAATCAATGAATATTGTAAATGCACAAACAGTAATTTCTCCGCATTGCAAGGTGCAATTCTGAAATTTTTTGCTTTTTCCTGCTCCTCTTAGCATGATAAAGAACATTCAAAGAGAGTGAGATGCCAGCTCCTTTCATTCAGTCAGTAGCTTCAAACATTTCTGGTATATGAATAACATGATGTTTTTCAATGGCAAAAATCAATGAATATTGTAAATGCACAAACAGTAATTTCTCCGCATTGCAAGGTGCAATTCTGAAATTTTTTGCTTTTTCCTGCTCCTCTTAGCATGATAAAGAAGATACAAAGAGAGTGAGATGCCAGCTCCTTTCATTCAGTCAGTAGCTTAAATCATTTCTGGACGTTTTTCAATGGCAAAAATCATTGAATATTGTAAATGCACAAACAGTAATTTCTCCGCATTGCAAGGTGCAATTCTGAAATTTTTTGCTTTTTCCTGCTCCTCTTAGCATGATAAAGATTCAAAGAGAGTGAGATGCCAGCTCCTTTCATTCAGTCAGTAGCTTCAATCATTTCTGGTATATGAATAACATGATGTTTTTCAATGGCAAAAATCAATGAATATTGTAAATGCACAAACAGTAATTTCTCCGCATTGCAAGGTGCAATTCTGAAATTTTTTGCTTTTTCCTGCTCCTCTTAGCATGATAAAGAAGATTCAAAGAGAGTGAGATGCCAGCTCCTTTCATTCAGTCAGTAGCTTCAATCATTTCTGGACGTTTTTCAATGGCAAAAATCAATGAATATTGTAAATGCACAAACAGTAATTTCTCCGCATTGCAAGGTGCAATTCTGAAATTTTTTGCTTTTTCCTGCTCCTCTTAGCATGATAAAGAAGATTCAAAGAGAGTGAGATGCCAGCTCCTTTCATTCAGTCAGTAGCTTCAATCATTTGTGGACGTTTTTCAATGGCAAAAATCAATGAATATTGTAAATGCACAAACAGTAATTTCTCCGCATTGCAAGGTGCAATTCTGAAATTTTTTGCTTTTTCCTGCTCCTCTTAGCATGATAAAGAAGATTCAAAGAGAGTGAGATGCCAGCTCCTTTCATTCAGTCAGTAGCTTCAAACATTTCTGGTATATGAATAACATGATGTTTTTCAATGGCAAAAATCAATGAATATTGTAAAAGCACAAACAGTAATTTCTCCGCATTGCAAGGTGCAATTCTGAAATTTTTTGCTTTTTCCTGCTCCTCTTAGCATGATAAAGAAGATTCAAAGAGAGTGAGATGCCAGCTCCTTTCATTCAGTCAGTAGCTTCAATAATTTCTGGACGTTTTTCAATGGCAAAAATCAATGAATATTGTAAATGCACAAACAGTAATTTCTCCGCATTGCAAGGTGCAATTCTGAAATTTTTTGCTTTTTCCTGCTCCTCTTAGCATGATAAAGAAGATTCAAAGAGAGTGAGATGCCAGCTCCTTTCATTCAGTCAGTAGCTTCAATCATTTCTGGACGTTTTTCAATGGCAAAAATCAATGAATATTGTAAATGCACAAAGAGTAATTTCTCCGCATTGCAAGGTGCAATTCTGAAATTTTTTGCTTTTTCCTGCTCCTCTTAGCATGATAAAGAATATTCAAAGAGAGTGAGATGCCAGCTCCTTTCACTCAGTCAGTAGCTTCAAACATTTCTGGTATATGAATAACATGATGTTTTTCAATGGCAAAAATCAATGAATATTGTAAATGCACAAACAGTAATTTCTCCGCATTGCAAGGTGCAATTCTGAAATTTTTTGCTTTTTCCTGCTCCTCTTAGCATGATAAAGAAGATTCAAAGAGAGTGAGATGCAAGCTCCTTTCATTCAGTCAGTAGCTTCAATCATTTCTGGACGTTTTTCAATGGCAAAAATCATTGAATATTGTAAATGCACAAACAGTAATTTCTCCGCATTGCAAAGTGCAATTCTGAAATTTTTTGCTTTTTCCTGCTCCTCTTAGCATGATAAAGAAGATTCAAAGAGAGTGAGATGCCAGCTCCTTTCATTCAGTCAGTAGCTTCAATCATTTCTGGACGTTTTTCAATGGCAAAAATCAATGAATATTGTAAATGCACAAACAGTAATTTCTCCACATTGCAAGGTGCAATTCTGAAATTTTTTGCTTTTTCCTGCTCCTCTTAGCATGATAAAGAAGATTCAAAGAGAGTGAGATGCCAGCTCCTTTCATTCAGTCAGTAGCTTCAAACATTTCTGGTATATGAATAACATGATGTTTTTCAATGGCAAAAATCAATGAATATTGTAAATGCACAAACAGTAATTTCTCCGCATTGCAAGGTGCAATTCTGAAATTTTTTGCTTTTTCCTGCTCCTCTTAGCATGATAAAGAAGATTCAAAGAGAGTGAGATGCCAGCTCCTTTCATTCAGTCAGTAGCTTCAATAATTTCTGGACGTTTTTCAATGGCAAAAATCAATGAATATTGTAAATGCACAAACAGTAATTTCTCCGCATTGCAAGGTGCAATTCTGAAATTTTTTGCTTTTTCCTGCTCCTCTTAGCATGATAAAGAAGATTCAAAGAGAGTGAGATGCCAGCTCCTTTCATTCAGTCAGTAGCTTCAATCATTTCTGGACGTTTTTCAATGGCAAAAATCAATGAATATTGTAAATGCACAAAGAGTAATTTCTCCGCATTGCAAGGTGCAATTCTGAAATTTTTTGCTTTTTCCTGCTCCTCTTAGCATGATAAAGAAGATTCAAAGAGAGTGAGATGCCAGCTCCTTTCATTCAGTCAGTAGCTTCAAACATTTCTGGTATATGAATAACATGATGTTTTTCAATGGCAAAAATCAATGAATATTGTAAATGCACAAACAGTAATTTCTCCGCATTGCAAGGTGCAATTCTGAAATTTTTTGCTTTTTCCTGCTCCTCTTAGCATGATAAAGAAGATTCAAAGAGAGTGAGATGCCAGCTTCTTTCATTCAGTCAGTAGCTTCAATCATTTCTGGACGTTTTTCAATGGCAAAAATCATTGAATATTGTAAATGCACAAACAGTAATTTCTCCGCATTGCAAAGTGCAATTCTGAAATTTTTTGCTTTTTCCTGCTCCTCTTAGCATGATAAAGAAGATTCAAAGAGAGTGAGATGCCAGCTCCTTTCATTCAGTCAGTAGCTTCAATCATTTCTGGACGTTTTTCAATGGCAAAAATCAATGAATATTGTAAATGCACAAACAGTAATTTCTCTGCATTGCAAGGTGCAATTCTGAATTTTTTTGCTTTTTCCTGCTCCTCTTAGCATGATAAAGAAGATTCAAAGAGAGTGAGATGCCAGCTCCTTTCATTCAGTCAGTAGCTTCAAACATTTCTGGTATATGAATAACATGATGTTTTTCAATGGCAAAAATCAATGAATATTGTAAATGCACAAACAGTAATTTCTCCGCATTGCAAGGTGCAATTCTGAAATTTTTTGCTTTTTCCTGCTCCTCTTAGCATGATAAAGAAGATTCAAAGAGAGTGAGATGCCAGCTCCTTTCATTCAGTCAGTAGCTTCAATCATTTCTGGACGTTTTTCAATGGCAAAAATCAATGAATATTGTAAATGCACAAACAGTAATTTCTCCGCATTGCAAGGTGCAATTCTGAAATTTTTTGCTTTTTCCTGCTCCTCTTAGCATGATAAAGAAGATTCAAAGAGAGTGAGATGCCAGCTCCTTTCATTCAGTCAGTAGCTTCAAACATTTCTGGTATATGAATAACATGATGTTTTTCAATGGCAAAAATCAATGAATATTGTAAATGCACAAACAGTAATTTCTCCGCATTGCAAGGTGCAATTCTGAAATTTTTTGCTTTTTCCTGCTCCTCTTAGCATGATAAAGAAGATACAAAGAGAGTGAGATGCCAGCTCCTTTCATTCAGTCAGTAGCTTAAATCATTTCTGGACGTTTTTCAATGGCAAAAATCATTGAATATTGTAAATGCACAAACAGTAATTTCTCCGCATTGCAAGGTGCAATTCTGAAATTTTTTGCTTTTTCCTGCTCCTCTTAGCATGATAAAGATTCAAAGAGAGTGAGATGCCAGCTCCTTTCATTCAGTCAGTAGCTTCAATCATTTCTGGTATATGAACAACATGATGTTTTTCAATGGCAAAAATCAATGAATATTGTAAATGCACAAACAGTAATTTCTCCGCATTGCAAGGTGCAATTCTGAAATTTTTTGCTTTTTCCTGCTCCTCTTAGCATGATAAAGAAGATTCAAAGAGAGTGAGATGCCAGCTCCTTTCATTCAGTCAGTAGCTTCAATCATTTCTGGACGTTTTTCAATGGCAAAAATCAATGAATATTGTAAATGCACAAACAGTAATTTCTCCGCATTGCAAGGTGCAATTCTGAAATTTTTTGCTTTTTCCTGCTCCTCTTAGCATGATAAAGAAGATTCAAAGAGAGTGAGATGCCAGCTCCTTTCATTCAGTCAGTAGCTTCAATCATTTGTGGACGTTTTTCAATGGCAAAAATCAATGAATATTGTAAATGCACAAACAGTAATTTCTCCGCATTGCAAGGTGCAATTCTGAAATTTTTTGCTTTTTCCTGCTCCTCTTAGCACGATAAAGAAGATTCAAAGAGAGTGAGATGCCAGCTCCTTTCATTCAGTCAGTAGCTTCAAACATTTCTGGTATATGAATAACATGATGTTTTTCAATGGCAAAAATCAATGAATATTGTAAATGCACAAACAGTAATTTCTCCGCATTGCAAGGTGCAATTCTGAAATTTTTTGCTTTTTCCTGCTCCTCTTAGCATGATAAAGAAGATTCAAAGAGAGTGAGATGCCAGCTCCTTTCATTCAGTCAGTAGCTTCAATAATTTCTGGACGTTTTTCAATGGCAAAAATCAATGAATATTGTAAATGCACAAACAGTAATTTCTCCGCATTGCAAGGTGCAATTCTGAAATTTTTTGCTTTTTCCTGCTCCTCTTAGCATGATAAAGAAGATTCAAAGAGAGTGAGATGCCAGCTCCTTTCATTCAGTCAGTAGCTTCAATCATTTCTGGACGTTTTTCAATGGCAAAAATCAATGAATATTGTAAATGCACAAAGAGTAATTTCTCCGCATTGCAAGGTGCAATTCTGAAATTTTTTGCTTTTTCCTGCTCCTCTTAGCATGATAAAGAAGATTCAAAGAGAGTGAGATGCCAGCTCCTTTCATTCAGTCAGTAGCTTCAAACATTTCTGGTATATGAATAACATGATGTTTTTCAATGGCAAAAATCAATGAATATTGTAAATGCACAAACAGTAATTTCTCCGCATTGCAAGGTGCAATTCTGAAATTTTTTGCTTTTTCCTGCTCCTCTTAGCATGATAAAGAAGATTCAAAGAGAGTGAGATGCCAGCTCCTTTCATTCAGTCAGCAGCTTCAATCATTTCTGGACGTTTTTCAATGGCAAAAATCATTGAATATTGTAAATGCACAAACAGTAATTTCTCCGCATTGCAAAGTGCAATTCTGAAATTTTTTGCTTTTTCCTGCTTCTCTTAGCATGATAAAGAAGATTCAAAGAGAGTGAGATGCCAGCTCCTTTCATTCAGTCAGTAGCTTCAATCATTTCTGGACGTTTTTCAATGGCAAAAATCAATGAATATTGTAAATGCACAAACAGTAATTTCTCCACATTGCAAGGTGCAATTCTGAAATTTTTTGCTTTTTCCTGCTCCTCTTAGCATGATAAAGAAGAATCAAAGAGAGTGAGATGCCAGCTCCTTTCATTCAGTCAGTAGCTTCAATCATTTCTGGACGTTTTTCAATGGCAAAAATCAATGAATATTGTAAATGCACAAACAGTAATTTCTCCGCATTGCAAGGTGCAATTCTGAAATTTTTTGCTTTTTCCTGCTCCTCTTAGCATGATAAAGAAGAATCAAAGAGAGTGAGATGCCAGCTCCTTTCATTCAGTCAGTAGCTTCAATCATTTCTGGACGTTTTTCAATGGCAAAAATCAATGAATATTGTAAATGCACAGACAGTAATTTCTCCGCATTGCAAGGTGCAATTCTGAAATTTTTTGCTTTTTCCTGCTCCTCTTAGCATGATAAAGAAGATTCAAAGAGAGTGAGATGCCAGCTCCTTTCATTCAGTCAGTAGCTTCAAACATTTCTGGTATATGAATAACATGATGTTTTTCAATGGCAAAAATCAATGAATATTGTAAATGCACAAACAGTAATTTCTCCACATTGCAAGGTGCAATTCTGAAATTTTTTGCTTTTTCCTGCTCCTCTTAGCATGATAAAGAAGATTCAAAGAGAGTGAGATGCCAGCTCCTTTCATTCAGTCAGTAGCTTCAATCATTTCTGGACGTTTTTCAATGGCAAAAATCAATGAATATTGTAAATGCACAAACAGTAATTTCTCTGCATTGCAAGGTGCAATTCTGAATTTTTTTGCTTTTTCCTGCTCCTCTTAGCATGATAAAGAAGATTCAAAGAGAGTGAGATGCCAGCTCCTTTCATTCAGTCAGTAGCTTCAAGCATTTCTGGTATATGAATAACATGATGTTTTTCAATGGCAAAAATCAATGAATATTGTAAATGCACAAACAGTAATTTCTCCGCATTGCAAGGTGCAATTCTGAAATTTTTTGCTTTTTCCTGCTCCTCTTAGCATGATAAAGAAGATTCAAAGAGAGTGAGATGCCAACTCCTTTCATTCAGTCAGTAGCTTCAAACATTTCTGGTATATGAATAACATGATGTTTTTCAATGGCAAAAATCAATGAATATTGTAAATGCACAAACAGTAATTTCTCCGCATTGCAAGGTGCAATTCTGAAATTTTTTGCTTTTTCCTGCTCCTCTTAGCATGATAAAGAAGATTCAAAGAGAGTGAGATGCCAGCTCCTTTCATTCAGTCAGTAGCTTCAATCATTTCTGGACGTTTTTCAATGGCAAAAATCAATGAATATTGTAAATGCACAAACAGTAATTTCTCCGCATTGCAAGGTGCAATTCTGAAATTTTTTGCTTTTTCCTGCTCCTCTTAGCATGATAAAGAAGATTCAAAGAGAGTGAGATGCCAGCTCCTTTCATTCAGTCAGTAGCTTCAAACATTTCTGGTATATGAATAACATGATGTTTTTCAATGGCAAAAATCAATGAATATTGTAAATGCACAAACAGTAATTTCTCCGCATTGCAAGGTGAAATTCTGAAATTTTTTGCTTTTTCCTGCTCCTCTTAGCATGATAAAGAAGATTCAAAGAGAGTGAGATGCCAGCTCCTTTCATTCAGTCAGTAGCTTCAATCATTTCTGGACGTTTTTCAATGGCAAAAATCAATGAATATTGTAAATGCACAAACAGAAATTTCTCCGCATTGCAAGGTGCAATTCTGAAATTTTTTGCTTTTTCCTGCTCCTCTTAGCATGATAAAGAAGATTCAAAGAGAGTGAGATGCCAGCTCCTTTCATTCAGTCAGTAGCTTCAATCATTTCTGGACATTTTTCAATGGCAAAGATCAATGAATATTGTAAATGCACAAACAGTAATTTCTCCTCATTGCAAGGTGCAATTCTGAAATTTTTTGCTTTTTCCTTCTCCTCTTAGCATGATAAAGAAGATTCAAAGAGAGTGAGATGCCAGCTCCTTTCATTCAGTCAGTAGCTTCAAACATTTCTGGTATATGAATAACATGATATTTTTCAATGGCAAAAATCAATGAATATTGTAAATGCACAAACAGTAATTTCTCCGCATTGCAAGGTGCAATTCTGAAATTTTTTGCTTTTTCCTGCCCCTCTTAGCATGATAAAGAAGATTCAAAGAGAGTGAGATGCCAGCTCCTTTCATTCAGTCAGTAGCTTCAATCATTTCTGGACGTTTTTCAATGGCAAAAATCATTGAACATTGTAAATGCACAAACAGTAATTTCTCCGCATTGCAAGGTGCAATTCTGAAATTTTTTGCTTTTTCCTGCTCCTCTTAGCATGATAAAGAAGATTCAAAGAGAGTGAGATGCCAGCTCCTTTCATTCAGTCAGTAGCTTCAATCATTTCTGGACGTTTTTCAATGGCAAAAATCAATGAATATTGTAAATGCACAAACAGTAATTTCTCCGCATTGCAAGGTGCAATTATGAAATTTTTTACTTTTTCCTGCTCCTCTTAGCATGATAAACAAGATTCAAAGAGAGTGAGATGCCAGCTCCTTTCATTCAGTCAGTAGCTTCAATCATTTCTGGACGTTTTTCAATGGCAAAAATCAATGAATATTGTAAATGCACAAACAGTAATTTCTCCGCATTGCAAGGTGCAATTCTGAAATTTTTTGCTTTTTCCTGCTCCTCTTAGCATGATAAAGAAGATTCAAAGAGAGTGAGATGCCAGCTCCTTTCATTCAGTCAGTAGCTTC
Source organism: Phyllobates terribilis (assembly GCF_046119375.1). Classification (NCBI taxonomy): domain Eukaryota; kingdom Metazoa; phylum Chordata; class Amphibia; order Anura; family Dendrobatidae; genus Phyllobates; species Phyllobates terribilis. Next base: position 73,498 of record NW_027363640.1, read on the forward strand.
AATCATTTCTGGACGTTTTTCAATGGCAAAAATCAATGAATATTGTAAATGCACAAACAGTAATTTCTCCACATTGCAAGGTGCAATTCTGAAATTTTTTGCTTTTTCCTGCTCCTCTTAGCATGATAAAGAAGAATCAAAGAGAGTGAGATGCCAGCTGCTTTCATTCAGTCAGTAGCTTCAATCATTTCTGGACGTTTTTCAATGGCAAAAATCAATGAATATTGTAAATGCACAGACAGTAATTTCTCCGCATTGCAAGGTGCAATTCTGAAATTTTTTGCTTTTTCCTGCTCCTCTTAGCATGATAAAGAAGATTCAAAGAGAGTGAGATGCCAGCTCCTTTCATTCAGTCAGTAGCTTCAAACATTTCTGGTATATGAATAACATGATGTTTTTCAATGGCAAAAATCAATGAATATTGTAAATGCACAAACAGTAATTTCTCCGCATTGCAAGGTGCAATTCTGAAATGTTTTGCTTTTTCCTGCTCCTCTTAGCATGATAAAGAAGATTCAAAGAGAGTGAGATGCCAGCTCCTTTCATTCAGTCAGTAGCTTCAAACATTTCTGGTATATGAATAACATGATGTTTTTCAATGGCAAAAATCAATGAATATTGTAAATGCACAAACAGTAATTTCTCCGCATTGCAAGGTGCAATTCTGAAATTTTTTGCTTTTTCCTGCTCCTCTTAGCATGATAAAGAAGATTCAAAGAGAGTGAGATGCCAGCTCCTTTCATTCAGTCAGTAGCTTCAATCATTTCTGGACGTTTTTCAATGGCAAAAATCAATGAATATTGTAAATGCACAAACAGTAATTTCTCCGCATTGCAAGGTGCAATTCTGAAATTTTTTGCTTTTTCCTGCTCCTCTTAGCATGATAAAGAAGACTCAAAGAGAGTGAGATGCCAGCTCCTTTCATTCAGTCAGTAGCTTCAAACATTTCTGGTATATGAATAACATGATGTTTTTCAATGGCAAAAATCAATGAATATTGTAAATGCACAAACAGTAATTTCTCCGCATTGCAAGGTGCAATTCTGAAATTTTTTGCTTTTTCCTGCTCCTCTTAGCATGATAAAGAAGATTCAAAGAGAGTGAGATGCCAGCTCCTTTCATTCAGTCAGTAGCTTCAATCATTTCTGGACGTTTTTCAATGGCAAAAATCAATGAATATTGTAAATGCACAAACAGTAATTTCTCCGCATTGCAAGGTGCAATTCTGAAATTTTTTGCTTTTTCCTGCTCCTCTTAGCATGATAAAGAAGATTCAAAGAGAGTGAGATGTCAGCTCCTTTCATTCAGTCAGTAGCTTCAATCATTTCTGGACGTTTTTCAATGGCAAAAATCAATGAATATTGTAAATGCACAAACAGTAATTTCTCCGCATTGCAAGGTGCAATTCTGAAATTTTTTGCTTTTTCCTGCTCCTCTTAGCATGATAAAGAAGATTCAAAGAGAGTGAGATGCCAGCTCCTTTCATTCAGTCAGTAGCTTCAAACATTTCTGGTATATGAATAACATGATGTTTTTCAATGGCAAAAATCAATGAATATTGTAAATGCAAAAACAGTAATTTCTCCGCATTGCAAGGTGCAATTCTGAAATTTTTTGCTTTTTCCTGCTCCTCTTAGCATGATAAAGAAGATTCAAAGAGAGTGAGATGCCAGCTCCTTTCATTCAGTCAGTAGCTTCAATCATTTCTGGACGTTTTTCAATGGCAAAAATCAATGAATATTGTAAATGCACAAACAGTAATTTCTCCGCATTGCAAGGTGCAATTCTGAAATTTTTTGCTTTTTCCTGCTCCTCTTAGCATGATAAAGAAGATTCAAAGAGAGTGAGATGCCAGCTCCTTTCATTCAGTCAGTAGCTTCAAACATTTCTGGTATATGAATAACATGATGTTTTTCAATGGCAAAAATCAATGAATATTGTAAATGCACAAACAGTAATTTCTCCACATTGCAAGGTGCAATTCTGAAATGTTTTGCTTTTTCCTGCTCCTCTTAGCATGATAAAGAAGATTCAAAGAGAGTGAGATGCCAGCTCCTTTAATTCAGTCAGTAGCTTCAATCATTTCTGGACGTTTTTCAATGGCAAAAATCAATGAATATTGTAAATGCACAAACAGTAATTTCTCCGCATTGCAAGGTGCAATTCTGAATTTTTTTGCTTTTTCCTGCTCCTCTTAGCATGATAAAGAAGATTCAAAGAGAGTGAGATGCCAGCTCCTTTCATTCAGTCAGTAGCTTCAAACATTTCTGGTATATGAATAACATGATGTTTTTCAATGGCAAAAATCAATAAATATTGTAAATGCACAAACAGTAATTTATCCGCATTGCAAGGTGCAATTCTGAAATTTTTTGCTTTTTCCTGCTCCTCTTAGCATGATAAAGAAGATTCAAAGAGAGTGAGATGCCAGCTCCTTTCATTCAGTCAGTAGCTTCAAACATTTCTGGTATATGAATAACATGTTTTTCAATGGCAAAAATCAATGAATATTGTAAATGCACAAACAGTAATTTCTCCGCATTGCAAGTGCAATTCTGAAATTTTTTGCTTTTTCCTGCTCCTCTTAGCATGATAAAGAAGATTCAAAGAGAGTGAGATGCCAGCTCCTTTCATTCAGTCAGTAGCTTCAATCATTTCTGGACGTTTTTCAATGGCAAAAATCAATGAATATTGTAAATGCACAAACAGTAATTTCTCCGCATTGCAAGGTGCAATTCTGAAATTTTTTGCTTTTTCCTGCTCCTCTTAGCATGATAAAGAAGATTCAAAGAGAGTGAGATGCCAGCTCCTTTCATTCAGTCAGTAGCTTCAAACATTTCTGGTATATGAATAACATGATGTTTTTCAATGGCAAAAATCAATAAATATTGTAAATGCACAAACAGTAATTTCTCCGCATTGCAAGGTGCAATTCTGAAATTTTTTGCTTTTTCCTGCTCCTCTTAGCATGATAAAGAAGATTCAAAGAGAGTGAGATGCCAGCTCCTTTCATTCAGTCAGTAGCTTCAAACATTTCTGGTATATGAATAACATGTTTTTCAATGGCAAAAATCAATGAATATTGTAAATGCACAAACAGTAATTTCTCCGCATTGCAAGTGCAATTCTGAAATTTTTTGCTTTTTCCTGCTCCTCTTAGCATGATAAAGAAGATTCAAAGAGAGTGAGATGCCAGCTCCTTTCATTCAGTCAGTAGCTTCAATCATTTCTGGACGTTTTTCAATGGCAAAAATCAATGAATATTGTAAATGCACAAACAGTAATTTCTCCGCATTGCAAGGAGCAATTCTGAAATTTTTTGCTTTTTCCTGCTCCTCTTAGCATGATAAAGAAGATTCAAAGAGAGTGAGATGCCAGCTCCTTTCATTTAGTCAGTAGCTTCAAACATTTCTGGTATATGAATAACATGATGTTTTTCAATGGCAAAAATCAATGAATATTGTAAATGCACAAACAGTAATTTCTCCGCATTGCAAGGTGCAATTCTGAAATTTTTTGCTTTTTCCTGCTCCTCTTAGCATGATAAAGAAGATTCAAAGAGAGTGAGATGCCAGCTCCTTTCATTCAGTCAGTAGCTTCAATCATTTCTGGACGTTTTTCAATGGCAAAAATCAATGAATATTGTAAATGCACAAACAGTAATTTCTCCGCATTGCAAGGTGCAATTCTGAAATTTTTTGCTTTTTCCTGCTCCTCTTAGCATGATAAAGAAGATTCAAAGAGAGTGAGATGCCAGCTCCTTTCATTCAGTCAGTAGCTTCAAACATTTCTGGTATATGAATAACATGATGTTTTTCAATGGCAAAAATCAATGAATATTGTAAATGCACAAACAGTAATTTCTCCGCATTGCAAGGTGCAATTCTGAAATTTTTTGCTTTTTCCTGCTCCTCTTAGCATGATAAAGAAGATTCAAAGAGAGTGAGATGCCAGCTCCTTTCATTCAGTCAGTAGCTTCAATCATTTCTGGTATATGAATAACATGATGTTTTTCAATGGCAAAAATCAATGAATATTGTAAATGCACAAACAGTAATTTCTCCGCATTGCAAGGTTCAATTCTGAAATTTTTTGCTTTTTCCTGCTCCTCTTAGCATGATAAACAAGATTCAAAGAGAGTGAGATGCCAGCTCCTTTCATTCAGTCAGTAGCTTCAATCATTTATGGACGTTTTTCAATGGCAAAAATCAATGAATATTGTAAATGCACAAACAGTAATTTCTCCGCATTGCAAGGTGCAATTCTGAAATTTTTTGCTTTTTCCTGCTCCTCTTAGCATGATAAAGAAGATTCAAAGAGAGTGAGATGCCAGCTCCTTTCATTCAGTCAGTAGCTTCAAACATTTCTGGTATATGAATAACATGATGTTTTTCAATGGCAAAAATCAATGAATATTGTAAATGCACAAACAGTAATTTCTCCGCATTGCAAGGTGCAATTCTGAAATTTTTTGCTTTTTCCTGCTCCTCTTAGCATGATAAAGAAGATTCAAAGAGAGTGAGATGCCAGCTCCTTTCATTCAGTCAGTAGCTTCAATCATTTCTGGACGTTTTTCAATGGCAAAAATCAATGAATATTGTAAATGCACAAACAGTAATTTCTCCGCATTGCAAGGTGCAATTCTGAAATTTTTTGCTTTTTCCTGCTCCTCTTAGCATGATAAAGAAGATTCAAAGAGAGTGAGATGCCAGCTCCTTTCATTCAGTCAGTAGCTTCAATCATTTCTGGACGTTTTTCAATGGCAAAAATCAATGAATATTGTAAATGCACAAAGAGTAATTTCTCCGCATTGCAAGGTGCAATTCTGAAATTTTTTGCTTTTTCCTGCTCCTCTTAGCATGATAAAGAAGATTCAAAGAGAGTGAGATGCCAGCTCCTTTCATTCAGTCAGTAGCTTCAAACATTTCTGGTATATGAATAACATGATGTTTTTCAATGGCAAAAATCAATGAATATTGTAAATGCACAAACAGTAATTTCTCCGCATTGCAAGGTGCAATTCTGAAATTTTTTGCTTTTTCCTGCTCCTCTTAGCATGATAAAGAAGATTCAAAGAGAGTGAGATGCCAGCTCCTTTCATTCAGTCAGTAGCTTCAATCATTTCTGGACGTTTTTCAATGGCAAAAATCATTGAATATTGTAAATGCACAAACAGTAATTTCTCCGCATTGCAAGGTGCAATTCTGAAATTTTTTGCTTTTTCCTGCTCCTCTTAGCATGATAAAGAAGATTCAAAGAGAGTGAGATGCCAGCTCCTTTCATTCAGTCAGTAGCTTCAATCATTTCTGGACGTTTTTCAATGGCAAAAATCAATGAATATTGTAAATGCACAAACAGTAATTTCTCCACATTGCAAGGTGCAATTCTGAAATTTTTTGCTTTTTCCTGCTCCTCTTAGCATGATAAAGAAGAATCAAAGAGAGTGAGATGCCAGCTCCTTTCATTCAGTCAGTAGCTTCAATCATTTCTGGACGTTTTACAATGGCAAAAATCAATGAATATTGTAAATGCACAAACAGTAATTTCTCCGCATTGCAAGGTGCAATTCTGAAATTTTTTGCTTTTTCCTGCTCCTCTTAGCATGATAAAGAAGAATCAAAGAGAGTGAGATGCCAGCTCCTTTCATTCAGTCAGTAGCTTCAATCATTTCTGGACGTTTTTCAATGGCAAAAATCAATGAATATTGTAAATGCACAGACAGTAATTTCTCCGCATTGCAAGGTGCAATTCTGAAATTTTTTGCTTTTTCCTGCTCCTCTTAGCATGATAAAGAAGATTCAAAGAGAGTGAGATGCCAGCTCCTTTCATTCAGTCAGTAGCTTCAAACATTTCTGGTATATGAATAACATGATGTTTTTCAAAGGCAAAAATCAATGAATATTGTAAATGCACAAACAGTAATTTCTCCACATTGCAAGGTGCAATTCTGAAATTTTTTGCTTTTTCCTGCTCCTCTTAGCATGATAAAGAAGATTCAAAGAGAGTGAGATGCCAGCTCCTTTCATTCAGTCAGTAGCTTCAATCATTTCTGGACGTTTTTCAATGGCAAAAATCAATGAATATTGTAAATGCACAAACAGTAATTTCTCTGCATTGCAAGGTGCAATTCTGAATTTTTTTGCTTTTTCCTGCTCCTCTTAGCATGATAAAGAAGATTCAAAGAGAGTGAGATGCCAGCTCCTTTCATTCAGTCAGTAGCTTCAAACATTTCTGGTATATGAATAACATGATGTTTTTCAATGGCAAAAATCAATGAATATTGTAAATGCACAAACAGTAATTTCTCCGCATTGCAAGGTGCAATTCTGAAATTTTTTGCTTTTTCCTGCTCCTCTTAGCATGATAAAGAAGATTCAAAGAGAGTGAGATGCCAGCTCCTTTGATTCAGTCAGTAGCTTCAAACATTTCTGGTATATGAATAACATGTTTTTCAATGGCAAAAATCAATGAATATTGTAAATGCACAAACAGTAATTTCTCCGCATTGCAAGTGCAATTCTGAAATTTTTTGCTTTTTCCTGCTCCTCTTAGCATGATAAAGAAGATTCAAAGAGAGTGAGATGCCAGCTCCTTTCATTCAGTCAGTAGCTTCAATCATTTCTGGACGTTTTTCAATGGCAAAAATCAATGAATATTGTAAATGCACAAACAGTAATTTCTCCGCATTGCAAGGTGCAATTCCGAAATTTTTTGCTTTTTCCTGCTCCTCAGCATGATAAAGAAGAATCAAAGAGAGTGAGATGCCAGCTCCTTTCATTTAGTCAGTAGCTTCAAACATTTCTGGTATATGAATAACATGATGTTTTTCAATGGCAAAAATCAATGAATATTGTAAATGCACAAACAGTAATTTCTCCGCATTGCAAGGTGCAATTCTGAAATTTTTTGCTTTTTCCTGCTCCTCTTAGCATGATAAAGAAGATTCAAAGAGAGTGAGATGCCAGCTCCTTTCATTCAGTCAGTAGCTTCAATCATTTCTGGACGTTTTTCAATGGCAAAAATCAATGAATATTGTAAATGCACAAACAGTAATTTCTCCGCATTGCAAGGTGCAATTCTGAAATTTTTTGCTTTTTCCTGCTCCTCTCAGCATGATAAACAAGATTCAAAGAGAGTGAGATGCCAGCTCCTTTCATTCAGTCAGTAGCTTCAATCATTTCTGGACGTTTTTCAATGGCAAAAATCAATGAATATTGTAAATGCACAAACAGTAATTTCTCCGCATTGCAAGGTGCAATTCTGAAATTTTTTGCTTTTTCCTGCTCCTCTTAGCATGATAAAGAAGATTCAAAGAGAGTGAGATGCCAGCTCCTTTCATTCAGTCAGTAGCTTCAAACATTTCTGGTATATGAATAACATGATGTTTTTCAATGGCAAAAATCAATGAATATTGTAAATGCACAAAAAGTAATTTCTCCGCATTGCAAGGTGCAATTCTGAAATTTTTTGCTTTTTCCTGCTCCTCTTAGCATGATAAAGAAGATTCAAAGAGAGTGAGATGCCAGCTCCTTTCATTCAGTCAGTAGCTTCAATCATTTCTGGACGTTTTTCAATGGCAAAAATCAATGAATATTGTAAATGCACAAACAGTAATTTCTCCGCATTGCAAGGTGCAATTCTGAAATTTTTTGCTTTTTCCTGCTCCTCTTAGCATGATAAAGAAGATTCAAAGAGAGTGAGATGCCAGCTCCTTTCATTCAGTCAGTAGCTTCAATCATTTCTGGACGTTTTTCAATGGCAAAAATCAATGAATATTGTAAATGCACAAAGAGTAATTTCTCCGCATTGCAAGGTGCAATTCTGAAATTTTTTGCTTTTTCCTGCTCCTCTTAGCATGATAAAGAAGATTCAAAGAGAGTGAGATGCCAGCTCCTTTCATTCAGTCAGTAGCTTCAAACATTTCTGGTATATGAATAACATGATGTTTTTCAATGGCAAAAATCAATGAATATTGTAAATGCACAAACAGTAATTTCTCCGCATTGCAAGGTGCAATTCTGAAATTTTTTGCTTTTTCCTGCTCCTCTTAGCATGATAAAGAAGATTCAAAGAGAGTGAGATGCCAGCTCCTTTCATTCAGTCAGTAGCTTCAATCATTTCTGGACTTTTTTCAATGGCAAAAATCATTGAATATTGTAAATGCACAAACAGTAATTTCTCCGCATTGCAAGGTGCAATTCTGAAATTTTTTGCTTTTTCCTGCTCCTCTTAGCATGATAAAGAAGATTCAAAGAGAGTGAGATGCCAGCTCCTTTCATTCAGTCAGTAGCTTCAATCATTTCTGGTATATGAATAACATGATGTTTTTCAATGGCAAAAATCAATGAATATTGTAAATGCACAAACAGTAATTTCTCCGCATTGCAAGGTGCAATTCTGAAATTTTTTGCTTTTTCCTGCTCCTCTTAGCATGATAAACAAGATTCAAAGAGAGTGAGATGCCAGCTCCTTTCATTCAGTCAGTAGCTTCAATCATTTCTGGACGTTTTTCAATGGCAAAAATCAATGAATATTGTAAATGCACAAACAGTAATTTCTCCGCATTGCAACGTGCAATTCTGAAATTTTTTGCTTTTTCCTGCTCCTCTTAGCATGATAAAGAACATTCAAAGAGATTGAGATCCCAGCTCCTTTCATTCAGTCAGTAGCTTCAAACATTTCTGGTATATGAATAACATGATGTTTTTTAATGGCAAAAATCAATGAATATTGTAAATGCACAAACAGTAATTTCTCCGCATTGCAAGGTGCAATTCTGAAATTTTTTGCTTTTTCCTGCTCCTCTTAGCATGATAAAGAAGATTCAAAGAGAGTGAGATGCCAGCTCCTTTCATTCAGTCAGTAGCTTCAATCATTTCTGGACGTTTTTCAATGGCAAAAATCAATGAATATTGTAAATGCACAAACAGTAATTTCTCCGCATTGCAAGGTGAAATTCTGAAATTTTTTGCTTTTTCCTGCTCCTCTTAGCATGATAAAGAAGATTCAAAGAGAGTGAGATGCCAGCTCCTTTCATTCAGTCAGTAGCTTCAATCATTTCTGGACGTTTTTCAATGGCAAAAATCAATGAATATTGTAAATGCACAAACAGTAATTTCTCCACATTGCAAGGTGCAATTCTGAAATTTTTTGCTTTTTCCTGCTCCTCTTAGCATGATAAAGAAGAATCAAAGAGAGTGAGATGCCAGCTCCTTTCATTCAGTCAGTAGCTTCAATCATTTCTGGACGTTTTTCAATGGCAAAAATCAATGAATATTGTAAATGCACAGACAGTAATTTCTCCGCATTGCAAGGTGCAATTCTGAAATTTTTTGCTTTTTCCTGCTCCTCTTAGCATGATAAAGAATATTCAAAGAGAGTGAGATGCCAGCTCCTTTCATTCAGTCAGTAGCTTCAAACATTTCTGGTATATGAATAACATGATGTTTTTCAATGGCAAAAATCAATGAATATTGTAAATGCACAAACAGTAATTTCTCCGCATTGCAAGGTGCAATTCTGAAATTTTTTGCTTTTTCCTGCTCCTCTTAGCATGATAAAGAAGATTCAAAGAGAGTGAGATGCCAGCTCCTTTCATTCAGTCAGTAGCTTCAAACATTTCTGGTATATGAATAACATGTTTTTCAATGGCAAAAATCAATGAATATTGTAAATGCACAAACAGTAATTTCTCCGCATTGCAAGTGCAATTCTGAAATTTTTTGCTTTTTCCTGCTCCTCTTAGCATGATAAAGAAGATTCAAAGAGAGTGAGATGCCAGCTCCTTTCATTCAGTCAGTAGCTTCAATCATTTCTGGACGTTTTTCAATGGCAAAAATCAATGAATATTGTAAATGCACAAACAGTAATTTCTCCGCATTGCAAGGTGCAATTCTGAAATTTTTTGCTTTTTCCTGCTCCTCTTAGCATGATAAAGAAGATTCAAAGAGAGTGAGATGCCAGCTCCTTTCATTTAGTCAGTAGCTTCAAACATTTCTGGTATATGAATAACATGATGTTTTTCAATGGCAAAAATCAATGAATATTGTAAATGCACAAACAGTAATTTCTCCGCATTGCAAGGTGCAATTCTGAAATTTTTTGCTTTTTCCTGCTCCTCTTAGCATGATAAAGAAGATTCAAAGAGAGTGAGATGCCAGCTCCTTTCATTCAGTCAGTAGCTTCAAACATTTCTGGTATATGAATAACATGATGTTTTTCAATGGCAAAAATCAATGAATATTGTAAATGCACAAACAGTAATTTCTCCGCATTGCAAGGTGCAATTCTGAAATTTTTTGCTTTTTCCTGCTCCTCTTAGCATGATAAAGAAGATTCAAAGAGAGTGAGATGCCAGCTCCTTTCATTCAGTCAGTAGCTTCAATCATTTCTGGACTTTTTTCAATGGCAAAAATCATTGAATATTGTAAATGCACAAACAGTAATTTCTCCGCATTGCAAGGTGCAATTCTGAAATTTTTTGCTTTTTCCTGCTCCTCTTAGCATGATAAAGAAGATTCAAAGAGAGTGAGATGCCAGCTCCTTTCATTCAGTCAGTAGCTTCAATCATTTCTGGTATATGAATAACATGATGTTTTTCAATGGCAAAAATCAATGAATATTGTAAATGCACAAACAGTAATTTCTCCGCATTGCAAGGTGCAATTCTGAAATTTTTTGCTTTTTCCTGCTCCTCTTAGCATGATAAACAAGATTCAAAGAGAGTGAGATGCCAGCTCCTTTCATTCAGTCAGTAGCTTCAATCATTTCTGGACGTTTTTCAATGGCAAAAATCAATGAATATTGTAAATGCACAAACAGTAATTTCTCCGCATTGCAACGTGCAATTCTGAAATTTTTTGCTTTTTCCTGCTCCTCTTAGCATGATAAAGAACATTCAAAGAGATTGAGATCCCAGCTCCTTTCATTCAGTCAGTAGCTTCAAACATTTCTGGTATATGAATAACATGATGTTTTTTAATGGCAAAAATCAATGAATATTGTAAATGCACAAACAGTAATTTCTCCGCATTGCAAGGTGCAATTCTGAAATTTTTTGCTTTTTCCTGCTCCTCTTAGCATGATAAAGAAGATTCAAAGAGAGTGAGATGCCAGCTCCTTTCATTCAGTCAGTAGCTTCAATCATTTCTGGACGTTTTTCAATGGCAAAAATCAATGAATATTGTAAATGCACAAACAGTAATTTCTCCGCATTGCAAGGTGAAATTCTGAAATTTTTTGCTTTTTCCTGCTCCTCTTAGCATGATAAAGAAGATTCAAAGAGAGTGAGATGCCAGCTCCTTTCATTCAGTCAGTAGCTTCAATCATTTCTGGACGTTTTTCAATGGCAAAAATCAATGAATATTGTAAATGCACAAACAGTAATTTCTCCACATTGCAAGGTGCAATTCTGAAATTTTTTGCTTTTTCCTGCTCCTCTTAGCATGATAAAGAAGAATCAAAGAGAGTGAGATGCCAGCTCCTTTCATTCAGTCAGTAGCTTCAATCATTTCTGGACGTTTTTCAATGGCAAAAATCAATGAATATTGTAAATGCACAGACAGTAATTTCTCCGCATTGCAAGGTGCAATTCTGAAATTTTTTGCTTTTTCCTGCTCCTCTTAGCATGATAAAGAATATTCAAAGAGAGTGAGATGCCAGCTCCTTTCATTCAGTCAGTAGCTTCAAACATTTCTGGTATATGAATAACATGATGTTTTTCAATGGCAAAAATCAATGAATATTGTAAATGCACAAACAGTAATTTCTCCGCATTGCAAGGTGCAATTCTGAAATTTTTTGCTTTTTCCTGCTCCTCTTAGCATGATAAAGAAGATTCAAAGAGAGTGAGATGCCAGCTCCTTTCATTCAGTCAGTAGCTTCAAACATTTCTGGTATATGAATAACATGTTTTTCAATGGCAAAAATCAATGAATATTGTAAATGCACAAACAGTAATTTCTCCGCATTGCAAGTGCAATTCTGAAATTTTTTGCTTTTTCCTGCTCCTCTTAGCATGATAAAGAAGATTCAAAGAGAGTGAGATGCCAGCTCCTTTCATTCAGTCAGTAGCTTCAATCATTTCTGGACGTTTTTCAATGGCAAAAATCAATGAATATTGTAAATGCACAAACAGTAATTTCTCCGCATTGCAAGGTGCAATTCTGAAATTTTTTGCTTTTTCCTGCTCCTCTTAGCATGATAAAGAAGATTCAAAGAGAGTGAGATGCCAGCTCCTTTCATTTAGTCAGTAGCTTCAAACATTTCTGGTATATGAATAACATGATGTTTTTCAATGGCAAAAATCAATGAATATTGTAAATGCACAAACAGTAATTTCTCCGCATTGCAAGGTGCAATTCTGAAATTTTTTGCTTTTTCCTGCTCCTCTTAGCATGATAAAGAAGATTCAAAGAGAGTGAGATGCCAGCTCCTTTTATTCAGTCAGTAGCTTCAATCATTTCTGGACGTTTTTCAATGGCAAAAATCAATGAATATTGTAAATGCACAAACAGTAATTTCTCCGCATTGCAAGGTGCAATTCTGAAATTTTTTGCTTTTTCCTGCTCCTCTTAGCATGATAAAGAAGATTCAAAGAGAGTGAGATGACAGCTCCTTTCATTCAGTCAGTAGCTTCAAACATTTCTGGTATATGAATAACATGATGTTTTTCAATGGCAAAAATCAATGAATATTGTAAATGCACAAACAGTAATTTCTCCGCATTGCAAGGTGCAATTCTGAAATTTTTTGCTTTTTCCTGCTCCTCTTAGCATGATAAAGAAGATTCAAAGAGAGTGAGATGCCAGCTCCTTTCATTCAGTCAGTAGCTTCAATCATTTCTGGACGTTTTTCAATGGCAAAAATCATTGAATATTGTAAATGCACAAACAGTAATTTCTCCGCATTGCAAGGTGCAATTCTGAAATTTTTTGCTTTTTCCTGCTCCTCTTAGCATGATAAAGATTCAAAGAGAGTGAGTTGCCAGCTCCTTTCATTCAGTCAGTAGCTTCAATCATTTCTGGTATATGAATAACATGATGTTTTTCAATGGCAAAAATCAATGAATATTGTAAATGCACAAACAGTAATTTCTCCGCATTGCAAGGTGCAATTCTGAAATTTTTTGCTTTTTCCTGCTCCTCTTAGCATGATAAAGAAGATTCAAAGAGAGTGAGATGCCAGCTCCTTTCATTCAGTCAGTAGCTTCAAACATTTCTGGTATATGAATAACATGATGTTTTTCAATGGCAAAAATCAATGAATATTGTAAATGCAGAAACAGTAATTTCTCCGCATTGCAAGGTGCAATTCTGAAATTTTTTGCTTTTTCCTGCTCCTCTTAGCATGATAAAGAAGATTCAAAGAGAGTGAGATGCCAGCTCCTTTCATTCAGTCAGTAGCTTCAATCATTTCTGGACGTTTTTCAATGGCAAAAATTAATGAATATTGTAAATGCACAAACAGTAATTTCTCCGCATTGCAAGGTGCAATTCTGAAATTTTTTGCTTTTTCCTGCTCCTCTTAGCATGATAAAGAAGATTCAAAGAGAGTGAGATGCCAGCTCCTTTCATTCAGTCAGTAGCTTCAATCATTTCTGGACGTTTTTCAATGGCAAAAATCAATGAATATTGTAAATGCACAAAGAGTAATTTCTCCGCATTGCAAGGTGCAATTCTGAAATTTTTTGCTTTTTCCTGCTCCTCTTAGCATGATAAAGAAGATTCAAAGAGAGTGAGATGCCAGCTCCTTTCATTCAGTCAGTAGCTTCAAACATTTCTGGTATATGAATAACATGATGTTTTTCAATGGCAAAAATCAATGAATATTGTAAATGCACAAACAGTAATTTCTCCGCATTGCAAGGTGCAATTCTGAAATTTTTTGCTTTTTCCTGCTCCTCTTAGCATGATAAAGAAGATTCAAAGAGAGTGAGATGCCAGCTCCTTTCATTCAGTCAGTAGCTTCAAACATTTCTGGTATATGAATAACATGTTTTTCAATGGCAAAAATCAATGAATATTGTAAATGCACAAACAGTAATTTCTCCGCATTGCAAGTGCAATTCTGAAATTTTTTGCTTTTTCCTGCTCCTCTTAGCATGATAAAGAAGATTCAAAGAGAGTGAGATGCCAGCTCCTTTCATTCAGTCAGTAGCTTCAATCATTTCTGGACGTTTTTCAATGGCAAAAATCAATGAATATTGTAAATGCACAAACAGTAATTTCTCCGCATTGCAAGGTGCAATTCTGAAATTTTTTGCTTTTTCCTGCTCCTCTTAGCATGATAAAGAAGATTCAAAGAGAGTGAGATGCCAGCTCCTTTCATTTAGTCAGTAGCTTCAAACATTTCTGGTATATGAATAACATGATGTTTTTCAATGGCAAAAATCAATGAATATTGTAAATGCACAAACAGTAATTTCTCCGCATTGCAAGGTGCAATTCTGAAATTTTTTGCTTTTTCCTGCTCCTCTTAGCATGATAAAGAAGATTCAAAGAGAGTGAGATGCCAGCTCCTTTCATTCAGTCAGTAGCTTCAAACATTTCTGGTATATGAATAACATGATGTTTTTCAATGGCAAAAATCAATGAATATTGTAAATGCACAAACAGTAATTTCTCCGCATTGCAAGGTGCAATTCTGAAATTTTTTGCTTTTTCCTGCTCCTCTTAGCATGATAAAGAAGATTCAAAGAGAGTGAGATGCCAGCTCCTTTCATTCAGTCAGTAGCTTCAATCATTTCTGGACTTTTTTCAATGGCAAAAATCATTGAATATTGTAAATGCACAAACAGTAATTTCTCCGCATTGCAAGGTGCAATTCTGAAATTTTTTGCTTTTTCCTGCTCCTCTTAGCATGATAAAGAAGATTCAAAGAGAGTGAGATGCCAGCTCCTTTCATTCAGTCAGTAGCTTCAATCATTTCTGGTATATGAATAACATGATGTTTTTCAATGGCAAAAATCAATGAATATTGTAAATGCACAAACAGTAATTTCTCCGCATTGCAAGGTGCAATTCTGAAATTTTTTGCTTTTTCCTGCTCCTCTTAGCATGATAAACAAGATTCAAAGAGAGTGAGATGCCAGCTCCTTTCATTCAGTCAGTAGCTTCAATCATTTCTGGACGTTTTTCAATGGCAAAAATCAATGAATATTGTAAATGCACAAACAGTAATTTCTCCGCATTGCAACGTGCAATTCTGAAATTTTTTGCTTTTTCCTGCTCCTCTTAGCATGATAAAGAACATTCAAAGAGATTGAGATCCCAGCTCCTTTCATTCAGTCAGTAGCTTCAAACATTTCTGGTATATGAATAACATGATGTTTTTTAATGGCAAAAATCAATGAATATTGTAAATGCACAAACAGTAATTTCTCCGCATTGCAAGGTGCAATTCTGAAATTTTTTGCTTTTTCCTGCTCCTCTTAGCATGATAAAGAAGATTCAAAGAGAGTGAGATGCCAGCTCCTTTCATTCAGTCAGTAGCTTCAATCATTTCTGGACGTTTTTCAATGGCAAAAATCAATGAATATTGTAAATGCACAAACAGTAATTTCTCCGCATTGCAAGGTGAAATTCTGAAATTTTTTGCTTTTTCCTGCTCCTCTTAGCATGATAAAGAAGATTCAAAGAGAGTGAGATGCCAGCTCCTTTCATTCAGTCAGTAGCTTCAATCATTTCTGGACGTTTTTCAATGGCAAAAATCAATGAATATTGTAAATGCACAAACAGTAATTTCTCCACATTGCAAGGTGCAATTCTGAAATTTTTTGCTTTTTCCTGCTCCTCTTAGCATGATAAAGAAGAATCAAAGAGAGTGAGATGCCAGCTCCTTTCATTCAGTCAGTAGCTTCAATCATTTCTGGACGTTTTTCAATGGCAAAAATCAATGAATATTGTAAATGCACAGACAGTAATTTCTCCGCATTGCAAGGTGCAATTCTGAAATTTTTTGCTTTTTCCTGCTCCTCTTAGCATGATAAAGAATATTCAAAGAGAGTGAGATGCCAGCTCCTTTCATTCAGTCAGTAGCTTCAAACATTTCTGGTATATGAATAACATGATGTTTTTCAATGGCAAAAATCAATGAATATTGTAAATGCACAAACAGTAATTTCTCCGCATTGCAAGGTGCAATTCTGAAATTTTTTGCTTTTTCCTGCTCCTCTTAGCATGATAAAGAAGATTCAAAGAGAGTGAGATGCCAGCTCCTTTCATTCAGTCAGTAGCTTCAAACATTTCTGGTATATGAATAACATGTTTTTCAATGGCAAAAATCAATGAATATTGTAAATGCACAAAAAGTAATTTCTCCGCATTGCAAGTGCAATTCTGAAATTTTTTGCTTTTTCCTGCTCCTCTTAGCATGATAAAGAAGATTCAAAGAGAGTGAGATGCCAGCTCCTTTCATTCAGTCAGTAGCTTCAATCATTTCTGGACGTTTTTCAATGGCAAAAATCAATGAATATTGTAAATGCACAAACAGTAATTTCTCCGCATTGCAAGGTGCAATTCTGAAATTTTTTGCTTTTTCCTGCTCCTCTTAGCATGATAAAGAAGATTCAAAGAGAGTGAGATGCCAGCTCCTTTCATTTAGTCAGTAGCTTCAAACATTTCTGGTATATGAATAACATGATGTTTTTCAATGGCAAAAATCAATGAATATTGTAAATGCACAAACAGTAATTTCTCCGCATTGCAAGGTGCAATTCTGAAATTTTTTGCTTTTTCCTGCTCCTCTTAGCATGATAAAGAAGATTCAAAGAGAGTGAGATGCCAGCTCCTTTTATTCAGTCAGTAGCTTCAATCATTTCTGGACGTTTTTCAATGGCAAAAATCAATGAATATTGTAAATGCACAAACAGTAATTTCTCCGCATTGCAAGGTGCAATTCTGAAATTTTTTGCTTTTTCCTGCTCCTCTTAGCATGATAAAGAAGATTCAAAGAGAGTGAGATGACAGCTCCTTTCATTCAGTCAGTAGCTTCAAACATTTCTGGTATATGAATAACATGATGTTTTTCAATGGCAAAAATCAATGAATATTGTAAATGCACAAACAGTAATTTCTCCGCATTGCAAGGTGCAATTCTGAAATTTTTTGCTTTTTCCTGCTCCTCTTAGCATGATAAAGAAGATTCAAAGAGAGTGAGATGCCAGCTCCTTTCATTCAGTCAGTAGCTTCAATCATTTCTGGACGTTTTTCAATGGCAAAAATCATTGAATATTGTAAATGCACAAACAGTAATTTCTCCGCATTGCAAGGTGCAATTCTGAAATTTTTTGCTTTTTCCTGCTCCTCTTAGCATGATAAAGATTCAAAGAGAGTGAGTTGCCAGCTCCTTTCATTCAGTCAGTAGCTTCAATCATTTCTGGTATATGAATAACATGATGTTTTTCAATGGCAAAAATCAATGAATATTGTAAATGCACAAACAGTAATTTCTCCGCATTGCAAGGTGCAATTCTGAAATTTTTTGCTTTTTCCTGCTCCTCTTAGCATGATAAAGAAGATTCAAAGAGAGTGAGATGCCAGCTCCTTTCATTCAGTCAGTAGCTTCAAACATTTCTGGTATATGAATAACATGATGTTTTTCAATGGCAAAAATCAATGAATATTGTAAATGCAGAAACAGTAATTTCTCCGCATTGCAAGGTGCAATTCTGAAATTTTTTGCTTTTTCCTGCTCCTCTTAGCATGATAAAGAAGATTCAAAGAGAGTGAGATGCCAGCTCCTTTCATTCAGTCAGTAGCTTCAATCATTTCTGGACGTTTTTCAATGGCAAAAATTAATGAATATTGTAAATGCACAAACAGTAATTTCTCTGCATTGCAAGGTGCAATTCTGAAATTTTTTGCTTTTTCCTGCTCCTCTTAGCATGATAAAGAAGATTCAAAGAGAGTGAGATGCCAGCTCCTTTCATTCAGTCAGTAGCTTCAATCATTTCTGGACGTTTTTCAATGGCAAAAATCAATGAATATTGTAAATGCACAAAGAGTAATTTCTCCGCATTGCAAGGTGCAATTCTGAAATTTTTTGCTTTTTCCTGCTCCTCTTAGCATGATAAAGAAGATTCAAAGAGAGTGAGATGCCAGCTCCTTTCATTCAGTCAGTAGCTTCAAACATTTCTGGTATATGAATAACATGATGTTTTTCAATGGCAAAAATCAATGAATATTGTAAATGCACAAACAGTAATTTCTCCGCATTGCAAGGTGCAATTCTGAAATTTTTTGCTTTTTCCTGCTCCTCTTAGCATGATAAAGAAGATTCAAAGAGAGTGAGATGCCAGCTCCTTTCATTCAGTCAGTAGCTTCAATCATTTCTGGACGTTTTTCAATGGCAAAAATCAATGAATATTGTAAATGCACAAACAGTAATTTCTCCGCATTGCAAGGTGCAATTCTGAAATTTTTTGCTTTTTCCTGCTCCTCTTAGCATGATAAACAAGATTCAAAGAGAGTGAGATGCCAGCTCCTTTCATTCAGTCAGTAGCTTCAATCATTTCTGGACGTTTTTAAATGGCAAAAATCAATGAATATTGTAAATGCACAAACAGTAATTTCTCCGCATTGCAAGGTGCAATTCTGAAATTTTTTGCTTTTTCCTGCTCCTCTTAGCATGATAAAGAATATTCAAAGAGAGTGAGATGCCAGCTCCTTTCATTCAGTCAGTAGCTTCAAACATTTCTGGTATATGAATAACATGATGTTTTTCAATGGCAAAAATCAATGAATATTGTAAATGCACAAACAGTAATTTCTCCGCATTGCAAGGTGCAATTCTGAAATTTTTTGCTTTTTCCTGCTCCTCTTAGCATGATAAAGAAGATTCAAAGAGAGTGAGATGCCAGCTCCTTTCATTCAGTCAGTAGCTTCAATCATTTCTGGACGTTTTTCAATGGCAAAAATCAATGAATATTGTAAATGCACAAACAGTAATTTCTCCGCATTGCAAGGTGCAATTCTGAAATTTTTTGCTTTTTCCTGCTCCTCTTAGCATGATAAAGAAGATTCAAAGAGAGTGAGATTCCAGCTCCTTTCATTCAGTCAGTAGCTTCAATCATTTCTGGACGTTTTTCAATGGCAAAAATCAATGAATATTGTAAATGCACAAACAGTAATTTCTCCACATTGCAAGGTGCAATTCTGAAATTTTTTGCTTTTTCCTGCTCCTCTTAGCATGATAAAGAAGAATCAAAGAGAGTGAGATGCCAGCTCCTTTCATTCAGTCAGTAGCTTCAATCATTTCTGGACGTTTTTCAATGGCAAAAATCAATGAATATTGTAAATGCACAGACAGTAATTTCTCCGCATTGCAAGGTGCAATTCTGAAATTTTTTGCTTTTTCCTGCTCCTCTTAGCATGATAAAGAAGATTCAAAGAGAGTTAGATGCCAGCTCCTTTCATTCAGTCAGTAGCTTCAAACATTTCTGGTATATGAATAACATGATGTTTTTCAATGGCAAAAATCAATGAATATTGTAAATGCACAAACAGTAATTTCTCCACATTGCAAGGTGCAATTCTGAAATGTTTTGCTTTTTCCTGCTCCTCTTAGCATGATAAAGAAGATTCAAAGAGAGTGAGATGCCAGCTCCTTTCATTCAGTCAGTAGCTTCAATCATTTCTGGACGTTTTTCAATGGCAAAAATCAATGAATATTGTAAATGCACAAACAGTAATTTCTCCGCATTGCAAGGTGCAATTCTGAATTTTTTTGCTTTTTCCTGCTCCTCTTAGCATGATAAAGAAGATTCAAAGAGAGTGAGATGCCAGCTCCTTTCATTCAGTCAGTAGCTTCAAACATTTCTGGTATATGAATAACATGATGTTTTTCAATGGCAAAAATCAATGAATATTGTAAATGCACAAACAGTAATTTCTCCGCATTGCAAGGTGCAATTCTGAAATTTTTTGCTTTTTCCTGCTCCTCTTAGCATGATAAACAAGATTCAAAGAGAGTGAGATGCCAGCTCCTTTCATTCAGTCAGTAGCTTCAATCATTTCTGGACGTTTTTCAATGGCAAAAATCAATGAATATTGTAAATGCACAAACAGTAATTTCTCCGCATTGCAAGGTGCAATTCTGAAATGTTTTGCTTTTTCCTGCTCCTCTTAGCATGATAAAGAAGATTCAAAGAGAGTGAGATGCCAGCTCCTTTCATTCAGTCAGTAGCTTCAATCATTTCTGGACGTTTTTCAAAGGCAAAAATCAATGAATATTGTAAATGCACAAAGAGTAATTTCTCCGCATTGCAAGGTGCAATTCTGAAATTTTTTGCTTTTTCCTGCTCCTCTTAGCATGATAAAGAAGATTCAAAGAGAGTGAGATGCCAGCTCCTTTCATTCAGTCAGTAGCTTCAAACATTTCTGGTATATGAATAACATGATGTTTTTCAATGGCAAAAATCAATGAATATTGTAAATGCACAAACAGTAATTTCTCCGCATTGCAAGGTGCAATTCTGAAATTTTTTGCTTTTTCCTGCTCCTCTTAGCATGATAAAGAAGATTCAAAGAGAGTGAGATGCCAGCTCCTTTCATTCAGTCAGTAGCTTCAATCATTTCTGGACGTTTTTCAATGGCAAAAATCAATGAATATTGTAAATGCACAAACAGTAATTTCTCCGCATTGCAAGGTGCAATTCTGAAATTTTTTGCTTTTTCCTGCTCCTCTTAGCATGATAAACAAGATTCAAAGAGAGTGAGATGCCAGCTCCTTTCATTCAGTCAGTAGCTTCAATCATTTCTGGACGTTTTTCAATGGCAAAAATCAATGAATATTGTAAATGCACAAACAGTAATTTCTCCACATTGCAAGGTGCAATTCTGAAATTTTTTGCTTTTTCCTGTTCCTCTTAGCATGATAAAGAAGAATCAAAGAGAGTGAGATGCCAGCTCCTTTCATTCAGTCAGTAGCTTCAATCATTTCTGGACGTTTTTCAATGGCAAAAATCAATGAATATTGTAAATGCACAGACAGTAATTTCTCCGCATTGCAAGGTGCAATTCTGAAATTTTTTGCTTTTTCCTGCTCCTCTTAGCATGATAAAGAAGATTCAAAGAGAGTGAGATGCCAGCTCCTTTTATTCAGTCAGTAGCTTCAAATATTTCTGGTATATGAATAACATGATGTTTTTCAATGGCAAAAATCAATGAATATTGTAAATGCACAAACAGTAATTTCTCCACATTGCAAGGTGCAATTCTGAAATGTTTTGCTTTTTCCTGCTCCTCTTAGCATGATAAAGAAGATTCAAAGAGAGTGAGATGCCAGCTCCTTTCATTCAGTCAGTAGCTTCAAACATTTCTGGTATATGAATAACATGATGTTTTTCAATGGCAAAAATCAATGAATATTGTAAATGCACAAACAGTAATTTCTCCGCATTGCAAGGTGCAATTCTGAAATTTTTTGCTTTTTCCTGCTCCTCTTAGCATGATAAAGAAGATTCAAAGAGAGTGAGATGCCAGCTCCTTTCATTCAGTCAGTAGCTTCAAACATTTCTGGTATATGAATAACATGTTTTTCAATGGCAAAAATCAATGAATATTGTAAATGCACAAACAGTAATTTCTCCGCATTGCAAGTGCAATTCTGAAATTTTTTGCTTTTTCCTGCTCCTCTTAGCATGATAAAGAAGATTCAAAGAGAGTGAGATGCCAGCTCCTTTCATTCAGTCAGTAGCTTCAATCATTTCTGGACGTTTTTCAATGGCAAAAATCAATGAATATTGTAAATGCACAAACAGTAATTTCTCCGCATTGCAAGGTGCAATTCTGAAATTTTTTGCTTTTTCCTGCTCCTCTTAGCATGATAAAGAAGATTCAAAGAGAGTGAGATGCCAGCTCCTTTCATTTAGTCAGTAGCTTCAAACATTTCTGGTATATGAATAACATGATGTTTTTCAATGGCAAAAATCAATGAATATTGTAAATGCACAAACAGTAATTTCTCCGCATTGCAAGGTGCAATTCTGAAATTTTTTGCTTTTTCCTGCTCCTCTTAGCATGATAAAGAAGATTCAAAGAGAGTGAGATGCCAGCTCCTTTCATTCAGTCAGTAGCTTCAATCATTTCTGGACGTTTTTCAATGGCAAAAATCAATGAATATTGTAAATGCACAAACAGTAATTTCTCCGCATTGCAAGGTGCAATTCTGAAATTTTTTGCTTTTTCCTGCTCCTCTTAGCATGATAAAGAAGATTCAAAGAGAGTGAGATGCCAGCTCCTTTCATTCAGTCAGTAGCTTCAAACATTTCTGGTATATGAATAACATGATGTTTTTCAATGGCAAAAATCAATGAATATTGTCAATGCACAAACAGCAATTTCTCCGCATTGCAAGGTGCAATTCTGAAATTTTTTGCTTTTTCCTGCTCCACTTAGCATGAAAAAGAAGATTCAAAGAGAGTGAGATGCCAGCTCCTTTCATTCAGTCAGTAGCTTCAATCATTTCTGGACGTTTTTCAATGGCAAAAATCATTGAATATTGTAAATGCACAAACAGTAATTTCTCCGCATTGCAAGGTGCAATTCTGAAATTTTTTGCTTTTTCCTGCTCCTCTTAGCATGATAAAGATTCAAAGAGAGTGAGATGCCAGCTCATTTCATTCAGTCAGTAGCTTCAATCATTTCTGGTATATGAATAACATGATGTTTTTCAATGGCAAAAATCAATGAATATTGTAAATGCACAAACAGTAATTTCTCCGCATTGCAAGGTGCAATTCTGAAATTTTTTGCTTTTTCCTGCTCCTCTTAGCATGATAAAGAAGATTCAAAGAGAGTGAGATGCCAGCTCCTTTCATTCAGTCAGTAGCTTCAAACATTTCTGGTATATGAATAACATGATGTTTTTCAATGGCAAAAATCAATGAATATTGTAAATGCACAAACAGTAATTTCTCCGCATTGCAAGGTGCAATTCTGAAATTTTTTGCTTTTTCCTGCTCCTCTTAGCATGATAAAGAAGATTCAAAGAGAGTGAGATGCCAGCTCCTTTCATTCAGTCAGTAGCTTCAATAATTTCTGGACGTTTTTCAATGGCAAAAATCAATGAATATTGTAAATGCACAAACAGTAATTTCTCCGCATTGCAAGGTGCAATTCTGAAATTTTTTGCTTTTTCCTGCTCCTCTTAGCATGATAAAGAAGATTCAAAGAGAGTGAGATGCCAGCTCCTTTCATTCAGTCAGTAGCTTCAAACATTTCTGGTATATGAATAACATGATGTTTTTCAATGGCAAAAATCAATGAATATTGTAAATGCACAAACAGTAATTTCTCCGCATTGCAAGGTGCAATTCTGAAATTTTTTGCTTTTTCCTGCTCCTCTTAGCATGATAAAGAAGATTCAAAGAGAGTGAGATGCCAGCTCCTTTCATTCAGTCAGTAGCTTCAATCATTTCTGGACGTTTTTCAATGGCAAAAATCATTGAATATTGTAAATGCACAAACAGTAATTTCTCCGCATTGCAAGGTGCAATTCTGAAATTTTTTGCTTTTTCCTGCTCCTCTTAGCATGATAAACAAGATTCAAAGAGAGTGAGATGCCAGCTCCTTTCATTCAGTCAGTAGCTTCAATCATTTCTGGACGTTTTTCAATGGCAAAAATCAATGAATATTGTAAATGCACAAACAGTAATTTCTCCGCATTGCAAGGTGCAATTCTGAAATTTTTTGCTTTTTCCTGCTCCTCTTAGCATGATAAAGAAGATTCAAAGAGAGTGAGATGCCAGCTCCTTTCATTCAGTCAGTAGCTTCAATCATTTCTGGACGTTTTTCAATGGCAAAAATCAATGAATATTGTAAATGCACAAACAGTAATTTCTCCGCATTGCAAGGTGCAATTCTGAAATTTTTTGCTTTTTCCTGCTCCTCTTAGCATGATAAAGAAGATTCAAAGAGAGTGAGATGCCAGCTCCTTTCATTCAGTCAGTAGCTTCAAACATTTCTGGTATATGAATAACATGATGTTTTTCAATGGCAAATATCAATGAATATTGTAAATGCACAAACAGTAATTTCTCCGCATTGCAAGGTGCAATTCTGAAATTTTTTGCTTTTTCCTGCTCCTCTTAGCATGATAAAGAAGATTCAAAGAGAGTGAGATGCCAGCTCCTTTCATTCAGTCAGTAGCTTCAATCATTTCTGGACGTTTTTCAATGGCAAAAATCATTGAATATTGTAAATGCACAAACAGTAATTTCTCTGCATTGCAAGGTGCAATTCTGAAATTTTTTGCTTTTTCCTGCTCCTCTTAGCATGATAAACAAGATTCAAAGAGAGTGAGATGCCAGCTCCTTTCATTCAGTCAGTAGCTTCAATCATTTCTGGACGTTTTTCAATGGCAAAAATCAATGAATATTGTAAATGCACAAACAGTAATTTCTCCGCATTGCAAGGTGCAATTCTGAAATTTTTTGCTTTTTCCTGCTCCTCTTAGCATGATAAAGAAGATTCAAAGAGAGTGAGATGCCAGCTCCTTTCATTCAGTCAGTAGCTTCAATCATTTCTGGACGTTTTTCAATGGCAAAAATCAATGAATATTGTAAATGCACAAACAGTAATTTCTCCGCATTGCAAGGTGCAATTCTGAAATTTTTTGCTTTTTCCTGCTCCTCTTAGCATGATAAAGAAGATTCAAAGAGAGTGAGATGCGAGCTCCTTTCATTCAGTCAGTAGCTTCAATCATTTCTGGACGTTTTTCAATGGCAAAAATCAATGAATATTGTAAATGCACAAACAGTAATTTCTCCACATTGCAAGGTGCAATTCTGAAATTTTTTGCTTTTTCCTGCTCCTCTTAGCATGATAAAGAAGAATCAAAGAGAGTGAGATGCCAGCTCCTTTCATTCAGGCAGTAGCTTCAATCATTTCTGGACGTTTTTCAATGGCAAAAATCAATGAATATTGTAAATGCACAGACAGTAATTTCTCCGCATTGCAAGGTGCAATTCTGAAATTTTTTGCTTTTTCCTGCTCCTCTTAGCATGATAAAGAAGATTCAAAGAGAGTGAGATGCCAGCTCCTTTCATTCAGTTAGTAGCTTCAAACATTTCTGGTATATGAATAACATGATGTTTTTCAATGGCAAAAATCAATGAATATTGTAAATGCACAAACAGTAATTTCTCCACATTGCAAGGTGCAATTCTGAAATTTTTTGCTTTTTCCTGCTCCTCTTAGCATGATAAAGAAGATTCAAAGAGAGTGAGATGCCAGCTCCTTTCATTCAGTCAGTAGCTTCAATCATTTCTGGACGTTTTTCAATGGCAAAAATCAATGAATATTGTAAATGCACAAACAGTAATTTCTCCGCATTGCAAGGTGCAATTCTGAATTTTTTTGCTTTTTCCTGCTCCTCTTAGCATGATAAAGAAGATTCAAAGAGAGTGAGATGCCAGCTCCTTTCATTCAGTCAGTAGCTTCAAACATTTCTGGTATATGAATAACATGATGTTTTTCAATGGCAAAAATCAATGAATATTGTAAATGCACAAACAGTAATTTCTCCGCATTGCAAGTGCAATTCTGAAATTTTTTGCTTTTTCCTGCTCCTCTTAGCATGATAAAGAAGATTCAAAGAGAGTGAGATGCCAGCTCCTTTCATTTAGTCAGTAGCTTCAATCATTTCTGGACGTTTTTCAATGGCAAAAATCAATGAATATTGTAAATGCACAAACAGTAATTTCTCCGCATTGCAAGGTGCAATTCTGAAATTTTTTGCTTTTTCCTGCTCCTCTTAGCATGATAAAGAAGATTCAAAGAGAGTGAGATGCCAGCTCCCTTCATTTAGTCAGTAGCTTCAAACATTTCTGGTATATGAATAACATGATGTTTTTCAATGGCAAAAATCAATGAATATTGTAAATGCACAAACAGTAATTTCTCCGCATTGCAAGGTGCAATTCTGAAATTTTTTGCGTTTTCCTGCTCCTCTTAGCATGATAAAGAAGATTCAAAGAGAGTGAGATGCCAGCTCCTTTCATTCAGTCAGTAGCTTCAATCATTTCTGGACGTTTTTCAATGGCAAAAATCAATGAATATTGTAAATGCACAAACAGTAATTTCTCCGCATTGCAAGGTGCAATTCTGAAATTTTTTGCTTTTTCCTGCTCCTCTTAGCATGATAAAGAAGATTCAAAGAGAGTGAGATGCCAGCTCCTTTCATTCAGTCAGTAGCTTCAAACATTTCTGGTATATGAATAACATGATGTTTTTCAATGGCAAAAATCAATGAATATTGTAAATGCACAAACAGTAATTTCTCCGAATTGCAAGGTGCAATTCTGAAATTTTTTGCTTTTTCCTGCTCCTCTTAGCATGATAAAGAAGATTCAAAGAGAGTGAGATGCCAGCTCCTTTCATTCAGTCAGTATCTTCAATCATTTCTGGACGTTTTTCAATGGCAAAAATCATTGAATATTGTAAATGCACAAACAGTAATTTCTCCGCATTGCAAGGTGCAATTCTGAAATTTTTTGCTTTTTCCTGCTCCTCTTAGCATGATAAAGATTCAAAGAGAGTGAGATGCCAGCTCCTTTCATTCAGTCAGTAGCTTCAATCATTTCTGGTATATGAATAACATGATGTTTTTCAATGGCAAAAATCAATGAATATTGTAAATGCACAAACAGTAATTTCTCCGCATTGCAAGGTGCAATTCTGAAATTTTTTGCTTTTTCCTGCTCCTCTTAGCATGATAAAGAAGATTCAAAGAGAGTGAGATGCCAGCTCCTTTCATTCAGTCAGTAGCTTCAATCATTTCTGGACGTTTTTCAATGGCAAAAATCAATGAATATTGTAAATGCACAAACAGTAATTTCTCCGCATTGCAAGGTGCAATTCTGAAATTTTTTGATTTTTCCTGCTCCTCTTAGCATGATAAACAAGATTCAAAGAGAGTGAGATGCCAGCTCCTTTCATTCAGTCAGTAGCTTCAATCATTTCTGGACGTTTTTCAATGGCAAAAATCAATGAATATTGTAAATGCACAAACAGTAATTTCTCCGCATTGCAAGGTGCAATTCTGAAATTTTTTGCTTTTTCCTGCTCCTCTTAGCATGATAAAGAAGATTCAAAGAGAGTGAGATGCCAGCTCCTTTCATTCAGTCAGTAGCTTCAATCATTTCTGGACGTTTTTCAATGGCAAAAATCAATGAATATTGTAAATGCACAAACAGTAATTTCTCCGCATTGCAAGGTGCAATTCTGAAATTTTTTGCTTTTTCCTGCTCCTCTTAGCATGATAAAGAAGATTCAAAGAGAGTGAGATGCCAGCTCCTTTCATTCAGTCAGTAGCTTCAATCATTTCTGGACGTTTTTCAATGGCAAAAATCAATGAATATTGTAAATGCACAGACAGTAATTTCTCCGCATTGCAAGGTGCAATTCTGAAATTTTTTGCTTTTTCCTGCTCCTCTTAGCATGATAAAGAAGATTCAAAGAGAGTGAGATGCCAGCTCCTTTCATTCAGTCAGTAGCTTCAAACATTTCTGGTATATGAATAACATGATGTTTTTCAATGGCAAAAATCAATGAATATTGTAAATGCACAAACAGTAATTTCTCCACATTGCAAGGTGCAATTCTGAAATTTTTTGCTTTTTCCTGCTCCTCTTAGCATGATAAAGAAGATTCAAAGAGAGTGAGATGCCAGCTCCTTTCATTCAGTCAGTAGCTTCAATCATTTCTGGACGTTTTTCAATGGCAAAAATCAATGAATATTGTAAATGCACAAACAGTAATTTCTCCGCATTGCAAGGTGCAATTCTGAATTTTTTTGCTTTTTCCTGCTCCTCTTAGCATGATAAAGAAGATTCAAAGAGAGTGAGATGCCAGCTCCTTTCATTCAGTCAGTAGCTTCAAACATTTCTGGTATATGAATAACATGATGTTTTTCAATGGCAAAAATCAATGAATATTGTAAATGCACAAACAGTAATTTCTCCGCATTGCAAGTGCAATTCTGAAATTTTTTGCTTTTTCCTGCTCCTCTTAGCATGATAAAGAAGATTCAAAGAGAGTGAGATGCCAGCTCCTTTCATTCAGTCAGTAGCTTCAATCATTTCTGGACGTTTTTCAATGGCAAAAATCAATGAATATTGTAAATGCACAAACAGTAATTTCTCCGCATTGCAAGGTGCAATTCTGAAATTTTTTGCTTTTTCCTGCTCTTCTTAGCATGATAAAGAAGATTCAAAGAGAGTGAGATGCCAGCTCCTTTCATTTAGTCAGTAGCTTCAAACATTTCTGGTATATGAATAACATGATGTTTTTCAATGGCAAAAATTAATGAATATTGTAAATGCACAAACAGTAATTTCTCCGCATTGCAAGGTGCAATTCTGAAATTTTTTGCGTTTTCCTGCTCCTCTTAGCATGATAAAGAAGATTCAAAGAGAGTGAGATGCCAGCTCCTTTCATTCAGTCAGTAGCTTCAATCATTTCTTGACGTTTTTCAATGGCAAAAATCAATGAATATTGTAAATGCACAAACAGTAATTTCTCCACATTGCAAGGTGCAATTCTGAAATTTTTTGCTTTTTCCTGCTCCTCTTAGCATGATAAAGAAGATTCAAAGAGAGTGAGATTCCAGCTCCTTTCATTCAGTCAGTAGCTTCAAACATTTCTGGTATATGAATAACATGATGTTTTTCAATGGCAAAAATCAATGAATATTGTAAATGCACAAACAGTAATTTCTCCGCATTGCAAGGTGCAATTCTGAAATTTTTTGCTTTTTCCTGCTCCTCTTAGCATGATAAACAAGATTCAAAGAGAGTGAGATGCCAGCTCCTTTCATTCAGTCAGTAGCTTCAATCATTTCTGGACGTTTTTCAATGGCAAAAATCATTGAATATTGTAAATGCACAAACAGTAATTTCTCCGCATTGCAAGGTGCAATTCTGAAATTTTTTGCTTTTTCCTGCTCCTCTTAGCATGATAAAGATTCAAAGAGAGTGAGATGCCAGCTCCTTTCATTCAGTCAGTAGCTTCAATCATTTCTGGTATATGAATAACATGATGTTTTTCAATGGCAAAAATCAATGAATATTGTAAATGCACAAACAGTAATTTCTCCGCATTGCAAGGTGCAATTCTGAAATTTTTTGCTTTTTCCTGCTCCTCTTAGCATGATAAAGAAGATTCAAAGAGAGTGAGATGCCAGCTCCTTTCATTCAGTCAGTAGCTTCAATCATTTCTGGACATTTTTCAATGGCAAAAATCAATGAATATTGTAAATGCACAAACAGTAATTTCTCCGCATTGCAAGGTGCAATTCTGAAATTTTTTGCTTTTTCCTGCTCCTCTTAGCATGATAAACAAGATTCAAAGAGAGTGAGATGCCAACTCCTTTCATTCAGTCAGTAGCTTCAATCATTTCTGGACGTTTTTCAATGGCAAAAATCAATGAATATTGTAAATGCACAAACAGTAATTTCTCCGCATTGCAAGGTGCAATTCTGAAATTTTTTGCTTTTTCCTGCTCCTCTTAGCATGATAAAGAAGATTCAAAGAGAGTGAGATGCCAGCTCCTTTCATTCAGTCAGTAGCTTCAAACATTTCTGGTATATGAATAACATGATGTTTTTCAATGGCAAAAATCAATGAATATTGTAAATGCACAAACAGTAATTTCTCCGCATTGCAAGGTGCAATTCTGAAATTTTTTGCTTTTTCCTGCTCCTCTTAGCATGATAAAGAAGATTCAAAGAGAGTGAGATGCCAGCTCCTTTCATTCAGTCAGTAGCTTCAATCATTTCTGGACGTTTTTCAATGGCAAAAATCAATGAATATTGTAAATGCACAAACAGTAATTTCTCCGCATTGCAAGGTGCAATTCTGAAATTTTTGGCTTTTTCCTGCTCTTCTTAGCATGATAAAGAAGATTCAAAGAGAGTGAGATGCCAGCTCCTTTCATTCAGTCAGTAGCTTCAAACATTTCTGGTATATGAATAACATGATGTTTTTCAATGGCAAAAATCAATGAATATTGTAAATGCACAAACAGTAATTTCTCCGCATTGCAAGGTGCAATTCTGAAATTTTTTGCTTTTTCCTGCTCCTCTTAGCATGATAAAGAAGAATGAAAGAGAGTGAGATGCCAGCTCCTTTCATTCAGTCAGTAGCTTCAATCATTTCTGGACGTTTTTCAATGTCAAAAATCAATGAATATTGTAAATGCACAAACAGTAATTTCTCCGCATTGCAAGGTGCAATTCTGAAATTCTTTGCTTTTTCCTGCTCCTCTTAGCATGATAAAGAAGATTCAAAGAGAGTGAGATGCCAGCTCCTTTCATTCAGTCAGTAGCTTCAATCATTTCTGGACGTTTTTCAATGGCAAAAATCAATGAATATTGTAAATGCACAAACAGTAATTTCTCCACATTGCAAGGTGCAATTCTGAAATTTTTTGCTTTTTCCTGCTCCTCTTAGCATGATAAAGAAGAATCAAAGAGAGTGAGATGCCAGCTCCTTTCATTCAGTCAGTAGCTTCAATCATTTCTGGACGTTTTTCAATGGCAAAAATCAATGAATATTGTAAATGCACAGACAGTAATTTCTCCGCATTGCAAGGTGCAATTCTGAAATTTTTTGCTTTTTCCTGCTCCTCTTAGCATGATAAAGAAGATTCAAAGAGAGTGAGATGCCAGCTCCTTTCATTTAGTCAGTAGCTTCAAACATTTCTGGTATATGAATAACATGATGTTTTTCAATGGCAAAAATCAATGAATATTGTAAATGCACAACAGTAATTTCTCCACATTGCAAGGTGCAATTCTGAAATTTTTTGCTTTTTCCTGCTCCTCTTAGCATGATAAAGAAGATTCAAAGAGAGTGAGATGCCAGCTCCTTTCATTCAGTCAGTAGCTTCAATCATTTCTGGACGTTTTTCAATGGCAAAAATCAATGAATATTGTAAATGCACAAACAGTAATTTCTCCGCATTGCAAGGTGCAATTCTGAATTTTTTTGCTTTTTCCTGCTCCTCTTAGCATGATAAAGAAGATTCAAAGAGAGTGAGATGCCAGCTCCTTTCATTCAGTCAGTAGCTTCAAACATTTCTGGTATATGAATAACATGATGTTTTTCAATGGCAAAAATCAATGAATATTGTAAATGCACAAACAGTAATTTCTCCGCATTGCAAGGTGCAATTCTGAAATTTTTTGCTTTTTCCTGCTCCTCTTAGCATGATAAAGAAGATTCAAAGAGAGTGAGATGCCAGCTCCTTTCATTCAGTCAGTAGCTTCAAACATTTCTAGTATATGAATAACATGTTTTTCAATGGCAAAAATCAATGAATATTGTAAATGCACAAACCGTAATTTCTCCGCATTGCAAGTGCAATTCTGAAATTTTTTGCTTTTTCCTGCTCCTCTTAGCATGATAAAGAAGATTCAAAGAGAGTGAGATGCCAGCTCCTTTCATTCAGTCAGTAGCTTCAATCATTTCTGGACGTTTTTCAATGGCAAAAATCAATGAATATTGTAAATGCACAAACAGTAATTTCTCCGCATTGCAAGGTGCAATTCTGAAATTTTTTGCTTTTTCCTGCTCCTCTTAGCATGATAAAGAACATTCAAAGAGAGTGAGATGCCAGCTCCTTTCATTCAGTCAGTAGCTTCAATCATTTCTGGACGTTTTTCAATGGCAAAAATCAATGAATATTGTAAATGCACAAACAGTAATTTCTCCGCATTGCAAGGTGCAATTCTGAAATTTTTTGCTTTTTCCTGCTCCTCTTAGCATGATAAAGATTCAAAGAGAGTGAGATGCCAGCTCCTTTCATTCAGTCAGTAGCTTCAAACATTTCTGGTATATGAATAACATGATGTTTTTCAATGGCAAAAATCAATGAATATGGTAAATGCAAAAACAGTAATTTCTCCGCATTGCAAGGTGCAATTCTGAAATTTTTTGCTTTTTCCTGCTCCTCTTAGCATGATAAAGAAGATTCAAAGAGAGTGAGATGCCAGCTCCTTTCATTCAGTCAGTAGCTTCAATCATTTCTGGACGTTTTTCAATGGCAAAAATCATTGAATATTGTAAATGCACAAACAGTAATTTCTCCGCATTGCAAGGTGCAATTCTGAAATTTTTTGCTTTTTCCTGCTCCTCTTAGCATGATAAAGATTCAAAGAGAGTGAGATGCCAGCTCCTTTCATTCAGTCAGTAGCTTCAATCATTTCTGGTATATGAATAACATGATGTTTTTCAATGGCAAAAATCAATGAATATTGTAAATGCACAAACAGTAATTTCTCCGCATTGCAAGGTGCAATTCTGAAATTTTTTGCTTTTTCCTGCTCCTCTTAGCATGATAAAGAAGATTCAAAGAGAGTGAGATGCCAGCTCCTTTCATTCAGTCAGTAGCTTCAAACATTTCTGGTATATGAATAACATGATGTTTTTCAATGGCAAAAATCAATGAATATTGTAAATGCACAAACAGTAATTTCTCCGCATTGCAAGGTGCAATTCTGAAATTTTTTGCTTTTTCCTGCTCCTCTTAGCATGATAAAGAAGATTCAAAGAGAGTGAGATGCCAGCTCCTTTCATTCAGTCAGTAGCTTCAATCATTTCTGGACGTTTTTCAATGGCAAAAATCATTGAATATTGTAAATGCACAAACAGTAATTTCTCCGCATTGCAAGGTGCAATTCTGAAATTTTTTGCTTTTTCCTGCTCCTCTTAGCATGATAAAGATTCAAAGAGAGTGAGATGCCAGCTCCTTTCATTCAGTCAGTAGCTTCAATCATTTCTGTTATATGAATAACATGATGTTTTTCAATGGCAAAAATCAATGAATATTGTAAATGCACAAACAGTAATTTCTCCGCATTGCAAGGTGCAATTCTGAAATTTTTTGCTTTTTCCTGCTCCTCTTAGCATGATAAAGAAGATTCAAAGAGAGTGAGAAGCCAGCTCCTTTCATTCAGTCAGTAGCTTCAATCATTTCTGGACGTTTTTCAATGGCAAAAATCAATGAATATTGTAAATGCACAAACAGTAATTTCTCCGCATTGCAAGGTGCAATTCTGAAATTTTTTGCTTTTTCCTGCTCCTCTTAGCATGATAAACAAGATTCAAAGAGAGTGAGATGCCAGCTCCTTTCATTCAGTCAGTAGCTTCAATCATTTCTGGACGTTTTTCAATGGCAAAAATCAATGAATATTGTAAATGCACAAACAGTAATTTCTCCGCATTGCAAGGTGCAATTCTGAAATTTTTTGCTTTTTCCTGCTCCTCTTAGCATGATAAAGAAGATTCAAAGAGAGTGAGATGCCAGCTCCTTTCATTCAGTCAGTAGCTTCAATCATTTCTGGACGTTTTTCAATGGCAAAAATCAATGAATATTGTAAATGCACAGTGAAATTTCTCCGCATTGCAAGGTGCAATTCTGAAATTTTTTGCTTTTTCCTGCTCCTCTTAGCATGATAAAGAAGATTCAAAGAGAGTGAGATGCCAGCTCCTTTCATTCAGTCAGTAGCTTCAAACATTTCTGGTATATGAATAACATGATGTTTTTCAATGGCAAAAATCAATGAATATTGTAAATGCACAAACAGTAATTTCTCCGCATTGCAAGGTGCAATTCTGAAATTTTTTGCTTTTTCCTGCTCCTCTTAGCATGATAAAGAAGATTCAAAGAGAGTGAGATGCCAGCTCCTTTCATTCAGTCAGTAGCTTCAATCATTTCTGGTATATGAATAACATGATGTTTTTCAATGGCAAAAATCAATGAATATTGTAAATGCACAAACAGTAATTTCTCCGCATTGCAAGGTGCAATTTTGAAATTTTTTGCTTTTTCCTGCTCCTCTAAGCATGATAAAGAAGATTCAAAGAG
Source organism: Phyllobates terribilis (assembly GCF_046119375.1). NCBI lineage: Eukaryota > Metazoa > Chordata > Amphibia > Anura > Dendrobatidae > Phyllobates > Phyllobates terribilis. Next base: position 107,368 of record NW_027363640.1, read on the forward strand.
AGTGAGATGCCAGCTCCTTTCATTCAGTCAGTAGCTTCAATCATTTCTGGACGTTTTTCAATGGCAAAAATCAATGAATATTGTAAATGCACAAACAGTAATTTCTCCGCATTGCAAGGTGCAATTCTGAAATTTTTTGCTTTTTCCTGCTCCTCTTAGCATGATAAACAAGATTCAAAGAGAGTGAGATGCCAGCTCCTTTCATTCAGTCAGTAGCTTCAATCATTTCTGGACGTTTTTCAATGGCAAAAATCAATGAATATTGTAAATGCACAAACAGTAATTTCTCCGCATTGCAAGGTGCAATTCTGAAATTTTTTGCTTTTTCCTGCTCCTCTTAGCATGATAAAGAAGATTCAAAGAGAGTGAGATGCCAGTTCCTTTCATTCAGTCAGTAGCTTCAATCATTTCTGGACGTTTTTCAATGGCAAAAATCAATGAATATTGTAAATGCACAAACAGTAATTTCTCCACATTGCAAGGTGCAATTCTGAAATTTTTTGCTTTTTCCTGCTCCTCTTAGCATGATAAAGAAGAATGAAAGAGAGTGAGATGCCAGCTCCTTTCATTCAGTCAGTAGCTTCAATCATTTCTGGACGTTTTTCAATGGCAAAAATCAATGAATATTGTAAATGCACAGACAGTAATTTCTCCGCATTGCAAGGTGCAATTCTGAAATTTTTTGCTTTTTCCAGCTCCTCTTAGCATGATAAAGAAGATTCAAAGAGAGTGAGATGCCAGCTCCTTTCATTCAGTCAGTAGCTTCAAACATTTCTGGTATATGAATAACATGATGTTTTTCAATGGCAAAAATCAATGAATATTGTAAATGCACAAACAGTAATTTCTCCACATTGCAAGGTGCAATTCTGAAATTTTTTGCTTTTTCCTGCTCCTCTTAGCATGATAAAGAAGATTCAAAGAGAGTGAGATGCCAGCTCCTTTCATTTAGTCAGTAGCTTCAAACATTTCTGGTATATGAATAACATGATGTTTTTCAATGGCAAAAATCAATGAATATTGTAAATGCACAAACAGTAATTTCTCCGCATTGCAAGGTGCAATTCTGAAATTTTTTGCTTTTTCCTGCTCCTCTTAGCATGATAAAGAAGATTCAAAGAGAGTGAGATGCCAGCTCCTTTCATTCAGTCAGTAGCTTCAATCATTTCTGGACGTTTTTCAATGGCAAAAATCAATGAATATTGTAAATGCACAAACAGTAATTTCTCCGCATTGCAAGGTGCAATTCTGAAATTTTTTGCTTTTTCCTGCTCCTCTTAGCATGATAAAGAAGATTCAAAGAGAGTGAGATGCCAGCTCCTTTCATTCAGTCAGTAGCTTCAATCATTTCTGGACGTTTTTCAATGGCAAAAATCATTGAATATTGTAAATGCACAAACAGTAATTTCTCCGCATTGCAAGGTGCAATTCTGAAATTTTTTGCTTTTTCCTGCTCCTCTTAGCATGATAAAGATTCAAAGAGAGTGAGATGCCAGCTCCTTTCATTCAGTCAGTAGCTTCAATCATTTCTGTTATATGAATAACATGATGTTTTTCAATGGCAAAAATCAATGAATATTGTAAATGCACAAACAGTAATTTCTCCGCATTGCAAGGTGCAATTCTGAAATTTTTTGCTTTTTCCTGCTCCTCTTAGCATGATAAAGAAGATTCAAAGAGAGTGAGAAGCCAGCTCCTTTCATTCAGTCAGTAGCTTCAATCATTTCTGGACGTTTTTCAATGGCAAAAATCAATGAATATTGTAAATGCACAAACAGTAATTTCTCCGCATTGCAAGGTGCAATTCTGAAATTTTTTGCTTTTTCCTGCTCCTCTTAGCATGATAAACAAGATTCAAAGAGAGTGAGATGCCAGCTCCTTTCATTCAGTCAGTAGCTTCAATCATTTCTGGACGTTTTTCAATGGCAAAAATCAATGAATATTGTAAATGCACAAACAGTAATTTCTCCGCATTGCAAGGTGCAATTCTGAAATTTTTTGCTTTTTCCTGCTCCTCTTAGCATGATAAAGAAGATTCAAAGAGAGTGAGATGCCAGCTCCTTTCATTCAGTCAGTAGCTTCAATCATTTCTGGACGTTTTTCAATGGCAAAAATCAATGAATATTGTAAATGCACAGTGAAATTTCTCCGCATTGCAAGGTGCAATTCTGAAATTTTTTGCTTTTTCCTGCTCCTCTTAGCATGATAAAGAAGATTCAAAGAGAGTGAGATGCCAGCTCCTTTCATTCAGTCAGTAGCTTCAAACATTTCTGGTATATGAATAACATGATGTTTTTCAATGGCAAAAATCAATGAATATTGTAAATGCACAAACAGTAATTTCTCCGCATTGCAAGGTGCAATTCTGAAATTTTTTGCTTTTTCCTGCTCCTCTTAGCATGATAAAGAAGATTCAAAGAGAGTGAGATGCCAGCTCCTTTCATTCAGTCAGTAGCTTCAATCATTTCTGGTATATGAATAACATGATGTTTTTCAATGGCAAAAATCAATGAATATTGTAAATGCACAAACAGTAATTTCTCCGCATTGCAAGGTGCAATTTTGAAATTTTTTGCTTTTTCCTGCTCCTCTAAGCATGATAAAGAAGATTCAAAGAGAGTGAGATGCCAGCTCCTTTCATTCAGTCAGTAGCTTCAATCATTTCTGGACGTTTTTCAATGGCAAAAATCAATGAATATTGTAAATGCACAAACAGTAATTTCTCCGCATTGCAAGGTGCAATTCTGAAATTTTTTGCTTTTTCCTGCTCCTCTTAGCATGATAAACAAGATTCAAAGAGAGTGAGATGCCAGCTCCTTTCATTCAGTCAGTAGCTTCAATCATTTCTGGACGTTTTTCAATGGCAAAAATCAATGAATATTGTAAATGCACAAACAGTAATTTCTCCGCATTGCAAGGTGCAATTCTGAAATTTTTTGCTTTTTCCTGCTCCTCTTAGCATGATAAAGAAGATTCAAAGAGAGTGAGATGCCAGTTCCTTTCATTCAGTCAGTAGCTTCAATCATTTCTGGACGTTTTTCAATGGCAAAAATCAATGAATATTGTAAATGCACAAACAGTAATTTCTCCACATTGCAAGGTGCAATTCTGAAATTTTTTGCTTTTTCCTGCTCCTCTTAGCATGATAAAGAAGAATGAAAGAGAGTGAGATGCCAGCTCCTTTCATTCAGTCAGTAGCTTCAATCATTTCTGGACGTTTTTCAATGGCAAAAATCAATGAATATTGTAAATGCACAGACAGTAATTTCTCCGCATTGCAAGGTGCAATTCTGAAATTTTTTGCTTTTTCCAGCTCCTCTTAGCATGATAAAGAAGATTCAAAGAGAGTGAGATGCCAGCTCCTTTCATTCAGTCAGTAGCTTCAAACATTTCTGGTATATGAATAACATGATGTTTTTCAATGGCAAAAATCAATGAATATTGTAAATGCACAAACAGTAATTTCTCCACATTGCAAGGTGCAATTCTGAAATTTTTTGCTTTTTCCTGCTCCTCTTAGCATGATAAAGAAGATTCAAAGAGAGTGAGATGCCAGCTCCTTTCATTCAGTCAGTAGCTTCAATCATTTCTGGACGTTTTTCAATGGCAAAAATCAATGAATATTGTAAATGCACAAACAGTAATTTCTCCGCATTGCAAGGTGCAATTCTGAATTTTTTTGCTTTTTCCTGCTCCTCTTAGCATGATAAAGAAGATTAAAAGAGAGTGAGATGCCAGCTCCTTTCATTCAGTCAGTAGCTTCAAACATTTCTGGTATATGAATAACATGTTTTTCAATGGCAAAAATCAATGAATATTGTAAATGCACAAACAGTAATTTCTCCGCATTGCAAGTGCAATTCTGAAATTTTTTGCTTTTTCCTGCTCCTCTTAGCATGATAAAGAAGATTCAAAGAGAGTGAGATGCCAGCTCCTTTCATTCAGTCAGTAGCTTCAATCATTTCTGGACGTTTTTCAATGGCAAAAATCAATGAATATTGTAAATGCACAAACAGTAATTTCTCCGCATTGCAAGGTGCAATTCTGAAATTTTTTGCTTTTTCCTGCTCCTCTTAGCATGATAAAGAAGATTAAAAGAGAGTGAGATGCCAGCTCCTTTCATTTAGTCAGTAGCTTCAAACATTTCTGGTATATGAATAACATGATGTTTTTCAATGGCAAAAATCAATGAATATTGTAAATGCACAAACAGTAATTTCTCCACATTGCAAGGTGCAATTCTGAAATTTTTTGCTTTTTCCTGCTCCTCTTAGCATGATAAAGAAAATTCAAAGAGAGTGAGATGCCAGCTCCTTTCATTCAGTCAGCAGCTTCAATCATTTCTGGACGTTTTTCAATGGCAAAAATCAATGAATATTGTAAATGCACAAACAGTAATTTCTCCGCATTGCAAGGTGCAATTCTGAAATTTTTTGCTTTTTCCTGCTCCTCTTAGCATGATAAAGAAGATTCAAACAGAGTGAGATGCCAGCTCCTTTCATTCAGTCAGTAGCTTCAATCATTTCTGGACGTTTTTCAATGGCAAAAATCATTGAATATTGTAAATGCACAAACAGTAATTTCTCCGCATTGCAAGGTGCAATTCTGAAATTTTTTGCTTTTTCCTGCTCCTCTTAGCATGATAAAGAAGATTCAAAGAGAGTGAGATGCCAGCTCCTTTCATTCAGTCAGTAGCTTCAATCATTTCTGGTATATGAATAACATGATGTTTTTCAATGGCAAAAATCAATGAATATTGTAAATGCACAAACAGTAATTTCTCCGCATTGCAAGGTGCAATTCTGAAATTTTTTGCTTTTTCCTGCTCCTCTAAGCATGATAAAGAAGATTCAAAGAGAGTGAGATGCCAGCTCCTTTCATTCAGTCAGTAGCTTCAATCATTTCTGGACGTTTTTCAATGGCAAAAATCAATGAATATTGTAAATGCACAAACAGTAATTTCTCCGCATTGCAAGGTGCAATTCTGAAATTTTTTGCTTTTTCCTGCTCCTCTTAGCATGATAAACAAGATTCAAAGAGAGTGAGATGCCAGCTCCTTTCATTCAGTCAGTAGCTTCAATCATTTCTGGACGTTTTTCAATGGCAAAAATCAATGAATATTGTAAATGCACTAACAGTAATTTCTCCGCATTGCAAGGTGCAATTCTGAAATTTTTTGCTTTTTCCTGCTCCTCTTAGCATGATAAAGAAGATTCAAAGAGAGTGAGATGCCAGCTCCTTTCATTCAGTCAGTAGCTTCAAACATTTCTGGTATATGAATAACATGATGTTTTTCAATGGCAAAAATCAATGAATATTGTAAATGCACAAACAGTAATTTCTCCGCATTGCAAGGTGCAATTCTGAAATTTTTTGCTTTTTCCTGCTCCTCTTAGCATGATAAAGAAGATTCAAAGAGAGTGAGATGCCAGCTCCTTTCATTCAGTCAGTAGCTTCAATCATTTCTGGACGTTTTTCAATGGCAAAAATCAATGAATATTGTAAATGCACAAACAGTAATTTCTCCGCATTGCAAGGTGCAATTCTGAAATTTTTTGCTTTTTCCTGCTCCTCTTAGCATGATAAACAAGATTCAAAGAGAGTGAGATGCCAGCTCCTTTCATTCAGTCAGTAGCTTCAAACATTTCTGGTATATGAATAACATGATGTTTTTCAATGGCAAAAATCAATGAATATTGTAAATGCACAAACAGTAATTTCTCCGCATTGCAAGGTGCAATTCTGAAATTTTTTGCTTTTTCCTGCTCCTCTTAGCATGATAAAGAAGATTCAAAGAGAGTGAGATGCCAGCTCCTTTCATTCAGTCAGTAGCTTCAATCATTTCTGGTATATGAATAACATGATGTTTTTCAATGGCAAAAATCAATGAATATTGTAAATGCACAAACAGTAATTTCTCCGCATTGCAAGGTGCAATTCTGAAATTTTTTGCTTTTTCCTGCTCCTCTTAGCATGATAAAGAAGATTCAAAGAGAGTGAGATGCCAGCTCCTTTCATTCAGTCAGTAGCTTCAATCATTTCTGGACGTTTTTCAATGGCAAAAATCAATGAATATTGTAAATGCACAGTGAAATTTCTCCGCATTGCAAGGTGCAATTCTGAAATTTTTTGCTTTTTCCTGCTCCTCTTAGCATGATAAAGAAGATTCAAAGAGAGTGAGATGCCAGCTCCTTTCATTCAGTCAGTAGCTTCAAACATTTCTGGTATATGAATAACATGATGTTTTTCAATGGCAAAAATCAATGAATATTGTAAATGCACAAACAGTAATTTCTCCGCATTGCAAGGTGCAATTCTGAAATTTTTTGCTTTTTCCTGCTCCTCTTAGCATGATAAAGAAGATTCAAAGAGAGTGAGATGCCAGCTCCTTTCATTCAGTCAGTAGCTTCAATCATTTCTGGTATATGAATAACATGATGTTTTTCAATGGCAAAAATCAATGAATATTGTAAATGCACAAACAGTAATTTCTCCGCATTGCAAGGTGCAATTTTGAAATTTTTTGCTTTTTCCTGCTCCTCTAAGCATGATAAAGAAGATTCAAAGAGAGTGAGATGCCAGCTCCTTTCATTCAGTCAGTAGCTTCAATCATTTCTGGACGTTTTTCAATGGCAAAAATCAATGAATATTGTAAATGCACAAACAGTAATTTCTCCGCATTGCAAGGTGCAATTCTGAAATTTTTTGCTTTTTCCTGCTCCTCTTAGCATGATAAACAAGATTCAAAGAGAGTGAGATGCCAGCTCCTTTCATTCAGTCAGTAGCTTCAATCATTTCTGGACGTTTTTCAATGGCAAAAATCAATGAATATTGTAAATGCACAAACAGTAATTTCTCCGCATTGCAAGGTGCAATTCTGAAATTTTTTGCTTTTTCCTGCTCCTCTTAGCATGATAAAGAAGATTCAAAGAGAGTGAGATGCCAGTTCCTTTCATTCAGTCAGTAGCTTCAATCATTTCTGGACGTTTTTCAATGGCAAAAATCAATGAATATTGTAAATGCACAAACAGTAATTTCTCCACATTGCAAGGTGCAATTCTGAAATTTTTTGCTTTTTCCTGCTCCTCTTAGCATGATAAAGAAGAATGAAAGAGAGTGAGATGCCAGCTCCTTTCATTCAGTCAGTAGCTTCAATCATTTCTGGACGTTTTTCAATGGCAAAAATCAATGAATATTGTAAATGCACAGACAGTAATTTCTCCGCATTGCAAGGTGCAATTCTGAAATTTTTTGCTTTTTCCAGCTCCTCTTAGCATGATAAAGAAGATTCAAAGAGAGTGAGATGCCAGCTCCTTTCATTCAGTCAGTAGCTTCAAACATTTCTGGTATATGAATAACATGATGTTTTTCAATGGCAAAAATCAATGAATATTGTAAATGCACAAACAGTAATTTCTCCACATTGCAAGGTGCAATTCTGAAATTTTTTGCTTTTTCCTGCTCCTCTTAGCATGATAAAGAAGATTCAAAGAGAGTGAGATGCCAGCTCCTTTCATTCAGTCAGTAGCTTCAATCATTTCTGGACGTTTTTCAATGGCAAAAATCAATGAATATTGTAAATGCACAAACAGTAATTTCTCCGCATTGCAAGGTGCAATTCTGAATTTTTTTGCTTTTTCCTGCTCCTCTTAGCATGATAAAGAAGATTAAAAGAGAGTGAGATGCCAGCTCCTTTCATTCAGTCAGTAGCTTCAAACATTTCTGGTATATGAATAACATGTTTTTCAATGGCAAAAATCAATGAATATTGTAAATGCACAAACAGTAATTTCTCCGCATTGCCAGTGCAATTCTGAAATTTTTTGCTTTTTCCTGCTCCTCTTAGCATGATAAAGAAGATTCAAAGAGAGTGAGATGCCAGCTCCTTTCATTCAGTCAGTAGCTTCAATCATTTCTGGACGTTTTTCAATGGCAAAAATCAATGAATATTGTAAATGCACAAACAGTAATTTCTCCGCATTGCAAGGTGCAATTCTGAAATTTTTTGCTTTTTCCTGCTCCTCTTAGCATGATAAAGAAGATTAAAAGAGAGTGAGATGCCAGCTCCTTTCATTTAGTCAGTAGCTTCAAACATTTCTGGTATATGAATAACATGATGTTTTTCAATGGCAAAAATCAATGAATATTGTAAATGCACAAACAGTAATTTCTCCACATTGCAAGGTGCAATTCTGAAATTTTTTGCTTTTTCCTGCTCCTCTTAGCATGATAAAGAAAATTCAAAGAGAGTGAGATGCCAGCTCCTTTCATTCAGTCAGCAGCTTCAATCATTTCTGGACGTTTTTCAATGGCAAAAATCAATGAATATTGTAAATGCACAAACAGTAATTTCTCCGCATTGCAAGGTGCAATTCTGAAATTTTTTGCTTTTTCCTGCTCCTCTTAGCATGATAAAGAAGATTCAAACAGAGTGAGATGCCAGCTCCTTTCATTCAGTCAGTAGCTTCAATCATTTCTGGACGTTTTTCAATGGCAAAAATCATTGAATATTGTAAATGCACAAACAGTAATTTCTCCGCATTGCAAGGTGCAATTCTGAAATTTTTTGCTTTTTCCTGCTCCTCTTAGCATGATAAAGAAGATTCAAAGAGAGTGAGATGCCAGCTCCTTTCATTCAGTCAGTAGCTTCAATCATTTCTGGTATATGAATAACATGATGTTTTTCAATGGCAAAAATCAATGAATATTGTAAATGCACAAACAGTAATTTCTCCGCATTGCAAGGTGCAATTCTGAAATTTTTTGCTTTTTCCTGCTCCTCTAAGCATGATAAAGAAGATTCAAAGAGAGTGAGATGCCAGCTCCTTTCATTCAGTCAGTAGCTTCAATCATTTCTGGACGTTTTTCAATGGCAAAAATCAATGAATATTGTAAATGCACAAACAGTAATTTCTCCGCATTGCAAGGTGCAATTCTGAAATTTTTTGCTTTTTCCTGCTCCTCTTAGCATGATAAACAAGATTCAAAGAGAGTGAGATGCCAGCTCCTTTCATTCAGTCAGTAGCTTCAATCATTTCTGGACGTTTTTCAATGGCAAAAATCAATGAATATTGTAAATGCACTAACAGTAATTTCTCCGCATTGCAAGGTGCAATTCTGAAATTTTTTGCTTTTTCCTGCTCCTCTTAGCATGATAAAGAAGATTCAAAGAGAGTGAGATGCCAGCTCCTTTCATTCAGTCAGTAGCTTCAAACATTTCTGGTATATGAATAACATGATGTTTTTCAATGGCCAAAATCAATGAATATTGTAAATGCACAAACAGTAATTTCTCCGCATTGCAAGGTGCAATTCTGAAATTTTTTGCTTTTTCCTGCTCCTCTTAGCATGATAAAGAAGATTCAAAGAGAGTGAGATGCCAGCTCCTTTCATTCAGTCAGTAGCTTCAATCATTTCTGGACGTTTTTCAATGGCAAAAATCAATGAATATTGTAAATGCACAAACAGTAATTTCTCCGCATTGCAAGGTGCAATTCTGAAATTTTTTGCTTTTTCCTGCTCCTCTTAGCATGATAAAGAAGATTCAAAGAGAGTGAGATGCCAGTTCCTTTCATTCAGTCAGTAGCTTCAATCATTTCTGGACGTTTTTCAATGGCAAAAATCAATTAATATTGTAAATGCACAAACAGTAATTTCTCCACATTGCAAGGTGCAATTCTGAAATTTTTTGCTTTTTCCTGCTCCTCTTAGCATGATAAAGAAGAATCAAAGAGAGTGAGATGCCAGCTCCTTTCATTCAGTCAGTAGCTTCAATCATTTCTGGACGTTTTTCAATGGCAAAAATCAATGAATATTGTAAATGCACAGACAGTAATTTCTCCGCATTGCAAGGTGCAATTCTGAAATTTTTTGCTTTTTCCAGCTCCTCTTAGCATGATAAAGAAGATTCAAAGAGAGTGAGATGCCAGCTCCTTTCATTCAGTCAGTAGCTTCAAACATTTCTGGTATATGAATAACATGATGTTTTTCAATGTCAAAAATCAATGAATATTGTAAATGCACAAACAGTAATTTCTCCACATTGCAAGGTGCAGGTCTGAAATTTTTTGCTTTTTCCTGCTCCTCTTAGCATGATAAAGAAGATTCAAAGAGAGTGAGATGCCAGCTCCTTTCATTCAGTCAGTAGCTTCAATCATTTCTGGACGTTTTTCAAAGGCAAAAATCAATGAATATTGTAAATGCACAAACAGTAATTTCTCCGCATTGCAAGGTGCAATTCTGAATTTTTTTGCTTTTTCCTGCTCCTCTTAGCATGATAAAGAAGATTAAAAGAGAGTGAGATGCCAGCTCCTTTCATTCAGTCAGTAGCTTCAAACATTTCTGGTATATGAATAACATGTTTTTCAATGGCAAAAATCAATGAATATTGTAAATGCACAAACAGTAATTTCTCCGCATTGCAAGTGCAATTCTGAAATTTTTTGCTTTTTCCTGCTCCTCTTAGCATGATAAAGAAGATTCAAAGAGAGTGAGATGCCAGCTCCTTTCATTCAGTCAGTAGCTTCAATCATTTCTGGACGTTTTTCAATGGCAAAAATCAATGAATATTGTAAATGCACAAACAGTAATTTCTCCGCATTGCAAGGTGCAATTCTGAAATTTTTTGCTTTTTCCTGCTCCTCTTAGCATGATAAAGAAGATTCAAAGAGAGTGAGATGCCAGCTCCTTTCATTTAGTCAGTAGCTTCAAACATTTCTGGTATATGAATAACATGATGTTTTTCAATGGCAAAAATCAATGAATATTGTAAATGCACAAACAGTAATTTCTCCGCATTGCAAGGTGCAATTCTGAAATTTTTTGCTTTTTCCTGCTCCTCTTAGCATGATAAAGAAGATTCAAAGAGAGTGAGATGCCAGCTCCTTTCATTCAGTCAGTAGCTTCAATCATTTCTGGACGTTTTTCAATGGCAAAAATCAATGAATATTGTAAATGCACAAACAGTAATTTCTCCGCATTGCAAGGTGCAATTCTGAAATTTTTTGCTTTTTCCTGCTCCTCTTAGCATGATAAAGAAGATTCAAAGAGAGTGAGATGCCAGCTCCTTTCATTCAGTCAGTAGCTTCAATAATTTCTGGTATATGAATAACATGATGTTTTTCAATGGCAAAAATCAATGAATATTGTAAATGCACAAACAGTAATTTCTCCGCATTGCAAGGTGCAATTCTGAAATTTTTTGCTTTTTCCTGCTCCTCTTAGCATGAAAAAGAAGATTCAAAGAGAGTGAGATGCCAGCTCCTTTCATTCAGTCAGTAGTTCAATCATTTCTGGATGTTTTTCAATGGCAAAAATCAATGAACATTGTAAATGCACAAACAGTAATTTCTCCGCATTGCAAGGTGCAATTCTGAAATTTTTTGCTTTTTCCTGCTCCTCTTAGCATGATAAACAAGATTCAAAGAGAGTGAGATGCCAGCTCCTTTCATTCAGTCAGTAGCTTCAATCATTTCTGGACGTTTTTCAATGGCAAAAATCAATGAATATTGTAAATGCACAAACAGTAATTTCTCCGCATTGCAAGGTGCAATTCTGAAATTTTTTGCTTTTTCCTGCTCCTCTTAGCATGATAAAGAAGATTCAAAGAGAGTGAGATGCCAGCTCCTTTCATTTAGTCAGTAGCTTCAAACATTTCTGGTATATGAATAACATGATGTTTTTCAATGGCAAAAATCAATGAATATTGTAAATGCACAAACAGTAATTTCTCCGCATTGCAAGGTGCAATTCTGAAATTTTTTGCTTTTTCCTGCTCCTCTTAGCATGATAAAGAAGATTCAAAGAGAGTGAGATGCCAGCTCCTTTCATTCAGTCAGTAGCTTCAATCATTTCTGGACGTTTTTCAATGGCAAAAATCAATGAATATTGTAAATGCACAAACAGTAATTTCTCCGCATTGCAAGGTGCAATTCTGAAATTTTTTGCTTTTTCCTGCTCCTCTTAGCATGATAAAGAAGATTCAAAGAGAGTGAGATGCCAGCTCCTTTCATTCAGTCAGTAGCTTCAATCATTTCTGGACGTTTTTCAATGGCAAAAATCATTGAATATTGTAAATGCACAAACAGTAATTTCTCCGCATTGCAAGGTGCAATTCTGAAATTTTTTGCTTTTTCCTGCTCCTCTTAGCATGATAAAGAAGATTCAAAGAGAGTGAGATGCCAGCTCCTTTCATTCAGTCAGTAGCTTCAATCATTTCTGGTATATGAATAACATGATGTTTTTCAATGGCAAAAATCAATGAATATTGTAAATGCACAAACAGTAATTTCTCCGCATTGCAAGGTGCAATTCTGAAATTTTTTGCTTTTTCCTGCTCCTCTAAGCATGATAAAGAAGATTCAAAGAGAGTGAGATGCCAGCTCCTTTCATTCAGTCAGTAGCTTCAATCATTTCTGGACGTTTTTCAATGGCAAAAATCAATGAATATTGTAAATGCACAAACAGTAATTTCTCCGCATTGCAAGGTGCAATTCTGAAATTTTTTGCTTTTTCCTGCTCCTCTTAGCATGATAAACAAGATTCAAAGAGAGTGAGATGCCAGCTCCTTTCATTCAGTCAGTAGCTTCAATCATTTCTGGACGTTTTTCAATGGCAAAAATCAATGAATATTGTAAATGCACAAACAGTAATTTCTCCGCATTGCAAGGTGCAATTCTGAAATTTTTTGCTTTTTCCTGCTCCTCTTAGCATGATAAAGAAGATTCAAAGAGAGTGAGATGCCAGCTCCTTTCATTCAGTCAGTAGCTTCAAACATTTCTGGTATATGAATAACATGATGTTTTTCAATGGCAAAAATCAATGAATATTGTAAATGCACAAACAGTAATTTCTCCGCATTGCAAGGTGCAATTCTGAAATTTTTTGCTTTTTCCTGCTCCTCTTAGCATGATAAAGAAGATTCAAAGAGAGTGAGATGCCAGCTCCTTTCATTCAGTCAGTAGCTTCAATCATTTCTGGACGTTTTTCAATGGCAAAAATCAATGAATATTGTAAATGCACAAACAGTAATTTCTCCGCATTGCAAGGTGCAATTCTGAAATTTTTTGCTTTTTCCTGCTCCTCTTAGCATGATAAAGAAGATTCAAAGAGAGTGAGATGCCAGTTCCTTTCATTCAGTCAGTAGCTTCAATCATTTCTGGACGTTTTTCAATGGCAAAAATCAATGAATATTGTAAATGCACAAACAGTAATTTCTCCACATTGCAAGGTGCAATTCTGAAATTTTTTGCTTTTTCCTGCTCCTCTTAGCATGATAAAGAAGAATCAAAGAGAGTGAGATGCCAGCTCCTTTCATTCAGTCAGTAGCTTCAATCATTTCTGGACGTTTTTCAATGGCAAAAATCAATGAATATTGTAAATGCACAGACAGTAATTTCTCCGCATTGCAAGGTGCAATTCTGAAATTTTTTGCTTTTTCCAGCTCCTCTTAGCATGATAAAGAAGATTCAAAGAGAGTGAGATGCCAGCTCCTTTCATTCAGTCAGTAGCTTCAAACATTTCTGGTATATGAATAACATGATGTTTTTCAATGGCAAAAATCAATGAATATTGTAAATGCACAAACAGTAATTTCTCCACATTGCAAGGTGCAATTCTGAAATTTTTTGCTTTTTCCTGCTCCTCTTAGCATGATAAAGAAGATTCAAAGAGAGTGAGATGCCAGCTCCTTTCATTCAGTCAGTAGCTTCAATCATTTCTGGACGTTTTTCAATGGCAAAAATCAATGAATATTGTAAATGCACAAACAGTAATTTCTCCGCATTGCAAGGTGCAATTCTGAATTTTTTTGCTTTTTCCTGCTCCTCTTAGCATGATAAAGAAGATTAAAAGAGAGTGAGATGCCAGCTCCTTTCATTCAGTCAGTAGCTTCAAACATTTCTGGTATATGAATAACATGTTTTTCAATGGCAAAAATCAATGAATATTGTAAATGCACAAACAGTAATTTCTCCGCATTGCAAGTGCAATTCTGAAATTTTTTGCTTTTTCCTGCTCCTCTTAGCATGATAAAGAAGATTCAAAGAGAGTGAGATGCCAGCTCCTTTCATTCAGTCAGTAGCTTCAATCATTTCTGGACGTTTTTCAATGGCAAAAATCAATGAATATTGTAAATGCACAAACAGTAATTTCTCCGCATTGCAAGGTGCAATTCTGAAATTTTTTGCTTTTTCCTGCTCCTCTTAGCATGATAAAGAAGATGCAAAGAGAGTGAGATGCCAGCTCCTTTCATTTAGTCAGTAGCTTCAAACATTTCTGGTATATGAATAACATGATGTTTTTCAATGGCAAAAATCAATGAATATTGTAAATGCACAAACAGTAATTTCTCCGCATTGCAAGGTGCAATTCTGAAATTTTTTGCTTTTTCCTGCTCCTCTTAGCATGATAAAGAAGATTCAAAGAGAGTGAGATGCCAGCTCCTTTCATTCAGTCAGTAGCTTCAATCATTTCTGGACGTTTTTCAATGGCAAAAATCAATGAATATTGTAAATGCACAAACAGTAATTTCTCCGCATTGCAAGGTGCAATTCTGAAATTTTTTGCTTTTTCCTGCTCCTCTTAGCATGATAAAGAAGATTCAAAGAGAGTGAGATGCCAGCTCCTTTCATTCAGTCAGTAGCTTCAAACATTTCTGGTATATGAATAACATGATGTTTTTCAATGGCAAAAATCAATGAATATTGTAAATGCACAAACAGTAATTTCTCCGCATTTCAAGGTGCAATTCTGAAATTTTTTGCTTTTTCCTGCTCCTCTTAGCATGATAAAGAAGATTCAAAGAGAGTGAGATGCCAGCTCCTTTCATTCAGTCAGTAGCTTCAATCATTTCTGGACGTTTTTCAATGGCAAAAATCATTGAATATTGTAAATGCACAAACAGTAATTTCTCCGCATTGCAAGGTGCAATTCTGAAATTTTTTGCTTTTTCCTGCTCCTCTTAGCATGATAAAGAAGATTCAAAGAGAGTGAGATGCCAGCTCCTTTCATTCAGTCAGTAGCTTCAATCATTTCTGGTATATGAATAACATGATGTTTTTCAATGGCAAAAATCAATGAATATTGTACATGCACAAACAGTAATTTCTCCGCATTGCAAGGTGCAATTCTGAAATTTTTTGCTTTTTCCTGCTCCTCTTAGCATGATAAAGAAGATTCAAAGAGAGTGAGATGCCAGCTCCTTTCATTCAGTCAGTAGCTTCAAACATTTCTGGTATATGAATAACATGATGTTTTTCAATGGCAAAAATCAATGAATATTGTAAATGCACAAACAGTAATTTCTCCGCATTGCAAGGTGCAATTCTGAATTTTTTTGCTTTTTCCTGCTCCTCTTAGCATGATAAAGAAGATTCAAAGAGAGTGAGATGCCAGCTCCTTTCATTCAGTCAGTAGCTTCAATCATTTGTGGATGTTTTTCAATGGCAAAAATCAATGAATATTGTAAATGCACAAACAGTAATTTCTCCGCATTGCAAGGTGCAATTCTGAAATTTTTTGCTTTTTCCTGCTCCTCTTAGCATGATAAAGAAGATTCAAAGAGAGTGAGATGCCAGCTCCTTTCATTCAGTCAGTAGCTTCAATCATTTCTGGACGTTTTTCAATGGCAAAAATCAATGAATATTGTAAATGCACAAAGAGTAATTTCTCCGCTTTGCAAGGTGCAATTCTGAAATTTTTTGCTTTTTCCTGCTCCTCTTAGCATGATAAAGAAGATTCAAAGAGAGTGAGATGCCAGCTCCTTTCATTCAGTCAGTAGCTTCAAACATTTCTGGTATATGAATAACATGATGTTTTTCAATGGCAAAAATCAATGAATATTGTAAATGCACAAACAGTAATTTCTCCGCATTGCAAGGTGCAATTCTGAAATTTTTTGCTTTTTCCTGCTCCTCTTAGCATGATAAAGAAGATTCAAAGAGAGTGAGATGCCAGCTCCTTTCATTCAGTCAGTAGCTTCAATCATTTCTGGACGTTTTTCAATGGCAAAAATCATTGAATATTGTAAATGCACAAACAGTAATTTCTCCGCATTGCAAGGTGCAATTCTGAAATTTTTTGCTTTTTCCTGCTCCTCTTAGCATGATAAAGAAGATTCAAAGAGAGTGAGATGCCAGCTCCTTTCATTCAGTCAGTAGCTTCAATCATTTCTGGTATATGAATAACATGATGTTTTTCAATGGCAAAAATCAATGAATATTGTAAATGCACAAACAGTAATTTCTCCGCATTGCAAGGTGCAATTCTGAAATTTTTTGCTTTTTCCTGCTCCTCTAAGCATGATAAAGAAGATTCAAAGAGAGTGAGATGCCAGCTCCTTTCATTCAGTCAGTAGCTTCAAACATTTCTGGACGTTTTTCAATGGCAAAAATCAATGAATATTGTAAATGCACAAACAGTAATTTCTCCGCATTGCAAGGTGCAATTCTGAAATTTTTTGCTTTTTCCTGCTCCTCTTAGCATGATAAAGAAGATTCAAAGAGAGTGGGATGCCAGCTCCTTTCATTCAGTCAGTAGCTTCAATCATTTCTGGACGTTTTTCAATGGCAAAAATCAATGAATATTGTAAATGCACAAACAGTAATTTCTCCGCATTGCAAGGTGCAATTCTGAAATTTTTTGCTTTTTCCTGCTCCTCTTAGCATGGTAAAGAAGATTCAAAGAGAGTGAGATGCCAGCTCCTTTCATTCAGTCAGTAGCTTCAAACATTTCTGGTATATGAATAACATGATGTTTTTCAATGGCAAAAATCAATGAATATTGTAAATGCACAAACAGTAATTTCTCCGCATTGCAAGGTGCAATTCTGAAATTTTTTGCTTTTTCCTGCTCCTCTTAGCATGTTAAAGAAGATTCAAAGAGAGTGAGATGCCAGCTCCTTTCATTCAGTCAGTAGCTTCAATCATTTCTGGACGTTTTTCAATGGCAAAAATCAATGAATATTGTAAATGCACAAACAGTAATTTCTCCGCATTGCAAGGTGCAATTCTGAAATTTTTTGCTTTTTCCTGCTCCTCTTAGCATGTTAAACAAGATTCAAAGAGAGTGAGATGCCAGCTCCTTTCATTCAGTCAGTAGCTTCAATCATTTCTGGACGTTTTTCAATGGCGAAAATCAATGAATATTGTAAATGCACAAACAGTAATTTCTCCGCATTGCAAGGTGCAATTCTGAAATTTTTTGCTTTTTCCTGCTCCTCTTAGCATGATAAAGAAGATTCAAAGAGAGTGAGATGCCAGCTCCTTTCATTCAGTCAGTAGCTTCAAACATTTCTGGTATATGAATAACATGATGTTTTTCAATGGCAAAAATCAATGAATATTGTAAATGCACAAACAGTAATTTCTCCGCATTGCAAGGTGCAATTCTGAAATTTTTTGCTTTTTTCTGCTCCTCTTAGCATGATAAAGAAGATTCAAAGAGAGTGAGATGCCAGCTCCTTTCATTCAGTCAGTAGCTTCAAACATTTCTGGTATATGAATAACATGATGTTTTTCAATGGCAAAAATCAATGAATATTGTAAATGCACAAACAGTAATTTCTCCGCATTGCAAGGTGCAATTCTGAAATTTTTTGCTTTTTCCTGCTCCTCTTAGCATGATAAAGAAGATTCAAAGAGAGTGAGATGCCAGCTCCTTTCATTCAGTCAGTAGCTTCAATCATTTCTGGACGTTTTTCAATGGCAAAAATCAATGAATATTGTAAATGCACAAACAGTAATTTCTCCGCATTGCAAGGTGCAATTCTGAAATTTTTTGCTTTTTCCTGCTCATCTTAGCATGATAAAGAAGATTCAAAGAGAGTGGGATGCCAGCTCCTTTCATTCAGTCAGTAGCTTCAATCATTTCTGGACGTTTTTCAATGGCAAAAATCAATGAATATTGTAAATGCACAAACAGTAATTTCTCCGCATTGCAAGGTGCAATTCTGAAATTTTTTGCTTTTTCCTGCTCCTCTTAGCATGGTAAAGAAGATTCAAAGAGAGTGAGATGCCAGCTCCTTTCATTCAGTCAGTAGCTTCAAACATTTCTGGTATATGAATAACATGATGTTTTTCAATGGCAAAAATCAATGAATATTGTAAATGCACAAACAGTAATTTCTCCGCATTGCAAGGTGCAATTCTGAAATTTTTTGCTTTTTCCTGCTCCTCTTAGCATGTTAAAGAAGATTCAAAGAGAGTGAGATGCCAGCTCCTTTCATTCAGTCAGTAGCTTCAATCATTTCTGGACGTTTTTCAATGGCAAAAATCAATGAATATTGTAAATGCACAAACAGTAATTTCTCCGCATTGCAAGGTGCAATTCTGAAATTTTTTGCTTTTTCCTGCTCCTCTTAGCATGATAAACAAGATTCAAAGAGAGTGAGATGCCAGCTCCTTTCATTCAGTCAGTAGCTTCAATCATTTCTGGACGTTTTTCAATGGCGAAAATCAATGAATATTGTAAATGCACAAACAGTAATTTCTCCGCATTGCAAGGTGCAATTCTGAAATTTTTTGCTTTTTCCTGCTCCTCTTAGCATGATAAAGAAGATTCAAAGAGAGTGAGATGCCAGCTCCTTTCATTCAGTCAGTAGCTTCAAACATTTCTGGTATATGAATAACATGATGTTTTTCAATGGCAAAAATCAATGAATATTGTAAATGCACAAACAGTAATTTCTCCGCATTGCAAGGTGCAATTCTGAAATTTTTTGCTTTTTTCTGCTCCTCTTAGCATGATAAAGAAGATTCAAAGAGAGTGAGATGCCAGCTCCTTTCATTCAGTCAGTAGCTTCAAACATTTCTGGTATATGAATAACATGATGTTTTTCAATGGCAAAAATCAATGAATATTGTAAATGCACAAACAGTAATTTCTCCGCATTGCAAGGTGCAATTCTGAAATTTTTTGCTTTTTCCTGCTCCTCTTAACATGATAAAGAAGATTCAAAGAGAGTGAGATGCCAGCTCCTTTCATTCAGTCAGTAGCTTCAATCATTTCTGGACGTTTTTCAATGGCAAAAATCAATGAATATTGTAAATGTACAAACAGTAATTTCTCCGCATTGCAAGGTGCAATTCTTAAATTTTTTGCTTTTTCCTGCTCCTCTTAGCAAGATAAACAAGATTCAAAGAGAGTGAGATGCCAGCTCCTTTCATTCAGTCAGTAGCTTCAATCATTTCTGGACGTTTTTCAATGGCAAAAATCAATGAATATTGTAAATGCACAAACAGTAATTTCTCCGCATTGCAAGGTGCAATTCTGAAATTTTTTGCTTTTTCCTGCTCCTCTTAGCATGATAAAGAAGATTCAAAGAGAGTGAGATGCCAGCTCCTTTCATTCAGTCAGTAGCTTCAATCATTTCTGGACGTTTTTCAATGGCAAAAATCAATGAATATTGTAAATGCACAAACAGTAATTTCTCCGCATTGCAAGGTGCAATTCTGAAATTTTTTGCTTTTTCCTGCTCCTCTTAGCATGATAAAGAAGATTCAAAGAGAGTGAGATGCCAGCTCCTTTCATTCAGTCAGTAGCTTCAATCATTTCTGGATGTTTTTCAATGGCAAAAATCAATGAATATTGTAAATGCACAAACAGTAATTTCTCCGCATTGCAAGGTGCAATTCTGAAATTTTTTGCTTTTTCCTGCTCCTCTTAGCATGATAAAGAAGATTCAAAGAGAGTGAGATGCCAGCTCCTTTCATTCAGTCAGTAGCTTCAAACATTTCTGGTATATGAATAACATGATGTTTTTCAATGGCAAAAATCAATGAATAGTGTAAATGCACAAACAGTAATTTCTCCGCATTGCAAGGTGCAATTCTGAAATTTTTTGCTTTTTCCTGCTCCTCTAAGCATGATAAAGAAGATTCAAAGAGAGTGAGATGCCAGCTCCTTTCATTCAGTCAGTAGCTTCAATCATTTCTGGACGTTTTTCAATGGCAAAAATCAATGAATATTGTAAATGCACAAACAGTAATTTCTCCGCATTGCAAGGTGCAATTCTGAAATTTTTTGCTTTTTCCTGCTCCTCTTAGCATGATAAAGAAGATTCAAAGAGAGTGAGATGCCAGCTCCTTTCATTCAGTCAGTAGCTTCAAACATTTCTGGTATATGAATAACATGATGTTTTTCAATGGCAAAAATCAATGAATATTGTAAATGCACAAACAGTAATTTCTCCGCATTGCAAGGTGCAATTCTGAAATTTTTTGCTTTTTCCTGCTCCTCTTAGCATGATAAAGAAGATTCAAAGAGAGTCAGATGCCAGCTCCTTTCATTCAGTCAGTAGCTTCAAACATTTCTGGTATATGAATAACATGATGTTTTTCAATGGCAAAAATCAATGAATATTGTAAATGCACAAACAGTAATTTCTCCGCATTGCAAGGTGCAATTTTGAAATTTTTTGCTTTTTCCTGCTCCTCTTAGCATGATAAAGAAGATTCAAATAGAGTGAGATGCCAGCTCCTTTCATTCAGTCAGTAGCTTCAATCATTTCTGGACGTTTTTCAACGGCAAAAATCAATGAATATTGTAAATGCAAAAACAGTAATTTCTCCGCATTGCAAGGTGCAATTCTGAAATTTTTTGCTTTTTCCTGCTCCTCTTAGCATGATAAACAAGATTCAAAGAGAGTGAGATGCCAGCTCCTTTCATTCAGTCAGTAGCTTCAATCATTTCTGGATGTTTTTCAATGGCAAAAATCAATGAATATTGTAAATGCACAAACAGTAATTTCTCCGCATTGCAAGGTGCAATTCTGAAATTTTTTGCTTTTTTCTGCTCCTCTTAGCATGATAAAGAAGATTCAAAGAGAGTGAGATGCCAGCTCCTTTCATTCAGTCAGTAGCTTCAAACATTTCTGGTATATGAATAACATGATGTTTTTCAATGGCAAAAATCAATGAATATTGTAAATGCACAAACAGTAATTTCTCCGCATTGCAAGGTGCAATTCTGAAATTTTTTGCTTTTTCCTGCTCCTCTTAGCATGATAAAGAAGATTCAAAGAGAGTGAGATGCCAGCTCCTTTCATTCAGTCAGTAGCTTCAATCATTTCTGGACGTTTTTCAATGGCAAAAATCAATGAATATTGTAAATGCACAAACAGTAATTTCTCCGCATTGCAAGGTGCAATTCTGAAATTTTTTGCTTTTTCCTGCTCCTCTTAGCATGATAAACAAGATTCAAAGAGAGTGAGATGCCAGCTCCTTTCATTCAGTCAGTAGCTTCAATCATTTCTGGATGTTTTTCAATGGCAAAAATCAATGAATATTGTAAATGCACAAACAGTAATTTCTCCGCATTGCAAGGTGCAATTCTGAAATTTTTTGCTTTTTCCTGCTCCTCTTAGCATGATAAAGAAGATTCAAAGAGAGTGAGATGCCAGCTCCTTTCATTCAGTCAGTAGCTTCAATCATTTCTGGACGTTTTTCAATGGCAAAAATCAATGAATATTGTAAATGCACAAACAGTAATTTCTCCGCATTGCAAGGTGCAATTCTGAAATTTTTTGCTTTTTCCTGCTCCTCTTAGCATGATAAAGAAGATTCAAAGAGAGTGAGATGCCAGCTCCTTTCATTCAGTCAGTAGTTCAATCATTTCTGGATGTTTTTCAATGGCAAAAATCAATGAATATTGTAAATGCACAAACAGTAATTTCTCCGCATTGCAAGGTGCAATTCTGAAATTTTTTGCTTTTTCCTGCTCCTCTTAGCATGATAAACAAGATTCAAAGAGAGTGAGATGCCAGCTCCTTTCATTCAGTCAGTAGCTTCAATCATTTCTGGACGTTTTTCAATGGCAAAAATCAATGAATATTGTAAATGCACAAACAGTAATTTCTCCGCATTGCAAGGTGCAATTCTGAAATTTTTTGCTTTTTCCTGCTCCTCTTAGCATGATAAAGAAGATTCAAAGAGAGTGAGATGCCAGCTCCTTTCATTCAGTCAGTAGCTTCAAACATTTCTGGTATATGAATAACATGATGTTTTTCAATGGCAAAAATCAATGAATATTGTAAATGCACAAACAGTAATTTCTCCGCATTGCAAGGTGCAATTCTGAAATTTTTTGCTTTTTCCTGCTCCTCTTAGCATGATAAAGAAGATTCAAAGAGAGTGAGATGCCAGCTCCTTTCATTCAGTCAGTAGCTTCAATCATTTCTGGACGTTTTTCAATGGCAAAAATCAATGAATATTGTAAATGCACAAACAGTAATTTCTCCGCATTGCAAGGTGCAATTCTGAAATTTTTTGCTTTTTCCTGCTCCTCTTAGCATGATAAAGAAGATTCAAAGAGAGTGAGATGCCAGCTCCTTTCATTCAGTCAGTAGCTTCAATCATTTCTGGATGTTTTTCAATGGCAAAAATCAATGAATATTGTAAATGCACAAACAGTAATTTCTCCGCATTGCAAGGTGCAATTCTGAAATTTTTTGCTTTTTCCTGCTCCTCTTAGCATGATAAAGAAGATTCAAAGAGAGTGAGATGCCAGCTCCTTTCATTCAGTCAGTAGCTTCAAACATTTCTGGTATATGAATAACATGATGTTTTTCAATGGCAAAAATCAATGAATAGTGTAAATGCACAAACAGTAATTTCTCCGCATTGCAAGGTGCAATTCTGAAATTTTTTGCTTTTTCCTGCTCCTCTAAGCATGATAAAGAAGATTCAAAGAGAGTGAGATGCCAGCTCCTTTCATTCAGTCAGTAGCTTCAATCATTTCTGGACGTTTTTCAATGGCAAAAATCAATGAATATTGTAAATGCACAAACAGTAATTTCTCCGCATTGCAAGGTGCAATTCTGAAATTTTTTGCTTTTTCCTGCTCCTCTTAGCATGATAAACAAGATTCAAAGAGAATGAGATGCCAGCTCCTTTCATTCAGTCAGTAGCTTCAATCATTTCTGGACGTTTTTCAATGGCAAAAATCAATGAATATTGTAAATGCACAAACAGTAATTTCTCCGCATTGCAAGGTGCAATTCTGAAATTTTTTGCTTTTTCCTGCTCCTCTTAACATGATAAAGAAGATTCAAAGAGAGTGAGATGCCAGCTCCTTTCATTCAGTCAGTAGCTTCAAACATTTCTGGTATATGAATAACATGATGTTTTTCAATGGCAAAAATCAATGAATATTGTAAATGCACAAACAGTAATTTCTCCGCATTGCAAGGTGCAATTCTGAAATTTTTTGCTTTTTCCTGCTCCTCTTAGCATGATAAAGAAGATTCAAAGAGAGTGAGATGCCAGCTCCTTTCATTCAGTCAGTAGCTTCAATCATTTCTGGACGTTTTTCAATGGCAAAAATCAATGAATATTGTAAATGCACAAACAGTAATTTCTCCGCATTGCAAGGTGCAATTCTGAATTTTTTTGCTTTTTCCTGCTCCTCTTAGCATGATAAAGAAGATTCAAAGAGAGTGAGATGCCAGCTCCTTTCATTCAGTCAGTAGCTTCAAACATTTCTGGTATATGAATAACATGATGTTTTTCAATGGCAAAAATCAATGAATATTGTAAATGCACAAACAGTAATTTCTCCGCATTGCAAGGTGCAATTTTGAAATTTTTTGCTTTTTCCTGCTCCTCTTAGCATGATAAAGAAGATTCAAATAGAGTGAGATGCCAGCTCCTTTCATTCAGTCAGTAGCTTCAATCATTTCTGGACGTTTTTCAATGGCAAAAATCAATGAATATTGTAAATGCACAAACAGTAATTTCTCCGCATTGCAAGGTGCAATTCTGAAATTTTTTGCTTTTTCCTGCTCCTCTTAGCATGATAAACAAGATTCAAAGAGAGTGAGATGCCAGCTCCTTTCATTCAGTCAGTAGCTTCAATCATTTCTGGATGTTTTTCAATGGCAAAAATCAATGAATATTGTAAATGCACAAACAGTAATTTCTCCGCATTGCAAGGTGCAATTCTGAAATTTTTTGCTTTTTTCTGCTCCTCTTAGCATGATAAAGAAGATTCAGAGAGAGTGAGATGCCAGCTCCTTTCATTCAGTCAGTAGCTTCAAACATTTCTGGTATATGAATAACATGATGTTTTTCAATGGCAAAAATCAATGAATATTGTAAATGCACAAACAGTAATTTCTCCGCATTGCAAGGTGCAATTCTGAAATTTTTTGCTTTTTCCTGCTCCTCTTAGCATGATAAAGAAGATTCAAAGAGAGTGAGATGCCAGCTCCTTTCATTCAGTCAGTAGCTTCAATCATTTCTGGACGTTTTTCAATGGCAAAAATCAATGAATATTGTAAATGCACAAACAGTAATTTCTCCGCATTGCAAGGTGCAATTCTGAAATTTTTTGCTTTTTCCTGCTCCTCTTAGCATGATAAACAAGATTCAAAGAGAGTGAGATGCCAGCTCCTTTCATTCAGTCAGTAGCTTCAATCATTTCTGGATGTTTTTCAATGGCAAAAATCAATGAATATTGTAAATGCACAAACAGTAATTTCTCCGCATTGCAAGGTGCAATTCTGAAATTTTTTGCTTTTTCCTGCTCCTCTTAGCATGATAAAGAAGATTCAAAGAGAGTGAGATGCCAGCTCCTTTCATTCAGTCAGTAGCTTCAATCATTTCTGGACGTTTTTCAATGGCAAAAATCAATGAATATTGTAAATGCACAAACAGTAATTTCTCCGCATTGCAAGGTGCAATTCTGAAATTTTTTGCTTTTTCCTGCCCCTCTTAGCATGATAAAGAAGATTCAAAGAGAGTGAGATGCCAGGTCCTTTCATTCAGTCAGTAGCTTCAAACATTTCTGGTATATGAATAACATGATGTTTTTCAATGGCAAAAATCAATGAATATTGTAAATGCACAAACAGTAATTTCTCCGCATTGCAAGGTGCAATTCTGAAATTTTTTGCTTTTTCCTGCTCCTCTTAGCATGATAAAGAAGATTCAAAGAGAGTGAGATGCCAGCTCCTTTCATTCAGTCAGTAGCTTCAAACATTTCTGGTATATGAATAACATGATGTTTTTCAATGGCAAAAATCAATGAATATTGTAAATGCACAAACAGTAATTTCTCCGCATTGCAAGGTGCAATTTTGAAATTTTTTGCTTTTTCCTGCTCCTCTTAGCATGATAAAGAAGATTCAAATAGAGTGAGATGCCAGCTCCTTTCATTCAGTCAGTAGCTTCAATCATTTCTGGACGTTTTTCAATGGCAAAAATCAATGAATATTGTAAATGAACAAACAGTAATTTCTCCGCATTGCAAGGTGCAATTCTGAAATTTTTTGCTTTTTCCTGCTCCTCTTAGCATGATAAACAAGATTCAAAGAGAGTGATATGCCAGCTCCTTTCATTCAGTCAGTAGCTTCAATCATTTCTGGATGTTTTTCAATGGCAAAAATCAATGAATATTGTAAATGCACAAACAGTAATTTCTCCGCATTGCAAGGTGCAATTCTGAAATTTTTTGCTTTTTTCTGCTCCTCTTAGCATGATAAAGAAGATTCAAAGAGAGTGAGATGCCAGCTCCTTTCATTCAGTCAGTAGCTTCAAACATTTCTGGTATATGAATAACATGATGTTTTTCAATGGCAAAAATCAATGAATATTGTAAATGCACAAACAGTAATTTCTCCGCATTGCAAGGTGCAATTCTGAAATTTTTTGCTTTTTCCTGCTCCTCTTAGCATGATAAAGAAGATTCAAAGAGAGTGAGATGCCAGCTCCTTTCATTCAGTCAGTAGCTTCAATCATTTCTGGACGTTTTTCAATGGCAAAAATCAATGAATATTGTAAATGCACAAACAGTAATTTCTCCGCATTGCAAGGTGCAATTCTGAAATTTTTTGCTTTTTCCTGCTCCTCTTAGCATGATAAACAAGATTCAAAGAGAGTGAGATGCCAGCTCCTTTCATTCAGTCAGTAGCTTCAATCATTTCTGGATGTTTTTCAATGGCAAAAATCAATGAATATTGTAAATGCACAAACAGTAATTTCTCCGCATTGCAAGGTGCAATTCTGAATTTTTTTGCTTTTTCCTGCTCCTCTTAGCATGATAAAGAAGATTCAAAGAGAGTGAGATGCCAGCTCCTTTCATTCAGTCAGTAGCTTCAATCATTTCTGGACGTTTTTCAATGGCAAAAATCAATGAATATTGTAAATGCACAAACAGTAATTTCTCCGCATTGCAAGGTGCAATTCTGAAATTTTTTGCTTTTTCCTGCTCCTCTTAGCATGATAAAGAAGATTCAAAGAGAGTGAGATGCCAGCTCCTTTCATTCAGTCAGTAGTTCAATCATTTCTGGATGTTTTTCAATGGCAAAAATCAATGAATATTGTAAATGCACAAACAGTAATTTCTCCGCATTGCAAGGTGCAATTCTGAAATTTTTTGCTTTTTCCTGCTCCTCTTAGCATGATAAACAAGATTCAAAGAGAGTGAGATGCCAGCTCCTTTCATTCAGTCAGTAGCTTCAATCATTTCTGGACGTTTTTCAATGGCAAAAATCAATGAATATTGTAAATGCACAAACAGTAATTTCTCCGCATTGCAAGGTGCAATTCTGAAATTTTTTGCTTTTTCCTGCTCCTCTTAGCATGATAAAGAAGATTCAAAGAGAGTGAGATGCCAGCTCCTTTCATTCAGTCAGTAGCTTCAAACATTTCTGGTATATGAATAACATGATGTTTTTCAATGGCAAAAATCAATGAATATTGTAAATGCACAAACAGTAATTTCTCCGCATTGCAAGGTGCAATTCTGAAATTTTTTGCTTTTTCCTGCTCCTCTTAGCATGATAAAGAAGATTCAAAGAGAGTGAGATGCCAGCTCCTTTCATTCAGTCAGTAGCTTCAATCATTTCTGGACGTTTTTCAATGGCAAAAATCAATGAATATTGTAAATGCACAAACAGTAATTTCTCCGCATTGCAAGGTGCAATTCTGAAATTTTTTGCTTTTTCCTGCTCCTCTTAGCATGATAAAGAAGATTCAAAGAGAGTGAGATGCCAGCTCCTTTCATTCAGTCAGTAGCTTCAATCATTTCTGGATGTTTTTCAATGGCAAAAATCAATGAATATTGTAAATGCACAAACAGTAATTTCTCCGCATTGCAAGGTGCAATTCTGAAATTTTTTGCTTTTTCCTGCTCCTCTTAGCATGATAAAGAAGATTCAAAGAGAGTGAGATGCCAGCTCCTTTCATTCAGTCAGTAGCTTCAAACATTTCTGGTATATGAATAACATGATGTTTTTCAATGGCAAAAATCAATGAATAGTGTAAATGCACAAACAGTAATTTCTCCGCATTGCAAGGTGCAATTCTGAAATTTTTTGCTTTTTCCTGCTCCTCTAAGCATGATAAAGAAGATTCAAAGAGAGTGAGATGCCAGCTCCTTTCATTCAGTCAGTAGCTTCAATCATTTCTGGATGTTTTTCAATGGCAAAAATCAATGAATATTGTAAATGCACAAACAGTAATTTCTATGCATTGCAAGGTGCAATTCTGAAATTTTTTGCTTTTTCCTGCTCCTCTTAGCATGATAAACAAGATTCAAAGAGAGTGAGATGCCAGCTCCTTTCATTCAGTCAGTAGCTTCAATCATTTCTGGATGTTTTTCAATGGCAAAAATCAATGAATATTGTAAATGCACAAACAGTAATTTCTCCGCATTGCAAGGTGCAATTCTGAAATTTTTTGCTTTTTTCTGCTCCTCTTAGCATGATAAAGAAGATTCAAAGAGAGTGAGATGCCAGCTCCTTTCATTCAGTCAGTAGCTTCAAACATTTCTGGTATATGAATAACATGATGTTTTTCAATGGCAAAAATCAATGAATATTGTAAATGCACAAACAGTAATTTCTCCGCATTGCAAGGTGCAATTCTGAAATTTTTTGCTTTTTCCTGCTCCTTTTAGCATGATAAAGAAGATTCAAAGAGAGTGAGATGCCAGCTCCTTTCATTCAGTCAGTAGCTTCAATCATTTCTGGACGTTTTTCAATGGCAAAAATCAATGAATATTGTAAATGCACAAACAGTAATTTCTCCGCATTGCAAGGTGCAATTCTGAAATTTTTTGCTTTTTCCTGCTCCTCTTAGCATGATAAACAAGATTCAAAGAGAGTGAGATGGCAGCTCCTTTCATTCAGTCAGTAGCTTCAATCATTTCTGGATGTTTTTCAATGGCAAAAATCAATGAATATTGTAAATGCACAAACAGTAATTTCTCCGCATTGCAAGGTGCAATTCTGAAATTTTTTGCTTTTTCCTGCTCCTCTTAGCATGATAAAGAAGATTCAAAGAGAGTGAGATGCCAGCTCCTTTCATTCAGTCAGTAGCTTCAATCATTTCTGGACGTTTTTCAAAGGCAAAAATCAATGAATATTGTAAATGCACAAACAGTAATTTCTCCGCATTGCAAGGTGCAATTCTGAAATTTTTTGCTTTTTCCTGCCCCTCTTAGCATGATAAAGAAGATTCAAAGAGAGTGAGATGCCTGCTCCTTTCATTCAGTCAGTAGCTTCAAACATTTCTGGTATATGAATAACATGATGTTTTTCAATGGCAAAAATCAATGAATATTGTAAATGCACAAACAGTAATTTCTCCGCATTGCAAGGTGCAATTCTGAAATTTTTTGCTTTTTCCTGCTCCTCTTAGCATGATAAAGAAGATTCAAAGAGAGTGAGATGCCAGCTCCTTTCATTCAGTCAGTAGCTTCAAACATTTCTGGTATATGAATAACATGATGTTTTTCAATGGCAAAAATCAATGAATATTGTAAATGCACAAACAGTAATTTCTCCGCATTGCAAGGTGCAATTCTGAAATTTTTTGCTTTTTCCTGCTCCTCTTAGCATGATAAAGAAGATTCAAAGAGAGTGAGATGCCAGCTCCTTTCATTCAGTCAGTAGCTTCAATCATTTCTGGACGTTTTTCAATGGCAAAAATCATTGAATATTGTAAATGCACAAACAGTAATTTCTCCGCATTGCAAGGTGCAATTCTGAAATTTTTTGCTTTTTCCTGCTCCTCTTAGCATGATAAAGAAGATTCAAAGAGAGTGAGATGCCAGCTCCTTTCATTCAGTCAGTAGCTTCAATCATTTCTGGTATATGAATAACATGATGTTTTTCAATGGCAAAAATCAATGAATATTGTAAATGCACAAACAGTAATTTCTCCGCATTGCAAGGTGCAATTCTGAAATTTTTTGCTTTTTTCTGCTCCTCTTAGCATGATAAAGAAGATTCAAAGAGAGTGAGATGCCAGCTCCTTTCATTCAGTCAGTAGCTTCAAACATTTCTGGTATATGAATAACATGATGTTTTTCAATGGCAAAAATCAATGAATATTGTAAATGCACAAACAGTAATTTCTCCGCATTGCAAGGTGCAATTCTGAAATTTTTTGCTTTTTCCTGCTCCTCTTAGCAAGATAAACAAGATTCAAAGAGAGTGAGATGCCAGCTCCTTTCATTCAGTCAGTAGCTTCAATCATTTCTGGACGTTTTTCAATGGCAAAAATCAATGAATATTGTAAATGCACAAACAGTAATTTCTCCGCATTGCAAGGTGCAATTCTGAAATTTTTTGCTTTTTCCTGCTCCTCTTAGCATGATAAAGAAGATTCAAAGAGAGTGAGATGCCAGCTCCTTTCATTCAGTCAGTAGCTTCAATCATTTCTGGACGTTTTTCAATGGCAAAAATCAATGAATATTGTAAATGCACAAACAGTAATTTCTCCGCATTGCAAGGTGCAATTCTGAAATTTTTTGCTTTTTCCTGCTCCTCTTAGCATGATAAAGAAGATTCAAAGAGAGTGAGATGCCAGCTCCTTTCATTCAGTCAGTAGCTTCAATCATTTCTGGACGTTTTTCAATGGCAAAAATCAATGAATATTGTAAATGCACAAACAGTAATTTCTCCGCATTGCAAGGTGCAATTCTGAAATTTTTTGCTTTTTCCTGCTCCTCTTAGCATGATAAACAAGATTCAAAGAGAATGAGATGCCAGCTCCTTTCATTCAGTCAGTAGCTTCAATCATTTCTGGACGTTTTTCAATGGCAAAAATCAATGAATATTGTAAATGCACAAACAGTAATTTCTCCGCATTGCAAGGTGCAATTCTGAAATTTTTTGCTTTTTCCTGCTCCTCTTAGCATGATAAAGAAGATTCAAAGAGAGTGAGATGCCAGCTCCTTTCATTCAGTCAGTAGCTTCAAACATTTCTGGTATATGAATAACATGATGTTTTTCAATGGCAAAAATCAATGAATATTGTAAATGCACAAACAGTAATTTCTCCGCATTGCAAGGTGCAATTCTGAAATTTTTTGCTTTTTCCTGCTCCTCTTAGCATGATAAAGAAGATTCAAAGAGAGTGAGATGCCAGCTCCTTTCATTCAGTCAGTAGCTTCAATCATTTCTGGACGTTTTTCAATGGCAAAAATCAATGAATATTGTAAATGCACAAACAGTAATTTCTCCGCATTGCAAGGTGCAATTCTGAAATTTTTTGCTTTTTCCTGCTCCTCTTAGCATGATAAACAAGATTCAAAGAGAGTGAGATGCCAGCTCCTTTCATTCAGTCAGTAGCTTCAATCATTTCTGGATGTTTTTCAATGGCAAAAATCAATGAATATTGTAAATGCACAAACAGTAATTTCTCCGCATTGCAAGGTGCAATTCTGAAATTTTTTGCTTTTTCCTGCTCCTCTTAGCATGATAAAGAAGATTCAAAGAGAGTGAGATGCCAGCTCCTTTCATTCAGTCAGTAGCTTCAATCATTTCTGGACGTTTTTCAATGGCAAAAATCAATGAATATTGTAAATGCACAAACAGTAATTTCTCCGCATTGCAAGGTGCAATTCTGAAATTTTTTGCTTTTTCCTGCTCCTCTTAGCATGATAAAGAAGATTCAAAGAGAGTGAGATGCCAGCTCCTTTCATTCAGTCAGTAGTTCAATCATTTCTGGATGTTTTTCAATGGCAAAAATCAATGAATATTGTAAATGCACAAACAGTAATTTCTCCGCATTGCAAGGTGCAATTCTGAAATTTTTTGCTTTTTCCTGCTCCTCTTAGCATGATAAACAAGATTCAAAGAGAGTGAGATGCCAGCTCCTTTCATTCAGTCAGTAGCTTCAATCATTTCTGGACGTTTTTCAATGGCAAAAATCAATGAATATTGTAAATGCACAAACAGTAATTTCTCCGCATTGCAAGGTGCAATTCTGAAATTTTTTGCTTTTTCCTGCTCCTCTTAGCATGATAAAGAAGATTCAAAGAGAGTGAGATGCCAGCTCCTTTCATTCAGTCAGTAGCTTCAAACATTTCTGGTATATGAATAACATGATGTTTTTCAATGGCAAAAATCAATGAATATTGTAAATGCACAAACAGTAATTTCTCCGCATTGCAAGGTGCAATTCTGAAATTTTTTGCTTTTTCCTGCTCCTCTTAGCATGATAAAGAAGATTCAAAGAGAGTGAGATGCCAGCTCCTTTCATTCAGTCAGTAGCTTCAATCATTTCTGGACGTTTTTTAATGGCAAAAATCAATGAATATTGTAAATGCACAAACAGTAATTTCTCCGCATTGCAAGGTGCAATTCTGAAATTTTTTGCTTTTTCCTGCTCCTCTTAGCATGATAAAGAAGATTCAAAGAGAGTGAGATGCCAGCTCCTTTCATTCAGTCAGTAGCTTCAATCATTTCTGGACGTTTTTCAATGGCAAAAATCAATGAATATTGTAAATGCACAAACAGTAATTTCTCCGCATTGCAAGGTGCAATTCTGAAATTTTTTGCTTTTTCCTGCTCCTCTTAGCATGATAAAGAAGATTCAAAGAGAGTGAGATGCCAGCTCCTTTCATTCAGTCAGTAGCTTCAATCATTTCTGGACGTTTTTCAATGGCAAAAATCAATGAATATTGTAAATGCACAAACAGTAATTTCTCCGCATTGCAAGGTGCAATTCTGAAATTTTTTGCTTTTTCCTGCTCCTCTTAGCATGATAAAGAAGATTCAAAGAGAGTGAGATGCCAGCTCCTTTCATTCAGTCAGTAGCTTCAATCATTTCTGGACGTTTTTCAATGGCAAAAATCAATGAATATTGTAAATGCACAAACAGTAATTTCTCCGCATTGCAAGGTGCAATTCTGAAATTTTTTGCTTTTTCCTGCTCCTCTTAGCATGATAAACAAGATTCAAAGAGAATGAGATGCCAGCTCCTTTCATTCAGTCAGTAGCTTCAATCATTTCTGGACGTTTTTCAATGGCAAAAATCAATGAATATTGTAAATGCACAAACAGTAATTTCTCCGCATTGCAAGGTGCAATTCTGAAATTTTTTGCTTTTTCCTGCTCCTCTTAGCATGATAAAGAAGATTCAAAGAGAGTGAGATGCCAGCTCCTTTCATTCAGTCAGTAGCTTCAAACATTTCTGGTATATGAATAACATGATGTTTTTCAATGGCAAAAATCAATGAATATTGTAAATGCACAAACAGTAATTTCTCCGCATTGCAAGGTGCAATTCTGAAATTTTTTGCTTTTTCCTGCTCCTCTTAGCATGATAAAGAAGATTCAAAGAGAGTGAGATGCCAGCTCCTTTCATTCAGTCAGTAGCTTCAATCATTTCTGGACGTTTTTCAATGGCAAAAATCAATGAATATTGTAAATGCACAAACAGTAATTTCTCCGCATTGCAAGGTGCAATTCTGAAATTTTTTGCTTTTTCCTGCTCCTCTTAGCATGATAAACAAGATTCAAAGAGAGTGAGATGCCAGCTCCTTTCATTCAGTCAGTAGCTTCAATCATTTCTGGATGTTTTTCAATGGCAAAAATCAATGAATATTGTAAATGCACAAACAGTAATTTCTCCGCATTGCAAGGTGCAATTCTGAAATTTTTTGCTTTTTCCTGCTCCTCTTAGCATGATAAAGAAGATTCAAAGAGAGTGAGATGCCAGCTCCTTTCATTCAGTCAGTAGCTTCAATCATTTCTGGACGTTTTTCAATGGCAAAAATCAATGAATATTGTAAATGCACAAACAGTAATTTCTCCGCATTGCAAGGTGCAATTCTGAAATTTTTTGCTTTTTCCTGCTCCTCTTAGCATGATAAAGAAGATTCAAAGAGAGTGAGATGCCAGCTCCTTTCATTCAGTCAGTAGTTCAATCATTTCTGGATGTTTTTCAATGGCAAAAATCAATGAATATTGTAAATGCACAAACAGTAATTTCTCCGCATTGCAAGGTGCAATTCTGAAATTTTTTGCTTTTTCCTGCTCCTCTTAGCATGATAAACAAGATTCAAAGAGAGTGAGATGCCAGCTCCTTTCATTCAGTCAGTAGCTTCAATCATTTCTGGACGTTTTTCAATGGCAAAAATCAATGAATATTGTAAATGCACAAACAGTAATTTCTCCGCATTGCAAGGTGCAATTCTGAAATTTTTTGCTTTTTCCTGCTCCTCTTAGCATGATAAAGAAGATTCAAAGAGAGTGAGATGCCAGCTCCTTTCATTCAGTCAGTAGCTTCAAACATTTCTGGTATATGAATAACATGATGTTTTTCAATGGCAAAAATCAATGAATATTGTAAATGCACAAACAGTAATTTCTCCGCATTGCAAGGTGCAATTCTGAAATTTTTTGCTTTTTCCTGCTCCTCTTAGCATGATAAAGAAGATTCAAAGAGAGTGAGATGCCAGCTCCTTTCATTCAGTCAGTAGCTTCAATCATTTCTGGACGTTTTTTAATGGCAAAAATCAATGAATATTGTAAATGCACAAACAGTAATTTCTCCGCATTGCAAGGTGCAATTCTGAAATTTTTTGCTTTTTCCTGCTCCTCTTAGCATGATAAAGAAGATTCAAAGAGAGTGAGATGCCAGCTCCTTTCATTCAGTCAGTAGCTTCAATCATTTCTGGTATATGAATAACATGATGTTTTTCAATGGCAAAAATCAATGAATATTGTAAATGCACAAACAGTAATTTCTCCGCATTGCAAGGTGCAATTCTGAAATTTTTTGCTTTTTTCTGCTCCTCTTAGCATGATAAAGAAGATTCAAAGAGAGTGAGATGCCAGCTCCTTTCATTCAGTCAGTAGCTTCAAACATTTCTGGTATATGAATAACATGATGTTTTTCAATGGCAAAAATCAATGAATATTGTAAATGCACAAACAGTAATTTCTCCGCATTGCAAGGTGCAATTCTGAAATTTTTTGCTTTTTCCTGCTTCTCTTAGCATGATAAAGAAGATTCAAAGAGAGTGAGATGCCAGCTCCTTTCATTCAGTCAGTAGCTTCAATCATTTCTGGACGTTTTTCAATGGCAAAAATCAATGAATATTGTAAATGCACAAACAGTAATTTCTCCGCATTGCAAGGTGCAATTCTGAAATTTTTTGCTTTTTCCTGCTCCTCTTAGCAAGATAAACAAGATTCAAAGAGAGTGAGATGCCAGCTCCTTTCATTCAGTCAGTAGCTTCAATCATTTCTGGACGTTTTTCAATGGCAAAAATCAATGAATATTGTAAATGCACAAACAGTAATTTCTCCGCATTGCAAGGTGCAATTCTGAAATTTTTTGCTTTTTCCTGCTCCTCTTAGCATGATAAAGAAGATTCAAAGAGAGTGAGATGCCAGCTCCTTTCATTCAGTCAGTAGCTTCAATCATTTCTGGACGTTTTTCAATGGCAAAAATCAATGAATATTGTAAATGCACAAACAGTAATTTCTCCGCATTGCAAGGTGCAATTCTGAAATTTTTTGCTTTTTCCTGCTCCTCTTAGCATGATAAAGAAGATTCAAAGAGAGTGAGATGCCAGCTCCTTTCATTCAGTCAGTAGCTTCAATCATTTCTGGACGTTTTTCAATGGCAAAAATCAATGAATATTGTAAATGCACAAACAGTAATTTCTCCGCATTGCAAGGTGCAATTCTGAAATTTTTTGCTTTTTCCTGCTCCTCTTAGCATGATAAACAAGATTCAAAGAGAATGAGATGCCAGCTCCTTTCATTCAGTCAGTAGCTTCAATCATTTCTGGACGTTTTTCAATGGCAAAAATCAATGAATATTGTAAATGCACAAACAGTAATTTCTCCGCATTGCAAGGTGCAATTCTGAAATTTTTTGCTTTTTCCTGCTCCTCTTAGCATGATAAAGAAGATTCAAAGAGAGTGAGATGCCAGCTCCTTTCATTCAGTCAGTAGCTTCAAACATTTCTGGTATATGAATAACATGATGTTTTTCAATGGCAAAAATCAATGAATATTGTAAATGCACAAACAGTAATTTCTCCGCATTGCAAGGTGCAATTCTGAAATTTTTTGCTTTTTCCTGCTCCTCTTAGCATGATAAAGAAGATTCAAAGAGAGTGAGATGCCAGCTCCTTTCATTCAGTCAGTAGCTTCAATCATTTCTGGACGTTTTTCAATGGCAAAAATCAATGAATATTGTAAATGCACAAACAGTAATTTCTCCGCATTGCAAGGTGCAATTCTGAAATTTTTTGCTTTTTCCTGCTCCTCTTAGCATGATAAACAAGATTCAAAGAGAGTGAGATGCCAGCTCCTTTCATTCAGTCAGTAGCTTCAATCATTTCTGGATGTTTTTCAATGGCAAAAATCAATGAATATTGTAAATGCACAAACAGTAATTTCTCCGCATTGCAAGGTGCAATTCTGAAATTTTTTGCTTTTTCCTGCTCCTCTTAGCATGATAAAGAAGATTCAAAGAGAGTGAGATGCCAGCTCCTTTCATTCAGTCAGTAGCTTCAATCATTTCTGGACGTTTTTCAATGGCAAAAATCAATGAATATTGTAAATGCACAAACAGTAATTTCTCCGCATTGCAAGGTGCAATTCTGAAATTTTTTGCTTTTTCCTGCTCCTCTTAGCATGATAAAGAAGATTCAAAGAGAGTGAGATGCCAGCTCCTTTCATTCAGTCAGTAGTTCAATCATTTCTGGATGTTTTTCAATGGCAAAAATCAATGAATATTGTAAATGCACAAACAGTAATTTCTCCGCATTGCAAGGTGCAATTCTGAAATTTTTTGCTTTTTCCTGCTCCTCTTAGCATGATAAACAAGATTCAAAGAGAGTGAGATGCCAGCTCCTTTCATTCAGTCAGTAGCTTCAATCATTTCTGGACGTTTTTCAATGGCAAAAATCAATGAATATTGTAAATGCACAAACAGTAATTTCTCCGCATTGCAAGGTGCAATTCTGAAATTTTTTGCTTTTTCCTGCTCCTCTTAGCATGATAAAGAAGATTCAAAGAGAGTGAGATGCCAGCTCCTTTCATTCAGTCAGTAGCTTCAAACATTTCTGGTATATGAATAACATGATGTTTTTCAATGGCAAAAATCAATGAATATTGTAAATGCACAAACAGTAATTTCTCCGCATTGCAAGGTGCAATTCTGAAATTTTTTGCTTTTTCCTGCTCCTCTTAGCATGATAAAGAAGATTCAAAGAGAGTGAGATGCCAGCTCCTTTCATTCAGTCAGTAGCTTCAATCATTTCTGGACGTTTTTTAATGGCAAAAATCAATGAATATTGTAAATGCACAAACAGTAATTTCTCCGCATTGCAAGGTGCAATTCTGAAATTTTTTGCTTTTTCCTGCTCCTCTTAGCATGATAAAGAAGATTCAAAGAGAGTGAGATGCCAGCTCCTTTCATTCAGTCAGTAGCTTCAATCATTTCTGGATGTTTTTCAATGGCAAAAATCAATGAATATTGTAAATGCACAAACAGTAATTTCTCCGCATTGCAAGGTGCAATTCTGAAATTTTTTGCTTTTTCCTGCTCCTCTTAGCATGATAAAGAAGATTCAAAGAGAGTGAGATGCCAGCTCCTTTCATTCAGTCAGTAGCTTCAAACATTTCTGGTATATGAATAACATGATGTTTTTCAATGGCAAAAATCAATGAATATTGTAAATGCACAAACAGTAATTTCTCCGCATTGCAAGGTGCAATTCTGAAATTTTTTGCTTTTTCCTGCTCCTCTAAGCATGATAAAGAAGATTCAAAGAGAGTGAGATGCCAGCTCCTTTCATTCAGTCAGTAGCTTCAATCATTTCTGGACGTTTTTCAATGGCAAAAATCAATGAATATTGTAAATGCACAAACAGTAATTTCTCCGCATTGCAAGGTGCAATTCTGAAATTTTTTGCTTTTTCCTGCTCCTCTTAGCATGATAAACAAGATTCAAAGAGAATGAGATGCCAGCTCCTTTCATTCAGTCAGTAGCTTCAATCATTTCTGGACGTTTTTCAATGGCAAAAATCAATGAATATTGTAAATGCACAAACAGTAATTTCTCCGCATTGCAAGGTGCAATTCTGAAATTTTTTGCTTTTTCCTGCTCCTCTTAGCATGATAAAGAAGATTCAAAGAGAGTGAGATGCCAGCTCCTTTCATTCAGTCAGTAGCTTCAAACATTTCTGGTATATGAATAACATGATGTTTTTCAATGGCAAAAATCAATGAATATTGTAAATGCACAAACAGTAATTTCTCCGCATTGCAAGGTGCAATTCTGAAATTTTTTGCTTTTTCCTGCTCCTCTTAGCATGATAAAGAAGATTCAAAGAGAGTGAGATGCCAGCTCCTTTCATTCAGTCAGTAGCTTCAATCATTTCTGGACGTTTTTCAATGGCAAAAATCAATGAATATTGTAAATGCACAAACAGTAATTTCTCCGCATTGCAAGGTGCAATTCTGAAATTTTTTGCTTTTTCCTGCTCCTCTTAGCATGATAAACAAGATTCAAAGAGAGTGAGATGCCAGCTCCTTTCATTCAGTCAGTAGCTTCAATCATTTCTGGATGTTTTTCAATGGCAAAAATCAATGAATATTGTAAATGCACAAACAGTAATTTCTCCGCATTGCAAGGTGCAATTCTGAAATTTTTTGCTTTTTTCTGCTCCTCTTAGCATGATAAAGAAGATTCAAAGAGAGTGAGATGCCAGCTCCTTTCATTCAGTCAGTAGCTTCAAACATTTCTGGTATATGAATAACATGATGTTTTTCAATGGCAAAAATCAATGAATATTGTAAATGCACAAACAGTAATTTCTCCGCATTGCAAGGTGCAATTCTGAAATTTTTTGCTTTTTCCTGCTCCTCTTAGCATGATAAAGAAGATTCAAAGAGAGTGAGATGCCAGCTCCTTTCATTCAGTCAGTAGCTTCAATCATTTCTGGACGTTTTTCAATGGCAAAAATCAATGAATATTGTAAATGCACAAACAGTAATTTCTCCGCATTGCAAGGTGCAATTCTGAAATTTTTTGCTTTTTCCTGCTCCTCTTAGCATGATAAACAAGATTCAAAGAGAGTGAGATGCCAGCTCCTTTCATTCAGTCAGTAGCTTCAATCATTTCTGGATGTTTTTCAATGGCAAAAATCAATGAATATTGTAAATGCACAAACAGTAATTTCTCCGCATTGCAAGGTGCAATTCTGAAATTTTTTGCTTTTTCCTGCTCCTGTTAGCATGATAAAGAAGATTCAAAGAGAGTGAGATGCCAGCTCCTTTCATTCAGTCAGTAGCTTCAATCATTTCTGGACGTTTTTCAATGGCAAAAATCAATGAATATTGTAAATGCACAAACAGTAATTTCTCCGCATTGCAAGGTGCAATTCTGAAATTTTTTGCTTTTTCCTGCTCCTCTTAGCATGATAAAGAAGATTCAAAGAGAGTGAGATGCCAGCTCCTTTCATTCAGTCAGTAGTTCAATCATTTCTGGATGTTTTTCAATGGCAAAAATCAATGAATATTGTAAATGCACAAACAGTAATTTCTCCGCATTGCAAGGTGCAATTCTGAAATTTTTTGCTTTTTCCTGCTCCTCTTAGCATGATAAACAAGATTCAAAGAGAGTGAGATGCCAGCTCCTTTCATTCAGTCAGTAGCTTCAATCATTTCTGGACGTTTTTCAATGGCAAAAATCAATGAATATTGTAAATGCACAAACAGTAATTTCTCCGCATTGCAAGGTGCAATTCTGAAATTTTTTGCTTTTTCCTGCTCCTCTTAGCATGATAAAGAAGATTCAAAGAGAGTGAGATGCCAGCTCCTTTCATTCAGTCAGTAGCTTCAAACATTTCTGGTATATGAATAACATGATGTTTTTCAATGGCAAAAATCAATGAATATTGTAAATGCACAAACAGTAATTTCTCCGCATTGCAAGGTGCAATTCTGAAATTTTTTGCTTTTTCCTGCTCCTCTTAGCATGATAAAGAAGATTCAAAGAGAGTGAGATGCCAGCTCCTTTCATTCAGTCAGTAGCTTCAATCATTTGTGGACGTTTTTCAATGGCAAAAATCAATGAATATTGCAAATGCACAAACAGTAATTTCTCCGCATTGCAAGGTGCAATTCTGAAATTTTTTGCTTTTTCCTGCTCCTCTTAGCATGATAAAGAAGATTCAAAGAGAGTGAGATGCCAGCTCCTTTCATTCAGTCAGTAGCTTCAATCATTTCTGGACGTTTTTCAATGGCAAAAATCAATGAATATTGTAAATGCACAAAGAGTAATTTCTCCGCATTGCAAGGTGCAATTCTGAAATTTTTTGCTTTTTCCTGCTCCTCTTAGCATGATAAAGAAGATTCAAAGAGAGTGAGATGCCAGCTCCTTTCATTCAGTCAGTAGCTTCAAACATTTCTGGTATATGAATAACATGATGTTTTTCAATGGCAAAAATCAATGAATATTGTAAATGCACAAACAGTAATTTCTCCGCATTGCAAGGTGCAATTCTGAATTTTTTTGCTTTTTCCTGCTCCTCTTAGCATGATAAAGAAGATTCAAAGAGATTGAGATGCCAGCTCCTTTCATTCAGTCAGTAGCTTCAATCATTTCTGGACGTTTTTCAATGGCAAAAATCATTGAATATTGTAAATGCACAAACAGTAATTTCTCCGCATTGCAAGGTGCAATTCTGAAATTTTTTGCTTTTTCCTGCTCCTCTTAGCATGATAAAGAATATTCAAAGAGAGTGAGATGCCAGCTCCTTTCATTCAGTCAGTAACTTCAATCATTTCTGGTATATGAATAACATGATGTTTTTCAATGGCAAAAATCAATGAATATTGTAAATGCACAAACAGTAATTTCTCCGCATTGCAAGGTGCAATTCTGAAATTTTTTGCTTTTTCCTGCTCCTCTAAGCATGATAAAGAAGATTCAAAGAGAGTGAGATGCCAGCTCCTTTCATTCAGTCAGTAGCTTCAAACATTTCTGGACGTTTTTCAATGGCAAAAATCAATGAATATTGTAAATGCACAAACAGTAATTTCTCCGCATTGCAAGGTGCAATTCTGAAATTTTTTGCTTTTTCCTGCTCCTCTTAGCATGATAAACAAGATTCAAAGAGAGTGGGATGCCAGCTCCTTTCATTCAGTCAGTAGCTTCAATCATTTCTGGACGTTTTTCAATGGCAAAAATCAATGAATATTGTAAATGCACAAACAGTAATTTCTCCGCATTGCAAGGTGCAATTCTGAAATTTTTTGCTTTTTCCTGCTCCTCTTAGCATGGTAAAGAAGATTCAAAGAGAGTGAGATGCCAGCTCCTTTCATTCAGTCAGTAGCTTCAAACATTTCTGGTATATGAATAACATGATGTTTTTCAATGGCAAAAATCAATGAATATTGTAAATGCACAAACAGTAATT
The DNA here is from genome assembly GCF_046119375.1 of Phyllobates terribilis. Classification (NCBI taxonomy): domain Eukaryota; kingdom Metazoa; phylum Chordata; class Amphibia; order Anura; family Dendrobatidae; genus Phyllobates; species Phyllobates terribilis. Next base: position 148,045 of record NW_027363640.1, read on the forward strand.
TCTCCGCATTGCAAGGTGCAATTCTGAAATTTTTTGCTTTTTCCTGCTCCTCTTAGCATGTTAAAGAAGATTCAAAGAGAGTGAGATGCCAGCTCCTTTCATTCAGTCAGTAGCTTCAATCATTTCTGGACGTTTTTCAGTGGCAAAAATCAATGAATATTGTAAATGCACAAACAGTAATTTCTCCGCATTGCAAGGTGCAATTCTGAAATTTTTTGCTTTTTCCTGCTCCTCTTAGCATGATAAAGAAGATTCAAAGAGAGTGAGATGCCAGCTCCTTTCATTCAGTCAGTAGCTTCAAACATTTCTGGTATATGAATAACATGATGTTTTTCAATGGCAAAAATCAATGAATATTGTAAATGCACAAACAGTAATTTCTCCGCATTGCAAGGTGCAATTCTGAAATTTTTTGCTTTTTCCTGCTCCTCTTAGCATGATAAAGAAGATTCAAAGAGAGTGAGATGCCAGCTCCTTTCATTCAGTCAGTAGCTTCAATCATTTCTGGACGTTTTTCAATGGCAAAAATCAATGAATATTGTAAATGCACAAACAGTAATTTCTCCGCATTGCAAGGTGCAATTCTGAAATTTTTTGCTTTTTCCTGCTCCTCTTAGCATGATAAACAAGATTCAAAGAGAGTGAGATGCCAGCTCCTTTCATTCAGTCAGTAGCTTCAATCATTTCTGGACGTTTTTCAATGGCGAAAATCAATGAATATTGTAAATGCACAAACAGTAATTTCTCCGCATTGCAAGGTGCAATTCTGAAATTTTTTGCTTTTTCCTGCTCCTCTTAGCATGATAAAGAAGATTCAAAGAGAGTGAGATGCCAGCTCCTTTCATTCAGTCAGTAGCTTCAAACATTTCTGGTATATGAATAACATGATGTTTTTCAATGGCAAAAATCAATGAATATTGTAAATGCACAAACAGTAATTTCTCCGCATTGCAAGGTGCAATTCTGAAATTTTTTGCTTTTTTCTGCTCCTCTTAGCATGATAAAGAAGATTCAAAGAGAGTGAGATGCCAGCTCCTTTCATTCAGTCAGTAGCTTCAAACATTTCTGGTATATGAATAACATGATGTTTTTCAATGGCAAAAATCAATGAATATTGTAAATGCACAAACAGTAATTTCTCCGCATTGCAAGGTGCAATTCTGAAATTTTTTGCTTTTTCCTGCTCCTCTTAGCATGATAAAGAAGATTCAAAGAGAGTGAGATGCCAGCTCCTTTCATTCAGTCAGTAGCTTCAATCATTTCTGGACGTTTTTCAATGGCAAAAATCAATGAATATTGTAAATGCACAAACAGTAATTTCTCCGCATTGCAAGGTGCAATTCTGAAATTTTTTGCTTTTTCCTGCTCCTCTTAGCAAGATAAACAAGATTCAAAGAGAGTGAGATGCCAGCTCCTTTCATTCAGTCAGTAGCTTCAATCATTTCTGGACGTTTTTCAATGGCAAAAATCAATGAATATTGTAAATGCACAAACAGTAATTTCTCCGCATTGCAAGGTGCAATTCTGAAATTTTTTGCTTTTTCCTGCTCCTCTTAGCATGATAAAGAAGATTCAAAGAGAGTGAGATGCCAGCTCCTTTCATTCAGTCAGTAGCTTCAATCATTTCTGGACGTTTTTCAATGGCAAAAATCAATGAATATTGTAAATGCACAAACAGTAATTTCTCCGCATTGCAAGGTGCAATTCTGAAATTTTTTGCTTTTTCCTGCTCCTCTTAGCATGATAAAGAAGATTCAAAGAGAGTGAGATGCCAGCTCCTTTCATTCAGTCAGTAGCTTCAATCATTTCTGGATGTTTTTCAATGGCAAAAATCAATGAATATTGTAAATGCACAAACAGTAATTTCTCCGCATTGCAAGGTGCAATTCTGAAATTTTTTGCTTTTTCCTGCTCCTCTTAGCATGATAAAGAAGATTCAAAGAGAGTGAGATGCCAGCTCCTTTCATTCAGTCAGTAGCTTCAAACATTTCTGGTATATGAATAACATGATGTTTTTCAATGGCAAAAATCAATGAATATTGTAAATGCACAAACAGTAATTTCTCCGCATTGCAAGGTGCAATTCTGAAATTTTTTGCTTTTTCCTGCTCCTCTAAGCATGATAAAGAAGATTCAAAGAGAGTGAGATGCCAGCTCCTTTCATTCAGTCAGTAGCTTCAATCATTTCTGGACGTTTTTCAATGGCAAAAATCAATGAATATTGTAAATGCACAAACAGTAATTTCTCCGCATTGCAAGGTGCAATTCTGAAATTTTTTGCTTTTTCCTGCTCCTCTTAGCATGATAAACAAGATTCAAAGAGAATGAGATGCCAGCTCCTTTCATTCAGTCAGTGGCTTCAATCATTTCTGGACGTTTTTCAATGGCAAAAATCAATGAATATTGTAAATGCACAAACAGTAATTTCTCCGCATTGCAAGGTGCAATTCTGAAATTTTTTGCTTTTTCCTGCTCCTCTTAGCATGATAAAGAAGATTCAAAGAGAGTGAGATGCCAGCTCCTTTCATTCAGTCAGTAGCTTCAAACATTTCTGGTATATGAATAACATGATGTTTTTCAATGGCAAAAATCAATGAATATTGTAAATGCACAAACAGTAATTTCTCCGCATTGCAAGGTGCAATTCTGAAATTTTTTGCTTTTTCCTGCTCCTCTTAGCATGATAAAGAAGATTCAAAGAGAGTGAGATGCCAGCTCCTTTCATTCAGTCAGTAGCTTCAATCATTTCTGGACGTTTTTCAATGGCAAAAATGAATGAATATTGTAAATGCACAAACAGTAATTTCTCCGCATTGCAAGGTGCAATTCTGAATTTTTTTGCTTTTTCCTGCTCCTCTTAGCATGATAAAGAAGATTCAAAGAGAGTGAGATGCCAGCTCCTTTCATTCAGTCAGTAGCTTCAAACATTTCTGGTATATGAATAACATGATGTTTTTCAATGGCAAAAATCAATGAATATTGTAAATGCACAAACAGTAATTTCTCCGCATTGCAAGGTGCAATTTTGAAATTTTTTGCTTTTTCCTGCTCCTCTTAGCATGATAAAGAAGATTCAAATAGAGTGAGATGCCAGCTCCTTTCATTCAGTCAGTAGCTTCAATCATTTCTGGACGTTTTTCAATGGCAAAAATCAATGAATATTGTAAATGCACAAACAGTAATTTCTCCGCATTGCAAGGTGCAATTCTGAAATTTTTTGCTTTTTCCTGCTCCTCTTAGCATGATAAACAAGATTCAAAGAGAGTGAGATGCCAGCTCCTTTCATTCAGTCAGTAGCTTCAATCATTTCTGGATGTTTTTCAATGGCAAAAATCAATGAATATTGTAAATGCACAAACAGTAATTTCTCCGCATTGCAAGGTGCAATTCTGAAATTTTTTGCTTTTTTCTGCTCCTCTTAGCATGATAAAGAAGATTCAAAGAGAGTGAGATGCCAGCTTCTTTCATTCAGTCAGTAGCTTCAAACATTTCTGGTATATGAATAACATGATGTTTTTCAATGGCAAAAATCAATGAATATTGTAAATGCACAAACAGTAATTTCTCCGCATTGCAAGGTGCAATTCTGAAATTTTTTGCTTTTTCCTGCTCCTCTTAGCATGATAAAAAAGATTCAAAGAGAGTGAGATGCCAGCTCCTTTCATTCAGTCAGTAGCTTCAATCATTTCTGGACGTTTATCAATGGCAAAAATCAATGAATATTGTAAATGCACAAACAGTAATTTCTCCGCATTGCAAGGTGCAATTCTGAAATTTTTTGCTTTTTCCTGCTCCTCTTAGCATGATAAACAAGATTCAAAGAGAGTGAGATGCCAGCTCCTTTCATTCAGTCAGTAGCTTCAATCATTTCTGGATGTTTTTCAATGGCAAAAATCAATGAATATTGTAAATGCACAAACAGTAATTTCTCCGCATTGCAAGGTGCAATTCTGAAATTTTTTGCTTTTTCCTGCTCCTCTTAGCATGATAAAGAAGATTCAAAGAGAGTGAGATGCCAGCTCCTTTCATTCAGTCAGTAGCTTCAATCATTTCTGGACGTTTTTCAATGGCAAAAATCAATGAATATTGTAAATGCACAAACAGTAATTTCTCCGCATTGCAAGGTGCAATTCTGAAATTTTTTGCTTTTTCCTGCTCCTCTTAGCATGATAAAGAAGATTCAAAGAGAGTGAGATGGCAGCTCCTTTCATTCAGTCAGTAGCTTCAAACATTTCTGGTATATGAATAACATGATGTTTTTCAATGGCAAAAATCAATGAATATTGTAAATGCACAAACAGTAATTTCTCCGCATTGCAAGGTGCAATTCTGAAATTTTTTGTTTTTCCTGCTCCTCTTAGCATGATAAAGAAGATTCAAAGAGAGTGAGATGCCAGCTCCTTTCATTCAGTCAGTAGCTTCAATCATTTCTGGACGTTTTTCAATGGCAAAAATCATTGAATATTGTAAATGCACAAACAGTAATTTCTCCGCATTGCAAGGTGCAATTCTGAAATTTTTTGCTTTTTCCTGCTCCTCTTAGCATGATAAAGAAGATTCAAAGAGAGTGAGATGCCAGCTCCTTTCATTCAGTCAGTAGCTTCAAACATTTCTGGTATATGAATAACATGATGTTTTTCAATGGCAAAAATCAATGAATATTATAAATGCACAAACAGTAATTTCTCCGCATTGCAAGGTGCAATTCTAAAATTTTTTGCTTTTTCCTGCTCCTCTTAGCATGATAAAGAAGATTCAAAGAGAGTGAGATGCCAGCTCCTTTCATTCAGTCAGTAGCTTCAATCATTTCTGGCCGTTTTTCAATGGCAAAAATCATTGAATATTGTAAATGCACAAACAGTAATTTCTCCGCATTGCAAGGTGCAATTCTGAAATTTTTTGCTTTTTCCTGCTCCTCTTTGCATGATAAAGAAGATTCAAAGAGAGTGAGATGCCAGCTCCTTTCATTCAGTCAGTAGCTTCAATCATTTCTGGTATATGAATAACATGATGTTTTTCAATGGCAAAAATCAATGAATATTGTAAATGCACAAACAGTAATTTCTCCGCATTGCAAGGTGCAATTCTGAAATTTTTTGCTTTTTCCTGCTCCTCTTAGCATGATAAAGAAGATTCAAAGAGAGTGAGATGCCAGCTCCTTTCATTCAGTCAGTAGCTTCAATCATTTCTGGACGTTTTTCAATGGCAAAAATCAATGAATATTGTAAATGCACAAACAGTAATTTCTCCGCATTGCAAGGTGCAATTCTGAAATTTTTTGCTTTTTCCTGCTCCTCTTAGCATGATAAACAAGATTCAAAGAGAGTGAGATGCCAGCTCCTTTCATTCAGTCAGTAGCTTCAATCATTTCTGGACGTTTTTCAATGGCAAAAATCAATGAATATTGTAAATGCACAAACAGTAATTTCTCCGCATTGCAAGGTGCAATTCTGAAATTTTTTGCTTTTTCCTGCTCCTCTTAGCATGATAAAGAAGATTCAAAGAGAGTGAGATGCCAGCTCCTTTCATTCAGTCAGTAGCTTCAAACATTTCTGGTATATGAATAACATGATGTTTTTCAATGGCAAAAATCAATGAATATTGTAAATGCACAAACAGTAATTTCTCCGCATTGCAAGGTGCAATTCTGAAATTTTTTGCTTTTTCCTGCTCCTCTTAGCATGATAAAGAAGATTCAAAGAGAGTGAGATGCCAGCTCCTTTCATTCAGTCAGTAGCTTCAATCATTTCTGGACGTTTTTCAATGGCAAAAATCAATGAATATTGTAAATGCACAAACAGTAATTTCTCCGCATTGCAAGGTGCAATTCTGAAATTTTTTGCTTTTTCCTGCCCCTCTTAGCATGATAAAGAAGATTCAAAGAGAGTGAGATGCCAGGTCCTTTCATTCAGTCAGTAGCTTCAAACATTTCTGGTATATGAATAACATGATGTTTTTCAATGGCAAAAATCAATGAATATTGTAAATGCACAAACAGTAATTTCTCCGCATTGCAAGGTGCAATTCTGAAATTTTTTGCTTTTTCCTGCTCCTCTTAGCATGATAAAGAAGATTCAAAGAGAGTGAGATGCCAGCTCCTTTCATTCAGTCAGTAGCCTCAAACATTTCTGGTATATGAATAACATGATGTTTTTCAATGGCAAAAATCAATGAATATTGTAAATGCACAAACAGTAATTTCTCCGCATTGCAAGGTGCAATTCTGAAATTTTTTGCTTTTTCCTGCTCCTCTTAGCATGATAAAGAAGATTCAAAGAGAGTGAGATGCCAGCTCCTTTCATTCAGTCAGTAGCTTCAAACATTTCTGGTATATGAATAACATGATGTTTTTCAATGGCAAAAATCAATGAATATTATAAATGCACAAACAGTAATTTCTCCGCATTGCAAGGTGCAATTCTGAAATTTTTTGCTTTTTCCTGCTCCTCTTAGCATGATAAAGAAGATTCAAAGAGAGTGAGATGCCAGCTCCTTTCATTCAGTCAGTAGCTTCAAACATTTCTGGTATATGAATAACATGATGTTTTTCAATGGCAAAAATCAATGAATATTATAAATGCACAAACAGTAATTTCTCCGCATTGCAAGGTGCAATTCTGAAATTTTTTGCTTTTTCCTGCTCCTCTTAGCATGATAAAGAAGATTCAAAGAGAGTGAGATGCCAGCTCCTTTCATTCAGTCAGTAGCTTCAATCATTTCTGGCCGTTTTTCAATGGCAAAAATCATTGAATATTGTAAATGCACAAACAGTAATTTCTCCGCATTGCAAGGTGCAATTCTGAAATTTTTTGCTTTTTTCTGCTCCTCTTAGCATGATAAAGAAGATTCAAAGAGAGTGAGATGCCAGCTCCTTTCATTCAGTCAGTAGCTTCAAACATTTCTGGTATATGAATAACATGATGTTTTTCAATGGCAAAAATCAATGAATATTGTAAATGCACAAACAGTAATTTCTCCGCATTGCAAGGTGCAATTCTGAAATTTTTTGCTTTTTCCTGCTCCTCTTAGCATGATAAAGAAGATTCAAAGAGAGTGAGATGCCAGCTCCTTTCATTCAGTCAGTAGCTTCAATCATTTCTGGACGTTTTTCAATGGCAAAAATCAATGAATATTGTAAATGCACAAACAGTAATTTCTCCGCATTGCAAGGTGCAATTCTGAAATTTTTTGCTTTTTCCTGCTCCTCTTAGCATGATAAACAAGATTCAAAGAGAGTGAGATGCCAGCTCCTTTCATTCAGTCAGTAGCTTCAATCATTTCTGGATGTTTTTCAATGGCAAAAATCAATGAATATTGTAAATGCACAAACAGTAATTTCTCCGCATTGCAAGGTGCAATTCTGAAATTTTTTGCTTTTTCCTGCTCCTCTTAGCATGATAAAGAAGATTCAAAGAGAGTGAGATGCCAGCTCCTTTCATTCAGTCAGTAGCTTCAATCATTTCTGGACGTTTTTCAATGGCAAAAATCAATGAATATTGTAAATGCACAAACAGTAATTTCTCCGCATTGCAAGGTGCAATTCTGAAATTTTTTGCTTTTTCCTGCTCCTCTTAGCATGATAAAGAAGATTCAAAGAGAGTGAGATGGCAGCTCCTTTCATTCAGTCAGTAGCTTCAAACATTTCTGGTATATGAATAACATGATGTTTTTCAATGGCAAAAATCAATGAATATTGTAAATGCACAAACAGTAATTTCTCCGCATTGCAAGGTGCAATTCTGAAATTTTTTGTTTTTCCTGCTCCTCTTAGCATGATAAAGAAGATTCAAAGAGAGTGAGATGCCAGCTCCTTTCATTCAGTCAGTAGCTTCAATCATTTCTGGACGTTTTTCAATGGCAAAAATCATTGAATATTGTAAATGCACAAACAGTAATTTCTCCGCATTGCAAGGTGCAATTCTGAAATTTTTTGCTTTTTCCTGCTCCTCTTAGCATGATAAAGAAGATTCAAAGAGAGTGAGATGCCAGCTCCTTTCATTCAGTCAGTAGCTTCAAACATTTCTGGTATATGAATAACATGATGTTTTTCAATGGCAAAAATCAATGAATATTATAAATGCACAAACAGTAATTTCTCCGCATTGCAAGGTGCAATTCTGAAATTTTTTGCTTTTTCCTGCTCCTCTTAGCATGATAAAGAAGATTCAAAGAGAGTGAGATGCCAGCTCCTTTCATTCAGTCAGTAGCTTCAATCATTTCTGGCCGTTTTTCAATGGCAAAAATCATTGAATATTGTAAATGCACAAACAGTAATTTCTCCGCATTGCAAGGTGCAATTCTGAAATTTTTTGCTTTTTCCTGCTCCTCTTTGCATGATAAAGAAGATTCAAAGAGAGTGAGATGCCAGCTCCTTTCATTCAGTCAGTAGCTTCAATCATTTCTGGACGTTTTTCAATGGCAAAAATCAATGAATATTGTAAATGCACAAACAGTAATTTCTCCGCATTGCAAGGTGCAATTCTGAAATTTTTTGCTTTTTCCTGCTCCTCTTAGCATGATAAACAAGATTCAAAGAGAGTGAGATGCCAGCTCCTTTCATTCAGTCAGTAGCTTCAATCATTTCTGGACGTTTTTCAATGGCAAAAATCAATGAATATTGTAAATGCACAAACAGTAATTTCTCCGCATTGCAAGGTGCAATTCTGAAATTTTTTGCTTTTTCCTGCTCCTCTTAGCATGATAAAGAAGATTCAAAGAGAGTGAGATGCCAGCTCCTTTCATTCAGTCAGTAGCTTCAAACATTTCTGGTATATGAATAACATGATGTTTTTCAATGGCAAAAATCAATGAATATTGTAAATGCACAAACAGTAATTTCTCCGCATTGCAAGGTGCAATTCTGAAATTTTTTGCTTTTTCCTGCTCCTCTTAGCATGATAAAGAAGATTCAAAGAGAGTGAGATGCCAGCTCCTTTCATTCAGTCAGTAGCTTCAATCATTTCTGGACGTTTTTCAATGGCAAAAATCAATGAATATTGTAAATGCACAAACAGTAATTTCTCCGCATTGCAAGGTGCAATTCTGAAATTTTTTGCTTTTTCCTGCCCCTCTTAGCATGATAAAGAAGATTCAAAGAGAGTGAGATGCCAGGTCCTTTCATTCAGTCAGTAGCTTCAAACATTTCTGGTATATGAATAACATGATGTTTTTCAATGGCAAAAATCAATGAATATTGTAAATGCACAAACAGTAATTTCTCCGCATTGCAAGGTGCAATTCTGAAATTTTTTGCTTTTTCCTGCTCCTCTTAGCATGATAAAGAAGATTCAAAGAGAGTGAGATGCCAGCTCCTTTCATTCAGTCAGTAGCCTCAAACATTTCTGGTATATGAATAACATGATGTTTTTCAATGGCAAAAATCAATGAATATTGTAAATGCACAAACAGTAATTTCTCCGCATTGCAAGGTGCAATTCTGAAATTTTTTGCTTTTTCCTGCTCCTCTTAGCATGATAAAGAAGATTCAAAGAGAGTGAGATGGCAGCTCCTTTCATTCAGTCAGTAGCTTCAAACATTTCTGGTATATGAATAACATGATGTTTTTCAATGGCAAAAATCAATGAATATTGTAAATGCACAAACAGTAATTTCTCCGCATTGCAAGGTGCAATTCTGAAATTTTTTGTTTTTCCTGCTCCTCTTAGCATGATAAAGAAGATTCAAAGAGAGTGAGATGCCAGCTCCTTTCATTCAGTCAGTAGCTTCAATCATTTCTGGACGTTTTTCAATGGCAAAAATCATTGAATATTGTAAATGCACAAACAGTAATTTCTCCGCATTGCAAGGTGCAATTCTGAAATTTTTTGCTTTTTCCTGCTCCTCTTAGCATGATAAAGATGATTCAAAGAGAGTGAGATGCCAGCTCCTTTCATTCAGTCAGTAGCTTCAAACATTTCTGGTATATGAATAACATGATGTTTTTCAATGGCAAAAATCAATGAATATTATAAATGCACAAACAGTAATTTCTCCGCATTGCAAGGTGCAATTCTGAAATTTTTTGCTTTTTCCTGCTCCTCTTAGCATGATAAAGAAGATTCAAAGAGAGTGAGATGCCAGCTCCTTTCATTCAGTCAGTAGCTTCAATCATTTCTGGCCGTTTTTCAATGGCAAAAATCATTGAATATTGTAAATGCACAAACAGTAATTTCTCCGCATTGCAAGGTGCAATTCTGAAATTTTTTGCTTTTTCCTGCTCCTCTTTGCATGATAAAGAAGATTCAAAGAGAGTGAGATGCCAGCTCCTTTCATTCAGTCAGTAGCTTCAATCATTTCTGGTATATGAATAACATGATGTTTTTCAATGTCAAAAAACAATGAATATTGTAAATGCACAAACAGTAATTTCTCCGCATTGCAAGGTGCAATTCTGAAATTTTTTGCTTTTTCCTGCTCCTCTTAGCATGATAAAGAAGATTCAAAGAGAGTGAGATGCCAGCTCCTTTCATTCAGTCAGTAGCTTCAATCATTTCTGGACGTTTTTCAATGGCAAAAATCAATGAATATTGTAAATGCACAAACAGTAATTTCTCCGCATTGCAAGGTGCAATTCAGAAATTTTTTGCTTTTTCCTGCTCCTCTTAGCATGATAAAGAAGATTCAAAGAGAGTGAGATGCCAGCTCCTTTCATTCAGTCAGTAGCTTCAAACATTTCTGGTATATGAATAACATGATGTTTTTCAATGGCAAAAATCAATGAATATTATAAATGCACAAACAGTAATTTCTCCGCATTGCAAGGTGCAATTCTGAAATTTTTTGCTTTTTCCTGCTCCTCTTAGCATGATAAAGAAGATTCAAAGAGAGTGAGATGCCAGCTCCTTTCATTCAGTCAGTAGCTTCAAACATTTCTGGTATATGAATAACATGATGTTTTTCAATGGCAAAAATCAATGAATATTATAAATGCACAAACAGTAATTTCTCCGCATTGCAAGGTGCAATTCTGAAATTTTTTGCTTTTTCCTGCTCCTCTTAGCATGATAAAGAAGATTCAAAGAGAGTGAGATGCCAGCTCCTTTCATTCAGTCAGTAGCTTCAATCATTTCTGGCCGTTTTTCAATGGCAAAAATCATTGAATATTGTAAATGCACAAACAGTAATTTCTTCGCATTGCAAGGTGCAATTCTGAAATTTTTTGCTTTTTTCTGCTCCTCTTAGCATGATAAAGAAGATTCAAAGAGAGTGAGATGCCAGCTCCTTTCATTCAGTCAGTAGCTTCAATCATTTCTGGCCGTTTTTCAATGGCAAAAATCATTGAATATTGTAAATGCACAAACAGTAATTTCTTCGCATTGCAAGGTGCAATTCTGAAATTTTTTGCTTTTTTCTGCTCCTCTTAGCATGATAAAGAAGATTCAAAGAGAGTGAGATGCCAGCTCCTTTCATTCAGTCAGTAGCTTCAAACATTTCTGGTATATGAATAACATGATGTTTTTCAATGGCAAAAATCAATGAATATTGTAAATGCACAAACAGTAATTTCTCCGCATTGCAAGGTGCAATTCTGAAATTTTTTGCTTTTTCCTGCTCCTCTTAGCATGATAAACAAGATTCAAAGAGAGTGAGATGCCAGCTCCTTTCATTCAGTCAGTAGCTTCAATCATTTCTGGATGTTTTTCAATGGCAAAAATCAATGAATATTGTAAATGCACAAACAGTAATTTCTCCGCATTGCAAGGTGCAATTCTGAAATTTTTTGCTTTTTCCTGCTCCTCTTAGCATGATAAAGAAGATTCAAAGAGAGTGAGATGCCAGCTCCTTTCATTCAGTCAGTAGCTTCAATCATTTCTGGACGTTTTTCAATGGCAAAAATCAATGAATATTGTAAATGCACAAACAGTAATTTCTCCGCATTGCAAGGTGCAATTCTGAAATTTTTTGCTTTTTCCTGCTCCTCTTAGCATGATAAAGAAGATTCAAAGAGAGTGAGATGGCAGCTCCTTTCATTCAGTCAGTAGCTTCAAACATTTCTGGTATATGAATAACATGATGTTTTTCAATGGCAAAAATCAATGAATATTGTAAATGCACAAACAGTAATTTCTCCGCATTGCAAGGTGCAATTCTGAAATTTTTTGTTTTTCCTGCTCCTCTTAGCATGATAAAGAAGATTCAAAGAGAGTGAGATGCCAGCTCCTTTCATTCAGTCAGTAGCTTCAATCATTTCTGGACGTTTTTCAATGGCAAAAATCATTGAATATTGTAAATGCACAAACAGTAATTTCTCCGCATTGCAAGGTGCAATTCTGAAATTTTTTGCTTTTTCCTGCTCCTCTTAGCATGATAAAGAAGATTCAAAGAGAGTGAGATGCCAGCTCCTTTCATTCAGTCAGTAGCTTCAAACATTTCTGGTATATGAATAACATGATGTTTTTCAATGGCAAAAATCAATGAATATTATAAATGCACAAACAGTAATTTCTCCGCATTGCAAGGTGCAATTCTGAAATTTTTTGCTTTTTCCTGCTCCTCTTAGCATGATAAAGAAGATTCAAAGAGAGTGAGATGCCAGCTCCTTTCATTCAGTCAGTAGCTTCAATCATTTCTGGCCGTTTTTCAATGGCAAAAATCATTGAATATTGTAAATGCACAAACAGTAATTTCTTCGCATTGCAAGGTGCAATTCTGAAATTTTTTGCTTTTTTCTGCTCCTCTTAGCATGATAAAGAAGATTCAAAGAGAGTGAGATGCCAGCTCCTTTCATTCAGTCAGTAGCTTCAAACATTTCTGGTATATGAATAACATGATGTTTTTCAATGGCAAAAATCAATGAATATTGTAAATGCACAAACAGTAATTTCTCCGCATTGCAAGGTGCAATTCTGAAATTTTTTGCTTTTTCCTGCTCCTCTTAGCATGATAAAGAAGATTCAAAGAGAGTGAGATGCCAGCTCCTTTCATTCAGTCAGTAGCTTCAATCATTTCTGGACGTTTTTCAATGGCAAAAATCAATGAATATTGTAAATGCACAAACAGTAATTTCTCCGCATTGCAAGGTGCAATTCTGAAATTTTTTGCTTTTTCCTGCTCCTCTTAGCATGATAAACAAGATTCAAAGAGAGTGAGATGCCAGCTCCTTTCATTCAGTCAGTAGCTTCAATCATTTCTGGATGTTTTTCAATGGCAAAAATCAATGAATATTGTAAATGCACAAACAGTAATTTCTCCGCATTGCAAGGTGCAATTCTGAAATTTTTTGCTTTTTCCTGCTCCTCTTAGCATGATAAAGAAGATTCAAAGAGAGTGAGATGCCAGCTCCTTTCATTCAGTCAGTAGCTTCAATCATTTCTGGACGTTTTTCAATGGCAAAAATCAATGAATATTGTAAATGCACAAACAGTAATTTCTCCGCATTGCAAGGTGAAATTCTGAAATTTTTTGCTTTTTCCTGCTCCTCTTAGCATGATAAAGAAGATTCAAAGAGAGTGAGATGGCAGCTCCTTTCATTCAGTCAGTAGCTTCAAACATTTCTGGTATATGAATAACATGATGTTTTTCAATGGCAAAAATCAATGAATATTGTAAATGCACAAACAGTAATTTCTCCGCATTGCAAGGTGCAATTCTGAAATTTTTTGCTTTTTCCTGCTCCTCTTAGCATGATAAAGAAGATTCAAAGAGAGTGAGATGCCAGCTCCTTTCATTCAGTCAGTAGCTTCAATCATTTCTGGACGTTTTTCAATGGCAAAAATCATTGAATATTGTAAATGCACAAACAGTAATTTCTCCGCATTGCAAGGTGCAATTCTGAAATTTTTTGCTTTTTCCTGCTCCTCTTAGCATGATAAAGAAGATTCAAAGAGAGTGAGATGCCAGCTCCTTTCATTCAGTCAGTAGCTTCAAACATTTCTGGTATATGAATAACATGATGTTTTTCAATGGCAAAAATCAATGAATATTATAAATGCACAAACAGTAATTTCTCCGCATTGCAAGGTGCAATTCTGAAATTTTTTGCTTTTTCCTGCTCCTCTTAGCATGATAAAGAAGATTCAAAGAGAGTGAGATGCCAGCTCCTTTCATTCAGTCAGTAGCTTCAATCATTTCTGGCCGTTTTTCAATGGCAAAAATCATTGAATATTGTAAATGCACAAACAGTAATTTCTCCGCATTGCAAGGTGCAATTCTGAAATTTTTTGCTTTTTCCTGCTCCTCTTTGCATGATAAAGAAGATTCAAAGAGAGTGAGATGCCAGCTCCTTTCATTCAGTCAGTAGCTTCAATCATTTCTGGTATATGAATAACATGATGTTTTTCAATGGCAAAAATCAATGAATATTGTAAATGCACAAACAGTAATTTCTCCGCATTGCAAGGTGCAATTCTGAAATTTTTTGCTTTTTCCTGCTCCTCTTAGCATGATAAAGAAGATTCAAAGAGAGTGAGATGCCAGCTCCTTTCATTCAGTCAGTAGCTTCAATCATTTCTGGACGTTTTTCAATGGCAAAAATCAATGAATATTGTAAATGCACAAACAGTAATTTCTCCGCATTGCAAGGTGCAATTCTGAAATTTTTTCCTTTTTCCTGCTCCTCTTAGCATGATAAACAAGATTCAAAGAGAGTGAGATGCCAGCTCCTTTCATTCAGTCAGTAGCTTCAATCATTTCTGGACGTTTTTCAATGGCAAAAATCAATGAATATTGTAAATGCACAAACAGTAATTTCTCCGCATTGCAAGGTGCAATTCTGAAATTTTTTGCTTTTTCCTGCTCCTCTTAGCATGATAAAGAAGATTCAAAGAGAGTGAGATGCCAGCTCCTTTCATTCAGTCAGTAGCTTCAAACATTTCTGGTATATGAATAACATGATGTTTTTCAATGGCAAAAATCAATGAATATTGTAAATGCACAAACAGTAATTTCTCCGCATTGCAAGGTGCAATTCTGAAATTTTTTGCTTTTTCCTGCTCCTCTTAGCATGATAAAGAAGATTCAAAGAGAGTGAGATGCCAGCTCCTTTCATTCAGTCAGTAGCTTCAATCATTTCTGGACGTTTTTCAATGGCAAAAATCAATGAATATTGTAAATGCACAAACAGTAATTTCTCCGCATTGCAAGGTGCAATTCTGAAATTTTTTGCTTTTTCCTGCCCCTCTTAGCATGATAAAGAAGATTCAAAGAGAGTGAGATGCCAGGTCCTTTCATTCAGTCAGTAGCTTCAAACATTTCTGGTATATGAATAACATGATGTTTTTCAATGGCAAAAATCAATGAATATTGTAAATGCACAAACAGTAATTTCTCCGCATTGCAAGGTGCAATTCTGAAATTTTTTGCTTTTTCCTGCTCCTCTTAGCATGATAAAGAAGATTCAAAGAGAGTGAGATGCCAGCTCCTTTCATTCAGTCAGTAGCCTCAAACATTTCTGGTATATGAATAACATGATGTTTTTCAATGGCAAAAATCAATGAATATTGTAAATGCACAAACAGTAATTTCTCCGCATTGCAAGGTGCAATTCTGAAATTTTTTGCTTTTTCCTGCTCCTCTTAGCATGATAAAGAAGATTCAAAGAGAGTGAGATGGCAGCTCCTTTCATTCAGTCAGTAGCTTCAAACATTTCTGGTATATGAATAACATGATGTTTTTCAATGGCAAAAATCAATGAATATTGTAAATGCACAAACAGTAATTTCTCCGCATTGCAAGGTGCAATTCTGAAATTTTTTGTTTTTCCTGCTCCTCTTAGCATGATAAAGAAGATTCAAAGAGAGTGAGATGCCAGCTCCTTTCATTCAGTCAGTAGCTTCAATCATTTCTGGACGTTTTTCAATGGCAAAAATCATTGAATATTGTAAATGCACAAACAGTAATTTCTCCGCATTGCAAGGTGCAATTCTGAAATTTTTTGCTTTTTCCTGCTCCTCTTAGCATGATAAAGAAGATTCAAAGAGAGTGAGATGCCAGCTCCTTTCATTCAGTCAGTAGCTTCAAACATTTCTGGTATATGAATAACATGATGTTTTTCAATGGCAAAAATCAATGAATATTATAAATGCACAAACAGTAATTTCTCCGCATTGCAAGGTGCAATTCTGAAATTTTTTGCTTTTTCCTGCTCCTCTTAGCATGATAAAGAAGATTCAAAGAGAGTGAGATGCCAGCTCCTTTCATTCAGTCAGTAGCTTCAATCATTTCTGGCCGTTTTTCAATGGCAAAAATCATTGAATATTGTAAATGCACAAACAGTAATTTCTCCGCATTGCAAGGTGCAATTCTGAAATTTTTTGCTTTTTCCTGCTCCTCTTTGCATGATAAAGAAGATCCAAAGAGAGTGAGATGCCAGCTCCTTTCATTCAGTCAGTAGCTTCAATCATTTCTGGTATATGAATAACATGATGTTTTTCAATGTCAAAAATCAATGAATATTGTAAATGCACAAACAGTAATTTCTCCGCATTGCAAGGTGCAATTCTGAAATTTTTTGCTTTTTCCTGCTCCTCTTAGCATGATAAAGAAGATTCAAAGAGAGTGAGATGCCAGCTCCTTTCATTCAGTCAGTAGCTTCAATCATTTCTGGACGTTTTTCAATGGCAAAAATCAATGAATATTGTAAATGCACAAACAGTAATTTCTCCGCATTGCAAGGTGCAATTCTGAAATTTTTTGCTTTTTCCTGCTCCTCTTAGCATGATAAAGAAGATTCAAAGAGAGTGAGATGCCAGCTCCTTTCATTCAGTCAGTAGCTTCAATCATTTCTGGACGTTTTTCAATGGCAAAAATCAATGAATATTGTAAATGCACAAACAGTAATTTCTCCGCATTGCAAGGTGCAATTCTGAAATTTTTTGCTTTTTCCTGCTCCTCTTAGCATGATAAAGAAGATTCAAAGAGAGTGAGATGCCAGCTCCTTTCATTCAGTCAGTAGCTTCAAACATTTCTGGTATATGAATAACATGATGTTTTTCAATGGCAAAAATCAATGAATATTGTAAATGCACAAACAGTAATTTCTCCGCATTGCAAGGTGCAATTCTGAAATTTTTTGCTTTTTCCTGCTCCTCTTAGCATGATAAAGAAGATTCAAAGAGAGTGAGATGCCAGCTCCTTTCATTCAGTCAGTAGCTTCAATCATTTCTGGACGTTTTTCAATGGCAAAAATCAATGAATATTGTAAATGCACAAACAGTAATTTCTCCGCATTGCAAGGTGCAATTCTGAAATTTTTTGCTTTTTCCTGCCCCTCTTAGCATGATAAAGAAGATTCAAAGAGAGTGAGATGCCAGGTCCTTTCATTCAGTCAGTAGCTTCAAACATTTCTGGTATATGAATAACATGATGTTTTTCAATGGCAAAAATCAATGAATATTGTAAATGCACAAACAGTAATTTCTCCGCATTGCAAGGTGCAATTCTGAAATTTTTTGCTTTTTCCTGCTCCTCTTAGCATGATAAAGAAGATTCAAAGAGAGTGAGATGCCAGCTCCTTTCATTCAGTCAGTAGCTTCAAACATTTCTGGTATATGAATAACATGATGTTTTTCAATGGCAAAAATCAATGAATATTGTAAATGCACAAACAGTAATTTCTCCGCATTGCAAGGTGCAATTCTGAAATTTTTTGCTTTTTCCTGCTCCTCTTAGCATGATAAAGAAGATTCAAAGAGAGTGAGATGCCAGCTCCTTTCATTCAGTCAGTAGCTTCAATCATTTCTGGACGTTTTTCAATGGCAAAAATCATTGAATATTGTAAATGCACAAACAGTAATTTCTCCGCATTGCAAGGTGCAATTCTGAAATTTTTTGCTTTTTCCTGCTCCTCTTAGCATGATAAAGAAGATTCAAAGAGAGTGAGATGCCAGCTCCTTTCATTCAGTCAGTAGCTTCAATCATTTCTGGTATATGAATAACATGATGTTTTTCAATGGCAAAAATCAATGAATATTGTAAATGCACAAACAGTAATTTCTCCGCATTGCAAGGTGCAATTCTGAAATTTTTTGCTTTTTCCTGCTCCTCTTAGCATGATAAAGAAGATTCAAAGAGAGTGAGATGCCAGCTCCTTTCATTCAGTCAGTAGCTTCAATCATTTCTGGATGTTTTTCAATGGCAAAAATCATTGAATATTGTAAATGCACAAACAGTAATTTCTCCGCATTGCAAGGTGTAATTCTGAAATTTTTTGCTTTTTCCTGCTCCTCTTAGTATGATAAAGAAGATTCAAAGAGAGTGAGATGCCAGCTCCTTTCATTCAGTCAGTAGCTTCAATCATTTCTGGTATATGAATAACATGATGTTTTTCAATGGCAAAAATCAATGAATATTGTAAATGCACAAACAGTAATTTCTCCGCATTGCAAGGTGCAATTCTGAAATTTTTTGCTTTTTCCTGCTCCTCTTAGCATGATAAAGAAGATTCAAAGAGAGTGAGATGCCAGCTCCTTTCATTCAGTCAGTAGCTTCAATCATTTCTGGACGTTTTTCAATGGCAAAAATCAATGAATATTGTAAATGCACAAACTAATTTCTCCGCATTGCAAGGTGCAATTCTGAAATTTTTTGCTTTTTCCTGCTCCTCTTAGCATGATAAAGAAGATTCAAAGAGAGTGAGATGCCAGCTCCTTTCATTCAGTCAGTAGCTTCAATCATTTCTGGACGTTTTTCAATGGCAAAAATCAATGAATATTGTAAATGCACAAACAGTAATTTCTCCGCATTGCAAGGTGCAATTCTGAAATTTTTTGCTTTTTCCTGCTCCTCTTAGCATGATAAAGAAGATTCAAAGAGAGTGAGATGCCAGCTCCTTTCATTCAGTCAGTAGCTTCAAACATTTCTGGTATATGAATAACATGATGTTTTTCAATGGCAAAAATCAATGAATATTGTAAATGCACAAACAGTAATTTCTCCGCATTGCAAGGTGCAATTCTGAAATTTTTTGCTTTTTCCTGCTCCTCTTAGCATGATAAAGAAGATTCAAAGAGTGTGAGATGCCAGCTCCTTTCATTCAGTCAGTAGCTTCAATCATTTCTGGACGTTTTTCAATGGCAAAAATCAATGAATATTGTAAATGCACAAACAGTAATTTCTCCGCATTGCAAGGTGCAATTCTGAAATTTTTTGCTTTTTCCTGCTCCTCTTAGCATGATAAACAAGATTCAAAGAGAGTGAGATGCCAGCTCCTTTCATTCAGTCAGTAGCTTCAATCATTTCTGGACGTTTTTCAATGGCAAAAATCAATGAATATTGTAAATGCACAAACAGTAATTTCTCCGCATTGCAAGGTGCAATTCTGAAATTTTTTGCTTTTTCCTGCTCCTCTTAGCATGATAAAGAAGATTCAAAGAGAGTGAGATGCCAGCTCCTTTCATTCAGTCAGTAGCTTCAAACATTTCTGGTATATGAATAACATGATGTTTTTCAATGGCAAAAATCAATGAATATTGTAAATGCACAAACAGTAATTTCTCCGCATTGCAAGGTGCAATTCTGAAATTTTTTGCTTTTTCCTGCTCCTCTTAGCATGATAAAGAAGATTCAAAGAGAGTGAGATGCCAGCTCCTTTCATTCAGTCAGTAGCTTCAATCATTTCTGGACGTTTTTCAATGGCAAAAATCAATGAATATTGTAAATGCACAAACAGTAATTTCTCCGCATTGCAAGGTGCAATTCTGAAATTTTTTGCTTTTTCCTGCCCCTCTTAGCATGATAAAGAAGATTCAAAGAGAGTGAGATGCCAGGTCCTTTCATTCAGTCAGTAGCTTCAAACATTTCTGGTATATGAATAACATGATGTTTTTCAATGGCAAAAATCAATGAATATTGTAAATGCACAAACAGTAATTTCTCCGCATTGCAAGGTGCAATTCTGAAATTTTTTGCTTTTTCCTGCTCCTCTTAGCATGATAAAGAAGATTCAAAGAGAGTGAGATGCCAGCTCCTTTCATTCAGTCAGTAGCCTCAAACATTTCTGGTATATGAATAACATGATGTTTTTCAATGGCAAAAATCAATGAATATTGTAAATGCACAAACAGTAATTTCTCCGCATTGCAAGGTGCAATTCTGAAATTTTTTGCTTTTTCCTGCTCCTCTTAGCATGATAAAGAAGATTCAAAGAGAGTGAGATGCCAGCTCCTTTCATTCAGTCAGTAGCTTCAAACATTTCTGGTATATGAATAACATGATGTTTTTCAATGGCAAAAATCAATGAATATTGTAAATGCACAAACAGTAATTTCTCCGCATTGCAAGGTGCAATTCTGAAATTTTTTGTTTTTCCTGCTCCTCTTAGCATGATAAAGAAGATTCAAAGAGAGTGAGATGCCAGCTCCTTTCATTCAGTCAGTAGCTTCAATCATTTCTGGACGTTTTTCAATGGCAAAAATCATTGAATATTGTAAATGCACAAACAGTAATTTCTCCGCATTGCAAGGTGCAATTCTGAAATTTTTTGCTTTTTCCTGCTCCTCTTAGCATGATAAAGAAGATTCAAAGAGAGTGAGATGCCAGCTCCTTTCATTCAGTCAGTAGCTTCAAACATTTCTGGTATATGAATAACATGATGTTTTTCAATGGCAAAAATCAATGAATATTATAAATGCACAAACAGTAATTTCTCCGCATTGCAAGGTGCAATTCTGAAATTTTTTGCTTTTTCCTGCTCCTCTTAGCATGATAAAGAAGATTCAAAGAGAGTGAGATGCCAGCTCCTTTCATTCAGTCAGTAGCTTCAATCATTTCTGGCCGTTTTTCAATGGCAAAAATCATTGAATATTGTAAATGCACAAACAGTAATTTCTCCGCATTGCAAGGTGCAATTCTGAAATTTTTTGCTTTTTTCTGCTCCTCTTAGCATGATAAAGAAGATTCAAAGAGAGTGAGATGCCAGCTCCTTTCATTCAGTCAGTAGCTTCAAACATTTCTGGTATATGAATAACATGATGTTTTTCAATGGCAAAAATCAATGAATATTGTAAATGCACAAACAGTAATTTCTCCGCATTGCAAGGTGCAATTCTGAAATTTTTTGCTTTTTCCTGCTCCTCTTAGCATGATAAAGAAGATTCAAAGAGAGTGAGATGCCAGCTCCTTTCATTCAGTCAGTAGCTTCAATCATTTCTGGACGTTTTTCAATGGCAAAAATCAATGAATATTGTAAATGCACAAACAGTAATTTCTCCGCATTGCAAGGTGCAATTCTGAAATTTTTTGCTTTTTCCTGCTCCTCTTAGCATGATAAACAAGATTCAAAGAGAGTGAGATGCCAGCTCCTTTCATTCAGTCAGTAGCTTCAATCATTTCTGGATGTTTTTCAATGGCAAAAATCAATGAATATTGTAAATGCACAAACAGTAATTTCTCCGCATTGCAAGGTGCAATTCTGAAATTTTTTGCTTTTTCCTGCTCCTCTTAGCATGATAAAGAAGATTCAAAGAGAGTGAGATGCCAGCTCCTTTCATTCAGTCAGTAGCTTCAATCATTTCTGGACGTTTTTCAATGGCAAAAATCAATGAATATTGTAAATGCACAAACAGTAATTTCTCCGCATTGCAAGGTGCAATTCTGAAATTTTTTGCTTTTTCCTGCTCCTCTTAGCATGATAAAGAAGATTCAAAGAGAGTGAGATGGCAGCTCCTTTCATTCAGTCAGTAGCTTCAAACATTTCTGGTATATGAATAACATGATGTTTTTCAATGGCAAAAATCAATGAATATTGTAAATGCACAAACAGTAATTTCTCCGCATTGCAAGGTGCAATTCTGAAATTTTTTGTTTTTCCTGCTCCTCTTAGCATGATAAAGAAGATTCAAAGAGAGTGAGATGCCAGCTCCTTTCATTCAGTCAGTAGCTTCAATCATTTCTGGACGTTTTTCAATGGCAAAAATCATTGAATATTGTAAATGCACAAACAGTAATTTCTCCGCATTGCAAGGTGCAATTCTGAAATTTTTTGCTTTTTCCTGCTCCTCTTAGCATGATAAAGAAGATTCAAAGAGAGTGAGATGCCAGCTCCTTTCATTCAGTCAGTAGCTTCAAACATTTCTGGTATATGAATAACATGATGTTTTTCAATGGCAAAAATCAATGAATATTATAAATGCACAAACAGTAATTTCTCCGCATTGCAAGGTGCAATTCTGAAATTTTTTGCTTTTTCCTGCTCCTCTTAGCATGACAAAGAAGATTCAAAGAGAGTGAGATGCCAGCTCCTTTCATTCAGTCAGTAGCTTCAATCATTTCTGGCCGTTTTTCAATGGCAAAAATCATTGAATATTGTAAATGCACAAACAGTAATTTCTCCGCATTGCAAGGTGCAATTCTGAAATTTTTTGCTTTTTCCTGCTCCTCTTTGCATGATAAAGAAGATTCAAAGAGAGTGAGATGCCAGCTCCTTTCATTCAGTCAGTAGCTTCAATCATTTCTGGTATATGAATAACATGATGTTTTTCAATGGCAAAAATCAATGAATATTGTAAATGCACAAACAGTAATTTCTCCACATTGCAAGGTGCAAATCTGAAATTTTTTGCTTTTTCCTGCTCCTCTTAGCATGATAAAGAAGATTCAAAGAGAGTGAGATGCCAGCTCCTTTCATTCAGTCAGTAGCTTCAATCATTTCTGGACGTTTTTCAATGGCAAAAATCAATGAATATTGTAAATGCACAAACAGTAATTTCTCCGCATTGCAAGGTGCAATTCTGAAATTTTTTGCTTTTTCCTGCTCCTCTTAGCATGATAAACAAGATTCAAAGAGAGTGAGATGCCAGCTCCTTTCATTCAGTCAGTAGCTTCAATCATTTCTGGACGTTTTTCAATGGCAAAAATCAATGAATATTGTAAATGCACAAACAGTAATTTCTCCGCATTGCAAGGTGCAATTCTGAAATTTTTTGCTTTTTCCTGCTCCTCTTAGCATGATAAAGAAGATTCAAAGAGAGTGAGATGCCAGCTCCTTTCATTCAGTCAGTAGCTTCAAACATTTCTGGTATATGAATAACATGATGTTTTTCAATGGCAAAAATCAATGAATATTGTAAATGCACAAACAGTAATTTCTCCGCATTGCAAGGTGCAATTCTGAAATTTTTTGCTTTTTCCTGCTCCTCTTAGCATGATAAAGAAGATTCAAAGAGAGTGAGATGCCAGCTCCTTTCATTCAGTCAGTAGCTTCAATCATTTCTGGACGTTTTTCAATGGCAAAAATCAATGAATATTGTAAATGCACAAACAGTAATTTCTCCGCATTGCAAGGTGCAATTCTGAAATTTTTTGCTTTTTCCTGCCCCTCTTAGCATGATAAAGAAGATTCAAAGAGAGTGAGATGCCAGGTCCTTTCATTCAGTCAGTAGCTTCAAACATTTCTGGTATATGAATAACATGATGTTTTTCAATGGCAAAAATCAATGAATATTGTAAATGCACAAAGAGTAATTTCTCCGCATTGCAAGGTGCAATTCTGAAATTTTTTGCTTTTTCCTGCTCCTCTTAGCATGATAAAGAAGATTCAAAGAGAGTGAGATGCCAGCTCCTTTCATTCAGTCAGTAGCCTCAAACATTTCTGGTATATGAATAACATGATGTTTTTCAATGGCAAAAATCAATGAATATTGTAAATGCACAAACAGTAATTTCTCCGCATTGCAAGGTGCAATTCTGAAATTTTTTGTTTTTCCTGCTCCTCTTAGCATGATAAAGAAGATTCAAAGAGAGTGAGATGCCAGCTCCTTTCATTCAGTCAGTAGCTTCAATCATTTCTGGACGTTTTTCAATGGCAAAAATCATTGAATATTGTAAATGCACAAACAGTAATTTCTCCGCATTGCAAGGTGCAATTCTGAAATTTTTTGCTTTTTCCTGCTCCTCTTAGCATGATAAAGAAGATTCAAAGAGAGTGAGATGCCAGCTCCTTTCATTCAGTCAGTAGCTTCAAACATTTCTGGTATATGAATAACATGATGTTTTTCAATGGCAAAAATCAATAAATATTATAAATGCACAAACAGTAATTTCTCCGCATTGCAAGGTGCAATTCTGAAATTTTTTGCTTTTTCCTGCTCCTCTTAGCATGATAAAGAAGATTCAAAGAGAGTGAGATGCCAGCTCCTTTCATTCAGTCAGTAGCTTCAATCATTTCTGGCCGTTTTTCAATGGCAAAAATCATTGAATATTGTAAATGCACAAACAGTAATTTCTCCGCATTGCAAGGTGCAATTCTGAAATTTTTTGCTTTTTCCTGCTCCTCTTTGCATGATAAAGAAGATTCAAAGAGAGTGAGATGCCAGCTCCTTTCATTCAGTCAGTAGCTTCAATCATTTCTGGTATATGAATAACATGATGTTTTTCAATGTCAAAAATCAATGAATATTGTAAATGCACAAACAGTAATTTCTCCGCATTGCAAGGTGCAATTCTGAAATTTTTTGCTTTTTCCTGCTCCTCTTAGCATGATAAAGAAGATTCAAAGAGAGTGAGATGCCAGCTCCTTTCATTCAGTCAGTAGCTTCAATCATTTCTGGACGTTTTTCAATGGCAAAAATCAATGAATATTGTAAATGCACAAACAGTAATTTCTCCGCATTGCAAGGTGCAATTCTGAAATTTTTTGCTTTTTCCTGCTCCTCTTAGCATGATAAAGAAGATTCAAAGAGAGTGAGATGCCAGCTCCTTTCATTCAGTCAGTAGCTTCAAACATTTCTGGTATATGAATAACATGATGTTTTTCAATGGCAAAAATCAATGAATATTGTAAATGCACAAACAGTAATTTCTCCGCATTGCAAGGTGCAATTCTGAAATTTTTTGCTTTTTCCTGCTCCTCTTAGCATGATAAAGAAGATTCAAAGAGAGTGAGATGCCAGCTCCTTTCATTCAGTCAGTAGCTTCAATCATTTCTGGACGTTTTTCAATGGCAAAAATCAATGAATATTGTAAATGCACAAACAGTAATTTCTCCGCATTGCAAGGTGCAATTCTGAAATTTTTTGCTTTTTCCTGCCCCTCTTAGCATGATAAAGAAGATTCAAAGAGAGTGAGATGCCAGGTCCTTTCATTCAGTCAGTAGCTTCAAACATTTCTGGTATATGAATAACATGATGTTTTTCAATGGCAAAAATCAATGAATATTGTAAATGCACAAAGAGTAATTTCTCCGCATTGCAAGGTGCAATTCTGAAATTTTTTGCTTTTTCCTGCTCCTCTTAGCATGATAAAGAAGATTCAAAGAGAGTGAGATGCCAGCTCCTTTCATTCAGTCAGTAGCCTCAAACATTTCTGGTATATGAATAACATGATGTTTTTCAATGGCAAAAATCAATGAATATTGTAAATGCACAAACAGTAATTTCTCCGCATTGCAAGGTGCAATTCTGAAATTTTTTGTTTTTCCTGCTCCTCTTAGCATGATAAAGAAGATTCAAAGAGAGTGAGATGCCAGCTCCTTTCATTCAGTCAGTAGCTTCAATCATTTCTGGACGTTTTTCAATGGCAAAAATCATTGAATATTGTAAATGCACAAACAGTAATTTCTCCGCATTGCAAGGTGCAATTCTGAAATTTTTTGCTTTTTCCTGCTCCTCTTAGCATGATAAAGAAGATTCAAAGAGAGTGAGATGCCAGCTCCTTTCATTCAGTCAGTAGCTTCAAACATTTCTGGTATATGAATAACATGATGTTTTTCAATGGCAAAAATCAATAAATATTATAAATGCACAAACAGTAATTTCTCCGCATTGCAAGGTGCAATTCTGAAATTTTTTGCTTTTTCCTGCTCCTCTTAGCATGATAAAGAAGATTCAAAGAGAGTGAGATGCCAGCTCCTTTCATTCAGTCAGTAGCTTCAATCATTTCTGGCCGTTTTTCAATGGCAAAAATCATTGAATATTGTAAATGCACAAACAGTAATTTCTCCGCATTGCAAGGTGCAATTCTGAAATTTTTTGCTTTTTCCTGCTCCTCTTTGCATGATAAAGAAGATTCAAAGAGAGTGAGATGCCAGCTCCTTTCATTCAGTCAGTAGCTTCAATCATTTCTGGTATATGAATAACATGATGTTTTTCAATGTCAAAAATCAATGAATATTGTAAATGCACAAACAGTAATTTCTCCGCATTGCAAGGTGCAATTCTGAAATTTTTTGCTTTTTCCTGCTCCTCTTAGCATGATAAAGAAGATTCAAAGAGAGTGAGATGCCAGCTCCTTTCATTCAGTCAGTAGCTTCAATCATTTCTGGACGTTTTTCAATGGCAAAAATCAATGAATATTGTAAATGCACAAACAGTAATTTCTCCGCATTGCAAGGTGCAATTCTGAAATTTTTTGCTTTTTCCTGCTCCTCTTAGCATGATAAAGAAGATTCAAAGAGAGTGAGATGCCAGCTCCTTTCATTCAGTCAGTAGCTTCAATCATTTCTGGACGTTTTTCAAAGGCAAAAATCAATGAATATTGTAAATGCACAAACAGTAATTTCTCCGCATTGCAAGGTGCAATTCTGAAATTTTTTGCTTTTTCCTGCTCCTCTTAGCATGATAAAGAAGATTCAAAGAGAGTGAGATGCCAGATCCTTTCATTCAGTCAGTAGCTTCAAACATTTCTGGTATATGAATAACATGATGTTTTTCAATGGCAAAAATCAATGAATATTGTAAATGCACAAACAGTAATTTCTCCGCATTGCAAGGTGCAATTCTGAAATCTTTTGCTTTTTCCTGCTCCTCTTAGCATGATAAAGAAGATTCAAAGAGAGTGAGATGCCAGCTCCTTTCATTCAGTCAGTAGCTTCAATCATTTCTGGACGTTTTTCAATGGCAAAAATCATTGAATATTGTAAATGCACAAACAGTAATTTCTCCGCATTGCAAGGTGCAATTCTGAAATTTTTTGCTTTTTCCTGCTCCTCTTAGCATGATAAAGAAGATTCAAAGAGAGTGAGATGCCAGCTCCTTTCATTCAGTCAGTAGCTTCAATCATTTCTGGTATATGAATAACATGATGTTTTTCAATGGCAAAAATCAATGAATATTGTAAATGCACAAACAGTAATTTCTCCGCATTGCAAGGTGCAATTCTGAAATTTTTTGCTTTTTCCTGCTCCTCTTAGCATGATAAAGAAGATTCAAAGAGAGTGAGATGCCAGCTCCTTTCATTCAGTCAGTAGCTTCAATCATTTCTGGATGTTTTTCAATGGCAAAAATCATTGAATATTGTAAATGCACAAACAGTAATTTCTCCGCATTGCAAGGTGTAATTCTGAAATTTTTTGCTTTTTCCTGCTCCTCTTAGTATGATAAAGAAGATTCAAAGAGAGTGAGATGCCATCTCCTTTCATTCAGTCAGTAGCTTCAATCATTTCTGGTATATGAATAACATGATGTTTTTCAATGGCAAAAATCAATGAATATTGTAAATGCACAAACAGTAATTTCTCCGCATTGCAAGGTGCAATTCTGAAATTTTTTGCTTTTTCCTGCTCCTCTTAGCATGATAAAGAAGATTCAAAGAGAGTGAGATGCCAGCTCCTTTCATTCAGTCAGTAGCTTCAATCATTTCTGGACGTTTTTCAATGGCAAAAATCAATGAATATTGTAAATGCACAAACAGTAATTTCTCCGCATTGCAAGGTGCAATTCTGAAATTTTTTGCTTTTTCCTGCTCCTCTTAGCATGATAAAGAAGATTCAAAGAGAGTGAGATGCCAGCTCCTTTCATTCAGTCAGTAGCTTCAATCATTTCTGGACGTTTTTCAATGGCAAAAATCAATGAATATTGTAAATGCACAAACAGTAATTTCTCCGCATTGCAAGGTGCAATTCTGAAATTTTTTGCTTTTTCCTGCTCCTCTTAGCATGATAAAGAAGATTCAAAGAGAGTGAGATGCCAGCTCCTTTCATTCAGTCAGTAGCTTCAAACATTTCTGGTATATGAATAACATGATGTTTTTCAATGGCAAAAATCAATGAATATTGTAAATGCACAAACAGTAATTTCTCCGCATTGCAAGGTGCAATTCTGAAATTTTTTGCTTTTTCCTGCTCCTCTTAGCATGATAAAGAAGATTCAAAGAGTGTGAGATGCCAGCTCCTTTCATTCAGTCAGTAGCTTCAATCATTTCTGGACGTTTTTCAATGGCAAAAATCAATGAATATTGTAAATGCACAAACAGTAATTTCTCCGCATTGCAAGGTGCAATTCTGAAATTTTTTGCTTTTTCCTGCTCCTCTTAGCATGATAAACAAGATTCAAAGAGAGTGAGATGCCAGCTCCTTTCATTCAGTCAGTAGCTTCAATCATTTCTGGACGTTTTTCAATGGCAAAAATCAATGAATATTGTAAATGCACAAACAGTAATTTCTCCGCATTGCAAGGTGCAATTCTGAAATTTTTTGCTTTTTCCTGCTCCTCTTAGCATGATAAAGAAGATTCAAAGAGAGTGAGATGCCAGCTCCTTTCATTCAGTCAGTAGCTTCAAACATTTCTGGTATATGAATAACATGATGTTTTTCAATGGCAAAAATCAATGAATATTGTAAATGCACAAACAGTAATTTCTCCGCATTGCAAGGTGCAATTCTGAAATTTTTTGCTTTTTCCTGCTCCTCTTAGCATGATAAAGAAGATTCAAAGAGAGTGAGATGCCAGCTCCTTTCATTCAGTCAGTAGCTTCAATCATTTCTGGACGTTTTTCAATGGCAAAAATCAATGAATATTGTAAATGCACAAACAGTAATTTCTCCGCATTGCAAGGTGCAATTCTGAAATTTTTTGCTTTTTCCTGCCCCTCTTAGCATGATAAAGAAGATTCAAAGAGAGTGAGATGCCAGGTCCTTTCATTCAGTCAGTAGCTTCAAACATTTCTGGTATATGAATAACATGATGTTTTTCAATGGCAAAAATCAATGAATATTGTAAATGCACAAACAGTAATTTCTCCGCATTGCAAGGTGCAATTCTGAAATTTTTTGCTTTTTCCTGCTCCTCTTAGCATGATAAAGAAGATTCAAAGAGTGTGAGATGCCAGCTCCTTTCATTCAGTCAGTAGCTTCAATCATTTCTGGACGTTTTTCAATGGCAAAAAACAATGAATATTGTAAATGCACAAACAGTAATTTCTCCGCATTGCAAGGTGCAATTCTGAAATTTTTTGCTTTTTCCTGCTCCTCTTAGCATGATAAACAAGATTCAAAGAGAGTGAGATGCCAGCTCCTTTCATTCAGTCAGTAGCTTCAATCATTTCTGGACGTTTTTCAATGGCAAAAATCAATGAATATTGTAAATGCACAAACAGTAATTTCTCCGCATTGCAAGGTGCAATTCTGAAATTTTTTGCTTTTTCCTGCTCCTCTTAGCATGATAAAGAAGATTCAAAGAGAGTGAGATGCCAGCTCCTTTCATTCAGTCAGTAGCTTCAAACATTTCTGGTATATGAATAACATGATGTTTTTCAATGGCAAAAATCAATGAATATTGTAAATGCACAAACAGTAATTTCTCCGCATTGCAAGGTGCAATTCTGAAATTTTTTGCTTTTTCCTGCTCCTCTTAGCATGATAAAGAAGATTCAAAGAGAGTGAGATGCCAGCTCCTTTCATTCAGTCAGTAGCTTCAATCATTTCTGGACGTTTTTCAATGGCAAAAATCAATGAATATTGTAAATGCACAAACAGTAATTTCTCCGCATTGCAAGGTGCAATTCTGAAATTTTTTGCTTTTTCCTGCCCCTCTTAGCATGATAAAGAAGACTCAAAGAGAGTGAGATGCCAGGTCCTTTCATTCAGTCAGTAGCTTCAAACATTTCTGGTATATGAATAACATGATGTTTTTCAATGGCAAAAATCAATGAATATTGTAAATGCACAAACAGTAATTTCTCCGCATTGCAAGGTGCAATTCTGAAATTTTTTGCTTTTTCCTGCTCCTCTTAGCATGATAAAGAAGATTCAAAGAGAGTGAGATGCCAGCTCCTTTCATTCAGTCAGTAGCTTCAAACATTTCTGGTATATGAATAACATGATGTTTTTCAATGGCAAAAATCAATGAATATTGTAAATGCACAAACAGTAATTTCTCCGCATTGCAAGGTGCAATTCTGAAATTTTTTGCTTTTTCCTGCTCCTCTTAGCATGATAAAGAAGATTCAAAGAGAGTGAGATGCCAGCTCCTTTCATTCAGTCAGTAGCTTCAATCATTTCTGGACGTTTTTCAATGGCAAAAATCATTGAATATTGTAAATGCACAAACAGTAATTTCTCCGCATTGCAAGGTGCAATTCTGAAATTTTTTGCTTTTTCCTGCTCCTCTTAGCATGATAAAGAAGATTCAAAGAGAGTGAGATGCCAGCTCCTTTCATTCAGTCAGTAGCTTCAATCATTTCTGGTATATGAATAACATGATGTTTTTCAATGGCAAAAATCAATGAATATTGTAAATGCACAAACAGTAATTTCTCCGCATTGCAAGGTGCAATTCTGAAATTTTTTGCTTTTTCCTGCTCCTCTTAGCATGATAAAGAAGATTCAAAGAGAGTGAGATGCCAGCTCCTTTCATTCAGTCAGTAGCTTCAATCATTTCTGGACGTTTTGCAATGGCAAAAATCATTGAATATTGTAAATGCACAAACAGTAATTTCTCCGCATTGCAAGGTGCAATTCTGAAATTTTTTGCTTTTTCCTGCTCCTCTTAGTATGATAAAGAAGATTCAAAGAGAGTGAGATGCCAGCTCCTTTCATTCAGTCAGTAGCTTCAATCATTTCTGGTATATGAATAACATGATGTTTTTCAATGGCAAAAATCAATGAATATTGTAAATGCACAAACAGTAATTTCTCCGCATTGCAAGGTGCAATTCTGAAATTTTTTGCTTTTTCCTGCTCCTCTTAGCATGATAAAGAAGATTCAAAGAGAGTGAGATGCCAGCTCCTTTCATTCAGTCAGTAGCTTCAATCATTTCTGGACGTTTTTCAATGGCAAAAATCAATGAATATTGTAAATGCACAAACAGTAATTTCTCCGCATTGCAAGGTGCAATTCTGAAATTTTTTGCTTTTTCCTGCTCCTCTTAGCATGATAAAGAAGATTCAGAGAGAGTGAGATGCCAGCTCCTTTCATTCAGTCAGTAGCTTCAATCATTTCTGGACGTTTTTCAATGGCAAAAATCAATGAATATTGTAAATGCACAAACAGTAATTTCTCCGCATTGCAAGGTGCAATTCTGAAATTTTTTGCTTTTTCCTGCTCCTCTTAGCATGATAAAGAAGATTCAAAGAGAGTGAGATGCCAGCTCCTTTCATTCAGTCAGTAGCTTCAAACATTTCTGGTATATGAATAACATGATGTTTTTCAATGGCAAAAATCAATGAATATTGTAAATGCACAAACAGTAATTTCTCCGCATTGCAAGGTGCATTTCTGAAATTTTTTGCTTTTTCCTGCTCCTCTTAGCATGATAAAGAAGATTCAAAGAGAGTGAGATGCCAGCTCCTTTCATTCAGTCAGTAGCTTCAAACATTTCTGGACGTTTTTCAATGGCAAAAATCAATGAATATTGTAAATGCACAAACAGTAATTTCTCCGCATTGCAAGGTGCAATTCTGAAATTTTTTGCTTTTTCCTGCTCCTCTTAGCATTATAAACAAGATTCAAAGAGAGTGAGATGCCAGCTCCTTTCATTCAGTCAGTAGCTTCAATCATTTCTGGACGTTTTTCAATGGCAAAAATCAATGAATATTGTAAATGCACAAACAGTAATTTCTCCGCATTGCAAGGTGCAATTCTGAAATTTTTTGCTTTTTCCTGCTCCTCTTAGCATGATAAAGAAGATTCAAAGAGAGTGAGATGCCAGCTCCTTTCATTCAGTCAGTAGCTTCAATCATTTCTGGACGTTTTTCAATGGCAAAAATCAATGAATATTGTAAATGCACAAACAGTAATTTCTCCGCATTGCAAGGTGCAATTCTGAAATTTTTTGCATTTTCCTGCTCCTCTTAGCATGATAAAGAAGATTCAAAGAGAGTGAGATGCCAGCTCCTTTCATTCAGTCAGTAGCTTCAAACATTTCTGGTATATGAATAACATGATGTTTTTCAATGGCAAAAATCAATGAATATTGTAAATGCACAAACAGTAATTTCTCCGCATTGCAAGGTGCAATTCTGAAATTTTTTGCTTTTTCCTGCTCCTCTTAGCATGATAAAGAAGATTCAAAGAGAGTGAGATGCCAGCTCCTTTCATTCAGTCAGTAGCTTCAATCATTTCTGGACGTTTTTCAATGGCAAAAATCATTGAATATTGTAAATGCACAAACAGTAATTTCTCCGCATTGCAAGGTGCAATTCTGAAATTTTTTGCTTTTTCCTGCTCCTCTTAGCATGATAAAGAAGATTCAAAGAGAGTGAGATGCCAGCTCCTTTCATTCAGTCAGTAGCTTCAATCATTTCTGGTATATGAATAACATGATGTTTTTCAATGGCAAAAATCAATGAATTTTGTAAATGCACAAACAGTAATTTCTCCACATTGCAAGGTGCAATTCTGAAATTTTTTGCTTTTTCCTGCTCCTCTTAGCATGATAAAGAAGATTCAAAGAGAGTGAGATGAAAGCTCCTTTCATTCAGTCAGTAGCTTCAATCATTTCTGGACGTTTTTCAATGGCAAAAATCAATGAATATTGTAAATGCACAAACAGTAATTTCTCCGCATTGCAAGGTGCAATTCTGAAATTTTTTGCTTTTTCCTGCTCCTCTTAGCATGATAAAGAAGATTCAAAGAGAGTGAGATGCCAGCTCCTTTCATTCAGTCAGTAGCTTCAATCATTTCTGGACGTTTTTCAATGGCAAAAATCAATGAATATTGTAAATGCACAAACAGTAATTTCTCCGCATTGCAAGGTGCAATTCTGAAATTTTTTGCTTTTTCCTGCTCCTCTTAGCATGATAAAGAAGATTCAAAGAGAGTGAGATGCCAGCTCCTTTCATTCAGTCAGTAGCTTCAAACATTTCTGGTATATGAATAACATGATGTTTTTCAATGGCAAAAATCAATGAATATTGTAAATCCACAAACAGTAATTTCTCCGCATTGCAAGGTGCAATTCTGAAATTTTTTGCTTTTTCCTGCTCCTCTTAGCATGATAAAGAAGATTGAAAGAGAGTGAGATGCCAGCTCCTTTCATTCAGTCAGTAGCTTCAATCATTTCTGGACGTTTTTCAATGGCAAAAATCAATGAATATTGTAAATGCACAAACAGTAATTTCTCCGCATTGCAAGGTGCAATTCTGAAATTTTTTGCTTTTTCCTGCTCCTCTTAGCATGATAAAGAAGATTCAAAGAGAGTGAGATGCCAGCTCCTTTCATTCAGTCAGTAGCTTCAATCATTTCTGGTATATGAATAACATGATGTTTTTCAATGGCAAAAATCAATGAATTTTGTAAATGCACAAACAGTAATTTCTCCACATTGCAAGGTGCAATTCTGAAATTTTTTGCTTTTTCCTGCTCCTCTTAGCATGATAAAGAAGATTCAAAGAGAGTGAGATGAAAGCTCCTTTCATTCAGTCAGTAGCTTCAATCATTTCTGGACGTTTTTCAATGGCAAAAATCAATGAATATTGTAAATGCACAAACAGTAATTTCTCCGCATTGCAAGGTGCAATTCTGAAATTTTTTGCTTTTTCCTGCTCCTCTTAGCATGATAAACAAGATTCAAAGAGAGTGAGATGCCAGCTCCTTTCATTCAGTCAGTAGCTTCAATCATTTCTGGACGTTTTTCAATGGCAAAAATCAATGAATATTGTAAATGCACAAACAGTAATTTCTCCGCATTGCAAGGTGCAATTCTGACATTTTTTGCTTTTTCCTGCTCCTCTTAGCATGATAAAGAAGATTCAAAGAGAGTGAGATGCCAGCTCCTTTCATTCAGTCAGTAGCTTCAAACATTTCTGGTATATGAATAACATGATGTTTTTCAATGGCAAAAATCAATGAATATTGTAAATCCACAAACAGTAATTTCTCCGCATTGCAAGGTGCAATTCTGAAATTTTTTGCTTTTTCCTGCTCCTCTTAGCATGATAAAGAAGATTGAAAGAGAGTGAGATGCCAGCTCCTTTCATTCAGTCAGTAGCTTCAATCATTTGTGGACGTTTTTCAATGGCAAAAATCAATGAATATTGTAAATGCACAAACAGTAATTTCTCCGCATTGCAAGGTGCAATTCTGAAATTTTTTGCTTTTTCCTGCTCCTCTTAGCATGATAAAGAAGATTCAAAGAGAGTGAGATGCCAGCTCCTTTCATTCAGTCAGTAGCTTCAATCATTTCTGGACGTTTTTCAATGGCAAAAATCAATGAATATTGTAAATGCACAAACAGTAATTTCTCCGCATTGCAAGGTGCAATTCTGAAATTTTTTGCTTTTTCCTGCTCCTCTTAGCATGATAAAGAAGATTGAAAGAGAGTGAGATGCCAGCTCCTTTCATTCAGTCAGTAGCTTCAAACATTTCTGGTATATGAATAACATGATGTTTTTCAATGGCAAAAATCAATGAATATTGTAAATGCACAAACAGTAATTTCTCCGCATTGCAAGGTGCAATTCTGAAATTTTTTGCTTTTTCCTGCTCCTCTTAGCATGATAAAGAAGATTCAAAGAGAGTGAGATGCCAGCTCCTTTCATTCAGTCAGTAGCTTCAATCATTTCTGGTATATGAATAACATGATGTTTTTCAATGGCAAAAATCAATGAATATTGTAAATGCACAAACAGTAATTTCTCCGCATTGCAAGGTGCATTTCTGAAATTTTTTGCTTTTTCCTGCTCCTCTTAGCATGATAAAGAAGATTCAAAGAGAGTGAGATGCCAGCTCCTTTCATTCAGTCAGTAGCTTCAAACATTTCTGGACGTTTTTCAATGGCAAAAATCAATGAATATTGTAAATGCACAAACAGTAATTTCTCCGCATTGCAAGGTGCAATTCTGAAATTTTTTGCTTTTTCCTGCTCCTCTTAGCATTATAAACAAGATTCAAAGAGAGTGAGATGCCAGCTCCTTTCATTCAGTCAGTAGCTTCAATCATTTCTGGACGTTTTTCAATGGCAAAAATCAATGAATATTGTAAATGCACAAACAGTAATTTCTCCGCATTGCAAGGTGCAATTCTGAAATTTTTTGCTTTTTCCTGCTCCTCTTAGCATGATAAAGAAGATTCAAAGAGAGTGAGATGCCAGCTCCTTTCATTCAGTCAGTAGCTTCAATCATTTCTGGACGTTTTTCAATGGCAAAAATCAATGAATATTGTAAATGCACAAACAGTAATTTCTCCGCATTGCAAGGTGCAATTCTGAAATTTTTTGCATTTTCCTGCTCCTCTTAGCATGATAAAGAAGATTCAAAGAGAGTGAGATGCCAGCTCCTTTCATTCAGTCAGTAGCTTCAATCATTTCTGGTATATGAATAACATGATGTTTTTCAATGGCAAAAATCAATGAATATTGTAAATGCACAAACAGTAATTTCTCCGCATTGCAAGGTGCAATTCTGAAATTTTTTGCTTTTTCCTGCTCCTCTTAGCATGATAAAGAAGATTCAAAGAGAGTGAGATGCCAGCTCCTTTCATTCAGTCAGTAGCTTCAATCATTTCTGGACGTTTTGCAATGGCAAAAATCATTGAATATTGTAAATGCACAAACAGTAATTTCTCCGCATTGCAAGGTGCAATTCTGAAATTTTTTGCTTTTTCCTGCTCCTCTTAGTATGATAAAGAAGATTCAAAGAGAGTGAGATGCCAGCTCCTTTCATTCAGTCAGTAGCTTCAATCATTTCTGGTATATGAATAACATGATGTTTTTCAATGGCAAAAATCAATGAATATTGTAAATGCACAAACAGTAATTTCTCCGCATTGCAAGGTGCAATTCTGAAATTTTTTGCTTTTTCCTGCTCCTCTTAGCATGATAAAGAAGATTCAAAGAGAGTGAGATGCCAGCTCCTTTCATTCAGTCAGTAGCTTCAATCATTTCTGGACGTTTTTCAATGGCAAAAATCAATGAATATTGTAAATGCACAAACAGTAATTTCTCCGCATTGCAAGGTGCAATTCTGAAATTTTTTGCTTTTTCCTGCTCCTCTTAGCATGATAAAGAAGATTCAGAGAGAGTGAGATGCCAGCTCCTTTCATTCAGTCAGTAGCTTCAATCATTTCTGGACGTTTTTCAATGGCAAAAATCAATGAATATTGTAAATGCACAAACAGTAATTTCTCCGCATTGCAAGGTGCAATTCTGAAATTTTTTGCTTTTTCCTGCTCCTCTTAGCATGATAAAGAAGATTCAAAGAGAGTGAGATGCCAGCTCCTTTCATTCAGTCAGTAGCTTCAAACATTTCTGGTATATGAATAACATGATGTTTTTCAATGGCAAAAATCAATGAATATTGTAAATGCACAAACAGTAATTTCTCCGCATTGCAAGGTGCATTTCTGAAATTTTTTGCTTTTTCCTGCTCCTCTTAGCATGATAAAGAAGATTCAAAGAGAGTGAGATGCCAGCTCCTTTCATTCAGTCAGTAGCTTCAAACATTTCTGGACGTTTTTCAATGGCAAAAATCAATGAATATTGTAAATGCACAAACAGTAATTTCTCCGCATTGCAAGGTGCAATTCTGAAATTTTTTGCTTTTTCCTGCTCCTCTTAGCATTATAAACAAGATTCAAAGAGAGTGAGATGCCAGCTCCTTTCATTCAGTCAGTAGCTTCAATCATTTCTGGACGTTTTTCAATGGCAAAAATCAATGAATATTGTAAATGCACAAACAGTAATTTCTCCGCATTGCAAGGTGCAATTCTGAAATTTTTTGCTTTTTCCTGCTCCTCTTAGCATGATAAAGAAGATTCAAAGAGAGTGAGATGCCAGCTCCTTTCATTCAGTCAGTAGCTTCAATCATTTCTGGACGTTTTTCAATGGCAAAAATCAATGAATATTGTAAATGCACAAACAGTAATTTCTCCGCATTGCAAGGTGCAATTCTGAAATTTTTTGCATTTTCCTGCTCCTCTTAGCATGATAAAGAAGATTCAAAGAGAGTGAGATGCCAGCTCCTTTCATTCAGTCAGTAGCTTCAAACATTTCTGGTATATGAATAACATGATGTTTTTCAATGGCAAAAATCAATGAATATTGTAAATGCACAAACAGTAATTTCTCCGCATTGCAAGGTGCAATTCTGAAATTTTTTGCTTTTTCCTGCTCCTCTTAGCATGATAAAGAAGATTCAAAGAGAGTGAGATGCCAGCTCCTTTCATTCAGTCAGTAGCTTCAATCATTTCTGGACGTTTTTCAATGGCAAAAATCATTGAATATTGTAAATGCACAAACAGTAATTTCTCCGCATTGCAAGGTGCAATTCTGAAATTTTTTGCTTTTTCCTGCTCCTCTTAGCATGATAAAGAAGATTCAAAGAGAGTGAGATGCCAGCTCCTTTCATTCAGTCAGTAGCTTCAATCATTTCTGGTATATGAATAACATGATGTTTTTCAATGGCAAAAATCAATGAATTTTGTAAATGCACAAACAGTAATTTCTCCACATTGCAAGGTGCAATTCTGAAATTTTTTGCTTTTTCCTGCTCCTCTTAGCATGATAAAGAAGATTCAAAGAGAGTGAGATGAAAGCTCCTTTCATTCAGTCAGTAGCTTCAATCATTTCTGGACGTTTTTCAATGGCAAAAATCAATGAATATTGTAAATGCACAAACAGTAATTTCTCCGCATTGCAAGGTGCAATTCTGAAATTTTTTGCTTTTTCCTGCTCCTCTTAGCATGATAAAGAAGATTCAAAGAGAGTGAGATGCCAGCTCCTTTCATTCAGTCAGTAGCTTCAATCATTTCTGGACGTTTTTCAATGGCAAAAATCAATGAATATTGTAAATGCACAAACAGTAATTTCTCCGCATTGCAAGGTGCAATTCTGAAATTTTTTGCTTTTTCCTGCTCCTCTTAGCATGATAAAGAAGATTCAAAGAGAGTGAGATGCCAGCTCCTTTCATTCAGTCAGTAGCTTCAAACATTTCTGGTATATGAATAACATGATGTTTTTCAATGGCAAAAATCAATGAATATTGTAAATCCACAAACAGTAATTTCTCCGCATTGCAAGGTGCAATTCTGAAATTTTTTGCTTTTTCCTGCTCCTCTTAGCATGATAAAGAAGATTGAAAGAGAGTGAGATGCCAGCTCCTTTCATTCAGTCAGTAGCTTCAATCATTTCTGGACGTTTTTCAATGGCAAAAATCAATGAATATTGTAAATGCACAAACAGTAATTTCTCCGCATTGCAAGGTGCAATTCTGAAATTTTTTGCTTTTTCCTGCTCCTCTTAGCATGATAAAGAAGATTCAAAGAGAGTGAGATGCCAGCTCCTTTCATTCAGTCAGTAGCTTCAATCATTTCTGGTATATGAATAACATGATGTTTTTCAATGGCAAAAATCAATGAATTTTGTAAATGCACAAACAGTAATTTCTCCACATTGCAAGGTGCAATTCTGAAATTTTTTGCTTTTTCCTGCTCCTCTTAGCATGATAAAGAAGATTCAAAGAGAGTGAGATGAAAGCTCCTTTCATTCAGTCAGTAGCTTCAATCATTTCTGGACGTTTTTCAATGGCAAAAATCAATGAATATTGTAAATGCACAAACAGTAATTTCTCCGCATTGCAAGGTGCAATTCTGAAATTTTTTGCTTTTTCCTGCTCCTCTTAGCATGATAAACAAGATTCAAAGAGAGTGAGATGCCAGCTCCTTTCATTCAGTCAGTAGCTTCAATCATTTCTGGACGTTTTTCAATGGCAAAAATCAATGAATATTGTAAATGCACAAACAGTAATTTCTCCGCATTGCAAGGTGCAATTCTGACATTTTTTGCTTTTTCCTGCTCCTCTTAGCATGATAAAGAAGATTCAAAGAGAGTGAGATGCCAGCTCCTTTCATTCAGTCAGTAGCTTCAAACATTTCTGGTATATGAATAACATGATGTTTTTCAATGGCAAAAATCAATGAATATTGTAAATCCACAAACAGTAATTTCTCCGCATTGCAAGGTGCAATTCTGAAATTTTTTGCTTTTTCCTGCTCCTCTTAGCATGATAAAGAAGATTGAAAGAGAGTGAGATGCCAGCTCCTTTCATTCAGTCAGTAGCTTCAATCATTTGTGGACGTTTTTCAATGGCAAAAATCAATGAATATTGTAAATGCACAAACAGTAATTTCTCCGCATTGCAAGGTGCAATTCTGAAATTTTTTGCTTTTTCCTGCTCCTCTTAGCATGATAAAGAAGATTCAAAGAGAGTGAGATGCCAGCTCCTTTCATTCAGTCAGTAGCTTCAATCATTTCTGGACGTTTTTCAATGGCAAAAATCAATGAATATTGTAAATGCACAAACAGTAATTTCTCCGCATTGCAAGGTGCAATTCTGAAATTTTTTGCTTTTTCCTGCTCCTCTTAGCATGATAAAGAAGATTGAAAGAGAGTGAGATGCCAGCTCCTTTCATTCAGTCAGTAGCTTCAAACATTTCTGGTATATGAATAACATGATGTTTTTCAATGGCAAAAATCAATGAATATTGTAAATGCACAAACAGTAATTTCTCCGCATTGCAAGGTGCAATTCTGAAATTTTTTGCTTTTTCCTGCTCCTCTTAGCATGATAAAGAAGATTCAAAGAGAGTGAGATGCCAGCTCCTTTCATTCAGTCAGTAGCTTCAATCATTTCTGGTATATGAATAACATGATGTTTTTCAATGGCAAAAATCAATGAATATTGTAAATGCACAAACAGTAATTTCTCCGCATTGCAAGGTGCATTTCTGAAATTTTTTGCTTTTTCCTGCTCCTCTTAGCATGATAAAGAAGATTCAAAGAGAGTGAGATGCCAGCTCCTTTCATTCAGTCAGTAGCTTCAAACATTTCTGGACGTTTTTCAATGGCAAAAATCAATGAATATTGTAAATGCACAAACAGTAATTTCTCCGCATTGCAAGGTGCAATTCTGAAATTTTTTGCTTTTTCCTGCTCCTCTTAGCATTATAAACAAGATTCAAAGAGAGTGAGATGCCAGCTCCTTTCATTCAGTCAGTAGCTTCAATCATTTCTGGACGTTTTTCAATGGCAAAAATCAATGAATATTGTAAATGCACAAACAGTAATTTCTCCGCATTGCAAGGTGCAATTCTGAAATTTTTTGCTTTTTCCTGCTCCTCTTAGCATGATAAAGAAGATTCAAAGAGAGTGAGATGCCAGCTCCTTTCATTCAGTCAGTAGCTTCAATCATTTCTGGACGTTTTTCAATGGCAAAAATCAATGAATATTGTAAATGCACAAACAGTAATTTCTCCGCATTGCAAGGTGCAATTCTGAAATTTTTTGCATTTTCCTGCTCCTCTTAGCATGATAAAGAAGATTCAAAGAGAGTGAGATGCCAGCTCCTTTCATTCAGTCAGTAGCTTCAAACATTTCTGGTATATGAATAACATGATGTTTTTCAATGGCAAAAATCAATGAATATTGTAAATGCACAAACAGTAATTTCTCCGCATTGCAAGGTGCAATTCTGAAATTTTTTGCTTTTTCCTGCTCCTCTTAGCATGATAAAGAAGATTCAAAGAGAGTGAGATGCCAGCTCCTTTCATTCAGTCAGTAGCTTCAATCATTTCTGGACGTTTTTCAATGGCAAAAATCATTGAATATTGTAAATGCACAAACAGTAATTTCTCCGCATTGCAAGGTGCAATTCTGAAATTTTTTGCTTTTTCCTGCTCCTCTTAGCATGATAAAGAAGATTCAAAGAGAGTGAGATGCCAGCTCCTTTCATTCAGTCAGTAGCTTCAATCATTTCTGGTATATGAATAACATGATGTTTTTCAATGGCAAAAATCAATGAATTTTGTAAATGCACAAACAGTAATTTCTCCACATTGCAAGGTGCAATTCTGAAATTTTTTGCTTTTTCCTGCTCCTCTTAGCATGATAAAGAAGATTCAAAGAGAGTGAGATGAAAGCTCCTTTCATTCAGTCAGTAGCTTCAATCATTTCTGGACGTTTTTCAATGGCAAAAATCAATGAATAT
This sequence comes from Phyllobates terribilis, assembly GCF_046119375.1. NCBI lineage: Eukaryota > Metazoa > Chordata > Amphibia > Anura > Dendrobatidae > Phyllobates > Phyllobates terribilis. The sequence goes on from NW_027363640.1 coordinate 189,113, forward strand.
TGTAAATGCACAAACAGTAATTTCTCCGCATTGCAAGGTGCAATTCTGAAATTTTTTGCTTTTTCCTGCTCCTCTTAGCATGATAAAGAAGATTCAAAGAGAGTGAGATGCCAGCTCCTTTCATTCAGTCAGTAGCTTCAATCATTTCTGGACGTTTTTCAATGGCAAAAATCAATGAATATTGTAAATGCACAAACAGTAATTTCTCCGCATTGCAAGGTGCAATTCTGAAATTTTTTGCTTTTTCCTGCTCCTCTTAGCATGATAAAGAAGATTCAAAGAGAGTGAGATGCCAGCTCCTTTCATTCAGTCAGTAGCTTCAAACATTTCTGGTATATGAATAACATGATGTTTTTCAATGGCAAAAATCAATGAATATTGTAAATCCACAAACAGTAATTTCTCCGCATTGCAAGGTGCAATTCTGAAATTTTTTGCTTTTTCCTGCTCCTCTTAGCATGATAAAGAAGATTGAAAGAGAGTGAGATGCCAGCTCCTTTCATTCAGTCAGTAGCTTCAATCATTTCTGGACGTTTTTCAATGGCAAAAATCAATGAATATTGTAAATGCACAAACAGTAATTTCTCCGCATTGCAAGGTGCAATTCTGAAATTTTTTGCTTTTTCCTGCTCCTCTTAGCATGATAAAGAAGATTCAAAGAGAGTGAGATGCCAGCTCCTTTCATTCAGTCAGTAGCTTCAATCATTTCTGGTATATGAATAACATGATGTTTTTCAATGGCAAAAATCAATGAATTTTGTAAATGCACAAACAGTAATTTCTCCACATTGCAAGGTGCAATTCTGAAATTTTTTGCTTTTTCCTGCTCCTCTTAGCATGATAAAGAAGATTCAAAGAGAGTGAGATGAAAGCTCCTTTCATTCAGTCAGTAGCTTCAATCATTTCTGGACGTTTTTCAATGGCAAAAATCAATGAATATTGTAAATGCACAAACAGTAATTTCTCCGCATTGCAAGGTGCAATTCTGAAATTTTTTGCTTTTTCCTGCTCCTCTTAGCATGATAAACAAGATTCAAAGAGAGTGAGATGCCAGCTCCTTTCATTCAGTCAGTAGCTTCAATCATTTCTGGACGTTTTTCAATGGCAAAAATCAATGAATATTGTAAATGCACAAACAGTAATTTCTCCGCATTGCAAGGTGCAATTCTGACATTTTTTGCTTTTTCCTGCTCCTCTTAGCATGATAAAGAAGATTCAAAGAGAGTGAGATGCCAGCTCCTTTCATTCAGTCAGTAGCTTCAAACATTTCTGGTATATGAATAACATGATGTTTTTCAATGGCAAAAATCAATGAATATTGTAAATCCACAAACAGTAATTTCTCCGCATTGCAAGGTGCAATTCTGAAATTTTTTGCTTTTTCCTGCTCCTCTTAGCATGATAAAGAAGATTGAAAGAGAGTGAGATGCCAGCTCCTTTCATTCAGTCAGTAGCTTCAATCATTTGTGGACGTTTTTCAATGGCAAAAATCAATGAATATTGTAAATGCACAAACAGTAATTTCTCCGCATTGCAAGGTGCAATTCTGAAATTTTTTGCTTTTTCCTGCTCCTCTTAGCATGATAAAGAAGATTCAAAGAGAGTGAGATGCCAGCTCCTTTCATTCAGTCAGTAGCTTCAATCATTTCTGGACGTTTTTCAATGGCAAAAATCAATGAATATTGTAAATGCACAAACAGTAATTTCTCCGCATTGCAAGGTGCAATTCTGAAATTTTTTGCTTTTTCCTGCTCCTCTTAGCATGATAAAGAAGATTGAAAGAGAGTGAGATGCCAGCTCCTTTCATTCAGTCAGTAGCTTCAAACATTTCTGGTATATGAATAACATGATGTTTTTCAATGGCAAAAATCAATGAATATTGTAAATGCACAAACAGTAATTTCTCCGCATTGCAAGGTGCAATTCTGAAATTTTTTGCTTTTTCCTGCTCCTCTTAGCATGATAAAGAAGATTCAAAGAGAGTGAGATGCCAGCTCCTTTCATTCAGTCAGTAGCTTCAATCATTTCTGGTATATGAATAACATGATGTTTTTCAATGGCAAAAATCAATGAATATTGTAAATGCACAAACAGTAATTTCTCCGCATTGCAAGGTGCAATTCCGAAATTTTTTGCTTTTTCCTGCTCCTCTTAGCATGATAAAGAAGATTCAAAGAGAGTGAGATGCCAGCTCCTTTCATTCAGTCAGTAGCTTCAATCATTTCTGGACGTTTTTCAATGGCAAAAATCATTGAATATTGTAAATGCACAAACAGTAATTTCTCCGCATTGCAAGGTGCAATTCTGAAATTTTTTGCTTTTTCCTGCTCCTCTTAGCATGATAAACAAGATTCAAAGAGAGTGAGATGCCAGCTCCTTTCATTCAGTCAGTAGCTTCAATCATTTCTGGACGTTTTTCAATGGCAAAAATCAATGAATATTGTAAATGCACAAACAGTAATTTCTCCGCATTGCAAGGTGCAATTCTGAAATTTTTTGCTTTTTCCTGCTCCTCTTAGCATGATAAAGAAGATTCAAAGAGAGTGAGATGCCAGCTCCTTTCATTCAGTCAGTAGCTTCAATCATTTCTGGACGTTATTCAATGGCAAAAATCAATGAATATTGTAAATGCACAAACAGTAATTTCTCCGCATTGCAAGGTGCAATTCTGAAATTTTTTGCTTTTTCCTGCTACTCTTACCATGATAAACAAGATTCAAAGAGAGTGAGATGCCAGCTCCTTTCATTCAGTCAGTAGCTTCAATCATTTCTGGACGTTTTTCAATGGCAAAAATCAATGAATATTGTAAATGCACAAACAGTAATTTCTCCGCATTGCAAGGTGCAATTCTGAAATTTTTTGCTTTTTCCTGCTCCTCTTAGCATGATAAAGAAGATTCAAAGAGAGTGAGATGCCAGCTCCTTTCATTCAGTCAGTAGCTTCAATCATTTCTGGACGTTATTCAATGGCAAAAAACAATGAATATTGTAAATGCACAAACAGTAATTTCTCCGCATTGCAAGGTGCAATTCTGAAATTTTTTGCTTTTTCCTGCTCCTCTTACCATGATAAACAAGATTCAAAGAGAGTGAGATGCCAGCTCCTTTCATTCAGTCAGTAGCTTCAATCATTTCTGGACGTTTTTCAATGGCAAAAATCAATGAATATTGTAAATGCACAAACAGTAATTTCTCCGCATTGCAAGGTGCAATTCTGAAATTTTTTGCTTTTACCTGCTCCTCTTAGCATGATAAAGAAGATTCAAAGAGAGTGAGATGCCAGCTCCTTTCATTCAGTCAGTAGCTTCAAACATTTCTGGACGTTTTTCAATGGCAAAAATTAATGAATATTGTAAATGCACAAACAGTAATTTGTCCGCATTGCAAGGTGCAATTCTGAAATTTTTTGCTTTTTCCTGCTCCTCTTAGCATGATAAAGAAGATTCAAAGAGAGTGAGATGCCAGCTCCTTTCATTCAGTCAGTAGCTTCAATCATTTCTGGTATATGAATAACATGATGTTTTTCAATGGCAAAAATCAATGAATTTTGTAAATGCACAAACAGTAATTTCTCCACATTGCAAGGTGCAATTCTGAAATTTTTTGCTTTTTCCTGCTCCTCTTAGCATGATAAAGAAGATTCAAAGAGAGTGAGATGAAAGCTCCTTTCATTCAGTCAGTAGCTTCAATCATTTCTGGACGTTTTTCAATGGCAAAAATCAATGAATATTGTAAATGCACAAACAGTAATTTCTCCGCATTGCAAGGTGCAATTCTGAAATTTTTTGCTTTTTCCTGCTCCTCTTAGCATGATAAAGAAGATTCAAAGAGAGTGAGATGCCAGCTCCTTTCATTCAGTCAGTAGCTTCAATCATTTCTGGACGTTTTTCAATGGCAAAAATCAATGAATATTGTAAATGCACAAACAGTAATTTCTCCGCATTGCAAGGTGCAATTCTGAAATTTTTTGCTTTTTCCTGCTCCTCTTAGCATGATAAAGAAGATTCAAAGAGAGTGAGATGCCAGCTCCTTTCATTCAGTCAGTAGCTTCAAACATTTCTGGTATATGAATAACATGATGTTTTTCAATGGCAAAAATCAATGAATATTGTAAATCCACAAACAGTAATTTCTCCGCATTGCAAGGTGCAATTCTGAAATTTTTTGCTTTTTCCTGCTCCTCTTAGCATGATAAAGAAGATTGAAAGAGAGTGAGATGCCAGCTCCTTTCATTCAGTCAGTAGCTTCAATCATTTCTGGACGTTTTTCAATGGCAAAAATCAATGAATATTGTAAATGCACAAACAGTAATTTCTCCGCATTGCAAGGTGCAATTCTGAAATTTTTTGCTTTTTCCTGCTCCTCTTAGCATGATAAAGAAGATTCAAAGAGAGTGAGATGCCAGCTCCTTTCATTCAGTCAGTAGCTTCAATCATTTCTGGTATATGAATAACATGATGTTTTTCAATGGCAAAAATCAATGAATTTTGTAAATGCACAAACAGTAATTTCTCCACATTGCAAGGTGCAATTCTGAAATTTTTTGCTTTTTCCTGCTCCTCTTAGCATGATAAAGAAGATTCAAAGAGAGTGAGATGAAAGCTCCTTTCATTCAGTCAGTAGCTTCAATCATTTCTGGACGTTTTTCAATGGCAAAAATCAATGAATATTGTAAATGCACAAACAGTAATTTCTCCGCATTGCAAGGTGCAATTCTGAAATTTTTTGCTTTTTCCTGCTCCTCTTAGCATGATAAACAAGATTCAAAGAGAGTGAGATGCCAGCTCCTTTCATTCAGTCAGTAGCTTCAATCATTTCTGGACGTTTTTCAATGGCAAAAATCAATGAATATTGTAAATGCACAAACAGTAATTTCTCCGCATTGCAAGGTGCAATTCTGACATTTTTTGCTTTTTCCTGCTCCTCTTAGCATGATAAAGAAGATTCAAAGAGAGTGAGATGCCAGCTCCTTTCATTCAGTCAGTAGCTTCAAACATTTCTGGTATATGAATAACATGATGTTTTTCAATGGCAAAAATCAATGAATATTGTAAATCCACAAACAGTAATTTCTCCGCATTGCAAGGTGCAATTCTGAAATTTTTTGCTTTTTCCTGCTCCTCTTAGCATGATAAAGAAGATTGAAAGAGAGTGAGATGCCAGCTCCTTTCATTCAGTCAGTAGCTTCAATCATTTGTGGACGTTTTTCAATGGCAAAAATCAATGAATATTGTAAATGCACAAACAGTAATTTCTCCGCATTGCAAGGTGCAATTCTGAAATTTTTTGCTTTTTCCTGCTCCTCTTAGCATGATAAAGAAGATTCAAAGAGAGTGAGATGCCAGCTCCTTTCATTCAGTCAGTAGCTTCAATCATTTCTGGACGTTTTTCAATGGCAAAAATCAATGAATATTGTAAATGCACAAACAGTAATTTCTCCGCATTGCAAGGTGCAATTCTGAAATTTTTTGCTTTTTCCTGCTCCTCTTAGCATGATAAAGAAGATTGAAAGAGAGTGAGATGCCAGCTCCTTTCATTCAGTCAGTAGCTTCAAACATTTCTGGTATATGAATAACATGATGTTTTTCAATGGCAAAAATCAATGAGTATTGTAAATGCACAAACAGTAATTTCTCCGCATTGCAAGGTGCAATTCTGAAATTTTTTGCTTTTTCCTGCTCCTCTTAGCATGATAAAGAAGATTCAAAGAGAGTGAGATGCCAGCTCCTTTCATTCAGTCAGTAGCTTCAATCATTTCTGGTATATGAATAACATGATGTTTTTCAATGGCAAAAATCAATGAATATTGTAAATGCACAAACAGTAATTTCTCCGCATTGCAAGGTGCAATTCCGAAATTTTTTGCTTTTTCCTGCTCCTCTTAGCATGATAAAGAAGATTCAAAGAGAGTGAGATGCCAGCTCCTTTCATTCAGTCAGTAGCTTCAATCATTTCTGGACGTTTTTCAATGGCAAAAATCATTGAATATTGTAAATGCACAAACAGTAATTTCTCCGCATTGCAAGGTGCAATTCTGAAATTTTTTGCTTTTTCCTGCTCCTCTTAGCATGATAAACAAGATTCAAAGAGAGTGAGATGCCAGCTCCTTTCATTCAGTCAGTAGCTTCAATCATTTCTGGACGTTTTTCAATGGCAAAAATCAATGAATATTGTAAATGCACAAACAGTAATTTCTCCGCATTGCAAGGTGCAATTCTGAAATTTTTTGCTTTTTCCTGCTCCTCTTAGCATGATAAAGAAGATTCAAAGAGAGTGAGATGCCAGCTCCTTTCATTCAGTCAGTAGCTTCAATCATTTCTGGACGTTATTCAATGGCAAAAATCAATGAATATTGTAAATGCACAAACAGTAATTTCTCCGCATTGCAAGGTGCAATTCTGAAATTTTTTGCTTTTTCCTGCTCCTCTTACCATGATAAACAAGATTCAAAGAGAGTGAGATGCCAGCTCCTTTCATTCAGTCAGTAGCTTCAATCATTTCTGGACGTTTTTCAATGGCAAAAATCAATGAATATTGTAAATGCACAAACAGTAATTTCTCCGCATTGCAAGGTGCAATTCTGAAATTTTTTGCTTTTACCTGCTCCTCTTAGCATGATAAAGAAGATTCAAAGAGAGTGAGATGCCAGCTCCTTTCATTCAGTCAGTAGCTTCAAACATTTCTGGACGTTTTTCAATGGCAAAAATTAATGAATATTGTAAATGCACAAACAGTAACTTGTCCGCATTGCAAGGTGCAATTCTGAAATTTTTTGCTTTTTCCTGCTCCTCTTAGCATGATAAAGAAGATTCAAAGAGAGTGAGATGCCAGCTCCTTTCATTCAGTCAGTAGCTTCAAACATTTCTGGTATATGAATAACATGATGTTTTTCAATGGCAAAAATCAATGAATATTGTAAATGCACAAACAGTAATTTCTCCGAATTGCAAGGTGCAATTCTGAAATTTTTTGCTTTTTCCTGCTCCTCTTAGCATGATAAAGAAGATTCAAAGAGAGTGAGATGCCAGCTCCTTTCATTCAGTCAGTAGCTTCAATCATTTCTGGACGTTTTTCAATGGCAAAAATCAATGAATATTGTAAATGCACAAACAGTAATTTCTCCGCATTGCAAGGTGCAATTCTGAAATTTTTTGCTTTTTCCTGCTCCTCTTAGCATGATAAACAAGATTCAAAGAGAGTGAGATGCCAGCTCCTTTCATTCAGTCAGTAGCTTCAATCATTTCTGGACGTTTTTCAATGGCAAAAATCAATGAATATTGTAAATGCACAAACAGTAATTTCTCCGCATTGCAAGGTGCAATTCTGAAATTTTTTGCTTTTTCCTGCTCCTCTTAGCATGATAAAGAAGATTCAAAGAGAGTGAGATGCCAGCTCCTTTCATTCAGTCAGTAGCTTCAATCATTTCTGGACGTTATTCAATGGCAAAAATCAATGAATATTGTAAATGCACAAACAGTAATTTCTCCGCATTGCAAGGTGCAATTCTGAAATTTTTTGCTTTTTCCTGCTCCTCTTAGCATGATAAACAAGATTCAAAGAGAGTGAGATGCCAGCTCCTTTCATTCAGTCAGTAGCTTCAATCATTTCTGGACGTTTTTCAATGGCAAAAATCAATGAATATTGTAAATGCACAAACAGTAATTTCTCCGCATTGCAAGGTGCAATTCTGAAATTTTTTGCTTTTACCTGCTCCTCTTAGCATGATAAAGAAGATTCAAAGAGAGTGAGATGCCAGCTCCTTTCATTCAGTCAGTAGCTTCAAACATTTCTGGACGTTTTTCAATGGCAAAAATTAATGAATATTGTAAATGCACAAACAGTAATTTGTCCGCATTGCAAGGTGCAATTCTGAAATTTTTTGCTTTTTCCTGCTCCTCTTAGCATGATAAAGAAGATTCAAAGAGAGTGAGATGCCAGCTCCTTTCATTCAGTCAGTAGCTTCAAACATTTCTGGTATATGAATAACATGATGTTTTTCAATGGCAAAAATCAATGAATATTGTAAATGCACAAACAGTAATTTCTCCGAATTGCAAGGTGCAATTCTGAAATTTTTTGCTTTTTCCTGCTCCTCTTAGCATGATAAAGAAGATTCAAAGAGAGTGAGATGCCAGCTCCTTTCATTCAGTCAGTAGCTTCAATCATTTCTGGACGTTTTTCAATGGCAAAAATCAATGAATATTGTAAATGCACAAACAGTAATTTCTCCGCATTGCAAGGTGCAATTCTGAAATTTTTTGCTTTTTCCTGCTCCTCTTAGCATGATAAAGAAGATTCAAAGAGAGTGAGATGCCAGCTCCTTTCATTCAGTCAGTAGCTTCAAACATTTCTGGTATATGAATAACATGATGTTTTTCAATGGCAAAAATCAATGAATATTGTAAATGCACAAACAGTAATTTCTCCGCATTGCAAGGTGCAATTCTGAAATTTTTTGCTTTTTCCTGCTCCTCTTAGCATGATAAACAAGATTCAAAGAGAGTGAGATGCCAGCTCCTTTCATTCAGTCAGTAGCTTCAATCATTTCTGGACGTTTTTCAATGGCAAAAATCAATGAATATTGTAAATGCACAAACAGTAATTTCTCCGCATTGCAAGGTGCAATTCTGAAATTTTTTGCTTTTTTCTGCTCCTCTTAGCATGATAAAGAAGATTCAAAGAGAGTGAGATGCCAGCTCCTTTCATTCAGTCAGTAGCTTCAAACATTTCTGGTATATGAATAACATGATGTTTTTCAATGGCAAAAATCAATGAATATTGTAAATGCACAAACAGTAATTTCTCCGAATTGCAAGGTGCAATTCTGAAATTTTTTGCTTTTTCCTGCTCCTCTTAGCATGATAAAGAAGATTCAAAGAGAGTGAGATGCCAGCTCCTTTCATTCAGTCAGTAGCTTCAATCATTTCTGGACGTTTTTCAATGGCAAAAATCAATGAATATTGTAAATGCACAAACAGTAATTTCTCCGCATTGCAAGGTGCAATTCTGAAATTTTTTGCTTTTTCCTGCTCCTCTTAGCAAGATAAACAAGATTCAAAGAGAGTGAGATGCCAGCTCCTTTCATTCAGTCAGTAGCTTCAATCATTTGTGGACGTTTTTCAATGGCAAAAATCAATGAATATTGTAAATGCACAAACAGTAATTTCTCCGCATTGCAAGGTGCAATTCTGAAATTTTTTGCTTTTTCCTGCTCCTCTTAGCATGATAAAGAAGATTCAAAGAGAGTGAGATGCCAGCTCCTTTCATTCAGTCAGTAGCTTCAATCATTTCTGGACGTTTTTCAATGGCAAAAATCAATGAATATTGTAAATGCACAAACAGTAATTTCTCCGCATTGCAAGGTGCAATTCTGAAATTTTTTGCTTTTTCCTGCTCCTCTTAGCATGATAAAGAAGATTGAAAGAGAGTGAGATGCCAGCTCCTTTCATTCAGTCAGTAGCTTCAAACATTTCTGGTATATGAATAACATGATGTTTTTCAATGGCAAAAATCAATGAATATTGTAAATGCACAAACAGTAATTTCTCCGCATTGCAAGGTGCAATTCTGAAATTTTTTGCTTTTTCCTGCTCCTCTTAGCATGATAAAGAAGATTCAAAGAGAGTGAGATGCCAGCTCCTTTCATTCAGTCAGTAGCTTCAATCATTTCTGGTATATGAATAACATGATGTTTTTCAATGGCAAAAATCAATGAATATTGTAAATGCACAAACAGTAATTTCTCCGCATTGCAAGGTGCAATTCCGAAATTTTTTGCTTTTTCCTGCTCCTCTTAGCATGATAAAGAAGATTCAAAGAGAGTGAGATGCCAGCTCCTTTCATTCAGTCAGTAGCTTCAATCATTTCTGGACGTTTTTCAATGGCAAAAATCATTGAATATTGTAAATGCACAAACAGTAATTTCTCCGCATTGCAAGGTGCAATTCTGAAATTTTTTGCTTTTTCCTGCTCCTCTTAGCATGATAAACAAGATTCAAAGAGAGTGAGATGCCAGCTCCTTTCATTCAGTCAGTAGCTTCAATCATTTCTGGACGTTTTTCAATGGCAAAAATCAATGAATATTGTAAATGCACAAACAGTAATTTCTCCGCATTGCAAGGTGCAATTCTGAAATTTTTTGCTTTTTCCTGCTCCTCTTAGCACGATAAAGAAGATTCAAAGAGAGTGAGATGCCAGCTCCTTTCATTCAGTCAGTAGCTTCAATCATTTCTGGACGTTATTCAATGGCAAAAATCAATGAATATTGTAAATGCACAAACAGTAATTTCTCCGCATTGCAAGGTGCAATTCTGAAATTTTTTGCTTTTTCCTGCTCCTCTTAGCATGATAAACAAGATTCAAAGAGAGTGAGATGCCAGCTCCTTTCATTCAGTCAGTAGCTTCAATCATTTCTGGACGTTTTTCAATGGCAAAAATCAATGAATATTGTAAATGCACAAACAGTAATTTCTCCGCATTGCAAGGTGCAATTCTGAAATTTTTTGCTTTTACCTGCTCCTCTTAGCATGATAAAGAAGATTCAAAGAGAGTGAGATGCCAGCTCCTTTCATTCAGTCAGTAGCTTCAAACATTTCTGGACGTTTTTCAATGGCAAAAATTAATGAATATTGTAAATGCACAAACAGTAATTTGTCCGCATTGCAAGGTGCAATTCTGAAATTTTTTGCTTTTTCCTGCTCCTCTTAGCATGATAAAGAAGATTCAAAGAGAGTGAGATGCCAGCTCCTTTCATTCAGTCAGTAGCTTCAATCATTTCTGGACGTTTTTCAATGGCAAAAATCAATGAATATTGTAAATGCACAAACAGTAATTTCTCCGCATTGCAAGGTGCAATTCTGAAATTTTTTGCTTTTTCCTGCTCCTCTTAGCATGATAAACAAGATTCAAAGAGAGTGAGATGCCAGCTCCTTTCATTCAGTCAGTAGCTTCAATCATTTCTGGACGTTTTTCAATGGCAAAAATCAATGAATATTGTAAATGCACAAACAGTAATTTCTCCGCATTGCAAGGTGCAATTCTGAAATTTTTTGCTTTTTCCTGCTCCTCTTAGCATGATAAAGAAGATTCAAAGAGAGTGAGATGCCAGCTCCTTTCATTCAGTCAGTAGCTTCAAACATTTCTGGTATATGAATAACATGATGTTTTTCAATGGCAAAAATCAATGAATATTGTAAATGCACAAACAGTAATTTCTCCGCATTGCAAGGTGCAATTCTGAAATTTTTTGCTTTTTCCTGCTCCTCTTAGCATGATAAAGAAGATTCAAAGAGAGTGAGATGCCAGCTCCTTTCATTCAGTCAGTAGCTTCAATCATTTCTGGTATATGAATAACATGATGTTTTTCAATGGCAAAAATCAATGAATATTGTAAATGCACAAACAGTAATTTCTCCGCATTGCAAGGTGCAATTCCGAAATTTTTTGCTTTTTCCTGCTCCTCTTAGCATGATAAAGAAGATTCAAAGAGAGTGAGATGCCAGCTCCTTTCATTCAGTCAGTAGCTTCAATCATTTCTGGACGTTTTTCAATGGCAAAAATCATTGAATATTGTAAATGCACAAACAGTAATTTCTCCGCATTGCAAGGTGCAATTCTGAAATTTTTTGCTTTTTCCTGCTCCTCTTAGCATGATAAACAAGATTCAAAGAGAGTGAGATGCCAGCTCCTTTCATTCAGTCAGTAGCTTCAATCATTTCTGGACGTTTTTCAATGGCAAAAATCAATGAATATTGTAAATGCACAAACAGTAATTTCTCCGCATTGCAAGGTGCAATTCTGAAATTTTTTGCTTTTTCCTGCTCCTCTTAGCACGATAAAGAAGATTCAAAGAGAGTGAGATGCCAGCTCCTTTCATTCAGTCAGTAGCTTCAATCATTTCTGGACGTTATTCAATGGCAAAAATCAATGAATATTGTAAATGCACAAACAGTAATTTCTCCGCATTGCAAGGTGCAATTCTGAAATTTTTTGCTTTTTCCTGCTCCTCTTAGCATGATAAACAAGATTCAAAGAGAGTGAGATGCCAGCTCCTTTCATTCAGTCAGTAGCTTCAATCATTTCTGGACGTTTTTCAATGGCAAAAATCAATGAATATTGTAAATGCACAAACAGTAATTTCTCCGCATTGTAAGGTGCAATTCTGAAATTTTTTGCTTTTACCTGCTCCTCTTAGCATGATAAAGAAGATTCAAAGAGAGTGAGATGCCAGCTCCTTTCATTCAGTCAGTAGCTTCAAACATTTCTGGACGTTTTTCAATGGCAAAAATTAATGAATATTGTAAATGCACAAACAGTAATTTGTACGCATTGCAAGGTGCAATTCTGAAATTTTTTGCTTTTTCCTGCTCCTCTTAGCATGATAAAGAAGATTCAAAGAGAGTGAGATGCCAGCTCCTTTCATTCAGTCAGTAGCTTCAAACATTTCTGGTATATGAATAACATGATGTTTTTCAATGGCAAAAATCAATGAATATTGTAAATGCACAAACAGTAATTTCTCCGAATTGCAAGGTGCAATTCTGAAATTTTTTGCTTTTTCCTGCTCCTCTTAGCATGATAAAGAAGATTCAAAGAGAGTGAGATGCCAGCTCCTTTCATTCAGTCAGTAGCTTCAATCATTTCTGGACGTTTTTCAATGGCAAAAATCAATGAATATTGTAAATGCACAAACAGTAATTTCTCCGCATTGCAAGGTGCAATTCTGAAATTTTTTGCTTTTTCCTGCTCCTCTTAGCATGATAAACAAGATTCAAAGAGAGTGAGATGCCAGCTCCTTTCATTCAGTCAGTAGCTTCAATCATTTCTGGACGTTTTTCAATGGCAAAAATCAATGAATATTGTAAATGCACAAACAGTAATTTCTCCGCATTGCAAGGTGCAATTCTGAAATTTTTTGCTTTTACCTGCTCCTCTTAGCATGATAAAGAAGATTCAAAGAGAGTGAGATGCCAGCTCCTTTCATTCAGTCAGTAGCTTCAAACATTTCTGGACGTTTTTCAATGGCAAAAATTAATGAATATTGTAAATGCACAAACAGTAATTTGTCCGCATTGCAAGGTGCAATTCTGAAATTTTTTGCTTTTTCCTGCTCCTCTTAGCATGATAAAGAAGATTCAAAGAGAGTGAGATGCCAGCTCCTTTCATTCAGTCAGTAGCTTCAAACATTTCTGGTATATGAATAACATGATGTTTTTCAAAGGCAAAAATCAATGAATATTGTAAATGCACAAACAGTAATTTCTCCGAATTGCAAGGTGCAATTCTGAAATTTTTTGCTTTTTCCTGCTCCTCTTAGCATGATAAAGAAGATTCAAAGAGAGTGAGATGCCAGCTCCTTTCATTCAGTCAGTAGCTTCAATCATTTCTGGACGTTTTTCAATGGCAAAAATCAATGAATATTGTAAATGCACAAACAGTAATTTCTCCGCATTGCAAGGTGCAATTCTGAAATTTTTTGCTTTTTCCTGCTCCTCTTAGCATGATAAAGAAGATTCAAAGAGAGTGAGATGCCAGCTCCTTTCATTCAGTCAGTAGCTTCAAACATTTCTGGTATATGAATAACATGATGTTTTTCAATGGCAAAAATCAATGAATATTGTAAATGCACAAACAGTAATTTCTCCGCATTGCAAGGTGCAATTCTGAAATTTTTTGCTTTTTCCTGCTCCTCTTAGCATGATAAACAAGATTCAAAGAGAGTGAGATGCCAGCTCCTTTCATTCAGTCAGTAGCTTCAATCATTTCTGGACGTTTTTCAATGGCAAAAATCAATGAATATTGTAAATGCACAAACAGTAATTTCTCCGCATTGCAAGGTGCAATTCTGAAATTTTTTGCTTTTTTCTGCTCCTCTTAGCATGATAAAGAAGATTCAAAGAGAGTGAGATGCCAGCTCCTTTCATTCAGTCAGTAGCTTCAAACATTTCTGGTATATGAATAACATGATGTTTTTCAATGGCAAAAATCAATGAATATTGTAAATGCACAAACAGTAATTTCTCCGAATTGCAAGGTGCAATTCTGAAATTTTTTGCTTTTTCCTGCTCCTCTTAGCATGATAAAGAAGATTCAAAGAGAGTGAGATGCCAGCTCCTTTCATTCAGTCAGTAGCTTCAAACATTTCTGGTATATGAATAACATGATGTTTTTCAATGGCAAAAATCAATGAATATTGTAAATGCACAAACAGTAATTTCTCCGCATTGCAAGGTGCAATTCTGAAATTTTTTGCATTTTCCTGCTCCTCTAAGCATGATAAAGGAGATTCAAAGAGAGTGAGATGCCAGCTCCTTTCATTCAGTCAGTAGCTTCAATCATTTCTGGACGTTTTTCAATGGCAAAAATCAATGAATATTGTAAATGCACAAACAGTAATTTCTCCGCATTGCAAGGTGCAATTCTGAAATTTTTTGCTTTTTCCTGCTCCTCTTAGCATGATAAACAAGATTCAAAGAGAATGAGATGCCAGCTCCTTTCATTCAGTCAGTAGCTTCAATCATTTCTGGACGTTTTTCAATGGCAAAAATCAATGAATATTGTAAATGCACAAACAGTAATTTCTCCGCATTGCAAGGTGCAATTCTGAAATTTTTTGCTTTTTCCTGCTCCTCTTAGCATGATAAAGAAGATTCAAAGAGAGTGAGATGCCAGCTCCTTTCATTCAGTCAGTAGCTTCAAACATTTCTGGTATATGAATAACATGATGTTTTGCAATGGCAAAAATCAATGAATATTGTAAATGCACAAACAGTAATTTCTCCGCATTGCAAGGTGCAATTCTGAAATTTTTTGCTTTTTCCTGCTCCTCTTAGCAAGATAAAGAAGATTCAAAGAGAGTGAGATGCCAGCTCCTTTCATTCAGTCAGTAGCTTCAATCATTTCTGGACGTTTTTCAATGGCAAAAATCAATGAATATTGTAAATGCACAAACAGTAATTTCTCCGCATTGCAAGGTGCAATTCTGAATTTTTTTGCTTTTTCCTGCTCCTCTTAGCATGATAAAGAAGATTCAAAGAGAGTGAGATGCCAGCTCCTTTCATTCAGTCAGTAGCTTCAAACATTTCTGGTATATGAATAACATGATGTTTTTCAATTTCAAAAATCAATGAATATTGTAAATGCACAAACAGTAATTTCTCCGCATTGCAAGGTGCAATTTTGAAATTTTTTGCTTTTTCCTGCTCCTCTTAGCATGATAAAGAAGATTCAAAGAGAGTGAGATGCCTGCTCCTTTCATTCAGTCAGTAGCTTCAATCATTTCTGGACGTTTTTCAATGGCAAAAATCAATGAATATTGTAAATGCACAAACAGTAATTTCTCCGCATTGCAAGGTGCAATTCTGAAATTTTTTGCTTTTTCCTGCTCCGCTTAGCATGATAAACAAGATTCAAAGAGAGTGAGATGCCAGCTCCTTTCATTCAGTCAGTAGCTTCAGTCATTTCTGGACGTTTTTCAATGGCAAAAATCAATGAATATTGTAAATGCACAAACAGTAATTTCTCCGCATTGCAAGGTGCAATTCTGAAATTTTTTGCTTTTTCCTGCTCCTCTTAGCATGATAAAGAAGATTCAAAGAGAGTGAGATGCCAGCTCCTTTCATTCAGTCAGTAGCTTCAATCATTTCTGGACGTTTTTCAATGGCAAAAATCAATGAATATTGTAAATGCACAAACAGTAATTTCTCCGCATTGCAAGGTGCAATTCTGAAATTTTTTGCTTTTTCCTGCTCCTCTTAGCATGATAAAGAAGATTCAAAGAGAGTGAGATGCCAGCTCCTTTCATTCAGTCAGTAGCTTCAATCATTTCTGGATGTTTTTCAATGGCAAACATCAATGAATATTGTAAATGCACAAACAGTAATTTCTCCGCATTGCAAGGTGCAATTCTGAAATTTTTTGCTTTTTCCTGCTCCTCTTAGCATGATAAAGAAGATTCAAAGAGAGTGAGATGCCAGCTCCTTTCATTCAGTCAGTAGCTTCAAACATTTCTGGTATATGAATAACATGATGTTTTTCAATGGCAAAAATCAATGAATATTGTAAATGCACAAACAGTAATTTCTCCGCATTGCAAGGTGCAATTCTGAAATTTTTTGCATTTTCCTGCTCCTCTAAGCATGATAAAGGAGATTCAAAGAGAGTGAGATGCCAGCTCCTTTCATTCATTCAGTAGCTTCAATCATTTCTGGACGTTTTTCAATGGCAAAAATCAATGAATATTGTAAATGCACAAACAGTAATTTCTCCGCATTGCAAGGTGCAATTCTGAATTTTTTTGCTTTTTCCTGCTCCTCTTAGCATGATAAACAAGATTCAAAGAGAATGAGATGCCAGCTCCTTTCATTCAGTCAGTAGCTTCAATCATTTCTGGACGTTTTTCAATGGCAAAAATCAATGAATATTGTAAATGCACAAACAGTAATTTCTCCGCATTGCAAGGTGCAATTCTGAAATTTTTTGCTTTTTCCTGCTCCTCTTAGCATGATAAAGAAGATTCAAAGAGAGTGAGATGCCAGCTCCTTTCATTCAGTCAGTAGCTTCAAACATTTCTGGTATATGAATAACATGATGTTTTTCAATGGCAAAAATCAATGAATATTGTAAATGCACAAACAGTAATTTCTCCGAATTGCAAGGTGCAATTCTGAAATTTTTTGCTTTTTCCTGCTCCTCTTAGCATGATAAAGAAGATTCAAAGAGAGTGAGATGCCAGCTCCTTTCATTCAGTCAGTAGCTTCAATCATTTCTGGACGTTTTTCAATGGCAAAAATCAATGAATATTGTAAATGCACAAACAGTAATTTCTCCGCATTGCAAGGTGCAATTCTGAAATTTTTTGCTTTTTCCTGCTCCTCTTAGCAAGATAAACAAGATTCAAAGAGAGTGAGATGCCAGCTCCTTTCATTCAGTCAGTAGCTTCAATCATTTCTGGACGTTTTTCAATGGCAAAAATCAATGAATATTGTAAATGCACAAACAGTAATTTCTCCGCATTGCAAGGTGCAATTCTGAAATTTTTTGCTTTTTCCTGCTCCTCTTAGCATGATAAAGAAGATTCAAAGAGAGTGAGATGCCAGCTCCTTTCATTCAGTCAGTAGCTTCAAACATTTCTGGTATATGAATAACATGATGTTTTTCAATGGCAAAAATCAATGAATATTGTAAATGCACAAACAGTAATTTCTCCGCATTGCAAGGTGCAATTCTGAAATTTTTTGCATTTTCCTGCTCCTCTAAGCATGATAAAGGAGATTCAAAGAGAGTGAGATGCCAGCTCCTTTCATTCAGTCAGTAGCTTCAATCATTTCTGGACGTTTTTCAATGGCAAAAATCAATGAATATTGTAAATGCACAAACAGTAATTTCTCCGCATTGCAAGGTGCAATTCTGAAATTTTTTGCTTTTTCCTGCTCCTCTTAGCATGATAAACAAGATTCAAAGAGAATGAGATGCCAGCTCCTTTCATTCAGTCAGTAGCTTCAATCATTTCTGGACGTTTTTCAATGGCAAAAATCAATGAATATTGTAAATGCACAAACAGTAATTTCTCCGCATTGCAAGGTGCAATTCTGAAATTTTTTGCTTTTTCCTGCTCCTCTTAGCATGATAAAGAAGATTCAAAGAGAGTGAGATGCCAGCTCCTTTCATTCAGTCAGTAGCTTCAAACATTTCTGGTATATGAATAACATGATGTTTTTCAATGGCAAAAATCAATGAATATTGTAAATGCACAAACAGTAATTTCTCCGCATTGCAAGGTGCAATTCTGAAATTTTTTGCTTTTTCCTGCTCCTCTTAGCAAGATAAAGAAGATTCAAAGAGAGTGAGATGCCAGCTCCTTTCATTCAGTCAGTAGCTTCAATCATTTCTGGACGTTTTTCAATGGCAAAAATCAATGAATATTGTAAATGCACAAACAGTAATTTCTCCGCATTGCAAGGTGCAATTCTGAATTTTTTTGCTTTTTCCTGCTCCTCTTAGCATGATAAAGAAGATTCAAAGAGAGTGAGATGCCAGCTCCTTTCATTCAGTCAGTAGCTTCAAACATTTCTGGTATATGAATAACATGATGTTTTTCAATTTCAAAAATCAATGAATATTGTAAATGCACAAACAGTAATTTCTCCGCATTGCAAGGTGCAATTTTGAAATTTTTTGCTTTTTCCTGCTCCTCTTAGCATGATAAAGAAGATTCAAAGAGAGTGAGATGCCTGCTCCTTTCATTCAGTCAGTAGCTTCAATCATTTCTGGACGTTTTTCAATGGCAAAAATCAATGAATATTGTAAATGCACAAACAGTAATTTCTCCGCATTGCAAGGTGCAATTCTGAAATTTTTTGCTTTTTCCTGCTCCGCTTAGCATGATAAACAAGATTCAAAGAGAGTGAGATGCCAGCTCCTTTCATTCAGTCAGTAGCTTCAGTCATTTCTGGACGTTTTTCAATGGCAAAAATCAATGAATATTGTAAATGCACAAACAGTAATTTCTCCGCATTGCATGGTGCAATTCTGAAATTTTTTGCTTTTTCCTGCTCCTCTTAGCATGATAAAGAAGATTCAAAGAGAGTGAGATGCCAGCTCCTTTCATTCAGTCAGTAGCTTCAATCATTTCTGGACGTTTTTCAATGGCAAAAATCAATGAATATTGTAAATGCACAAACAGTAATTTCTCCGCATTGCAAGGTGCAATTCTGAATTTTTTTGCTTTTTCCTGCTCCTCTTAGCATGATAAAGAAGATTCTAAGAGAGTGAGATGCCAGCTCCTTTCATTCAGTCAGTAGCTTCAAACATTTCTGGTATATGAATGACATGATGTTTTTCAATTTCAAAAATCAATGAATATTGTAAATGCACAAACAGTAATTTCTCCGCATTGCAAGGTGCAATTTTGAAATTTTTTTCTTTTTCCTGCTCCTCTTATCATGATAAAGAAGATTCAAAGAGAGTGAGATGCCTGCTCCTTTCATTCAGTCAGTAGCTTCAATCATTTCTGGACGTTTTTCAATGGCAAAAATCAATGAATGTTGTAAATGCACAAACAGTAATTTCTCCGCATTGCAAGGTGCAATTCTGAAATTTTTTGCTTTTTCCTGCTCCTCTTAGCATGATAAACAAGATTCAAAGAGAGTGAGATGCCAGCTCCTTTCATTCAGTCAGTAGCTTCAATCATTTCTGGATGTTTTTCAATGGCAAAAATCAATGAATATTGTAAATGCACAAACAGTAATTTCTCCGCATTGCAAGGTGCAATTCTGAAATTTTTTGCTTTTTTCTGCTCCTCTTAGCATGATAAAGAAGATTCAAAGAGAGTGAGATGCCAGCTCCTTTCATTCAGTCAGTAGCTTCAAACATTTCTGGTATATGAATAACATGATGTTTTTCAATGGCAAAAATCAATGAATATTGTAAATGCACAAACAGTAATTTCTCCGCATTGCAAGGTGCAATTCTGAAATTTTTTGCTTTTTCCTGCTCCTCTTAGCATGATAAAGAAGATTCAAAGAGAGTGAGATGCCAGCTCCTTTCATTCAGTCAGTAGCTTCAATCATTTCTGGACGTTTTTCAATGGCAAAAATCAATGAATATTGTAAATGCACAAACAGTAATTTCTCAGCATTGCAAGGTGCAATTCTGAAATTTTTTGCTTTTTCCTGCTCCTCTTAGCATGATAAACAAGATTCAAAGAGAGTGAGATGCCAGCTCCTTTCATTCAGTCAGTAGCTTCAATCATTTCTGGATGTTTTTCAATGGCAAAAATCAATGAATATTGTAAATGCACAAACAGTAATTTCTCCGCATTGCAAGGTGCAATTCTGAAATTTTTTGCTTTTTCCTGCTCCTCTTAGCATGATAAAGAAGATTCAAAGAGAGTGAGATGCCAGCTCCTTTCATTCAGTCAGTAGCTTCAATCATTTCTGGACGTTTTTCAATGGCAAAAATCAATGAATATTGTAAATGCACAAACAGTAATTTCTCCGCATTGCAAGGTGCAATTCTGAAATTTTTTGCTTTTTCCTGCTCCTCTTAGCATGATAAAGAAGATTCAAAGAGAGTGAGATGCCAGCTCCTTTCATTCAGTCAGTAGCTTCAAACATTTCTGGTATATGAATAACATGATGTTTTTCAATGGCAAAAATCAATGAATATTGTAAATGCACAAACAGTAATTTCTCCGCATTGCAAGGTGCAATTCTGAAATTTTTTGTTTTTCCTGCTCCTCTTAGCATGATAAAGAAGATTCAAAGAGAGTGAGATGCCAGCTCCTTTCATTCAGTCAGTAGCTTCAATCATTTCTGGACGTTTTTCAATGGCAAAAATCATTGAATATTGTAAATGCACAAACAGTAATTTCTCCGCATTGCAAGGTGCAATTCTGAAATTTTTTGCTTTTTCCTGCTCCTCTTAGCATGATAAAGAAGATTCAAAGAGAGTGAGATGCCAGCTCCTTTCATTCAGTCAGTAGCTTCAATCATTTCTGGTATATGAATAACATGATGTTTTTCAAAGGCAAAAATCAATGAATATTGTAAATGCACAAACAGTAATTTCTCCGCATTGCAAGGTGCAATTCTGAAATTTTTTGCTTTTTCCTGCTCCTCTTAGCATGATAAACAAGATTCAAAGAGAGTGAGATGCCAGCTCCTTTCATTCAGTCAGTAGCTTCAATCATTTCTGGACTTTTTCAATGGCAAAAATCAATGAATATTGTAAATGCACAAACAGTAATTTCTCCGCATTGCAAGGTGCAATTCTGAAATTTTTTGCTTTTTACTGCTCCTCTTAGCATGATAAAGAAGATTCAAAGAGAGTGAGATGCCAGCTCCTTTCATTCAGTCAGTAGCTTCAATCATTTCTGGACGTTTTTCAATGGCAAAAATCAATGAATATTGTAAATGCACAAACAGTAATTTCTCCGCATTGCAAGGTGCAATTCTGAATTTTTTTGCTTTTTCCTGCTCCTCTTAGCATGATAAAGAAGATTCAAAGAGAATGAGATGCCAGCTCCTTTCATTCAGTCAGTAGCTTCAAACATTTCTGGTATATGAATAACATGATGTTTTTCAATGGCAAAAATCAATGAATATTGTAAATGCACAAACAGTAATTTCTCCGCATTGCAAGGTGCAATTCTGAAATTTTTTGCTTTTTCCTGCTCCTCTTAGCATGATAAAGAAGATTCAAAGAGAGTGAGATGCCAGCTCCTTTCATTCAGTCAGTAGCTTCAATCATTTCTGGACGTTTTTCAATGGCAAAAATCAATGAATATTGTAAATGCACAAACAGTAATTTCTCCGCATTGCAAGGTGCAATTCTGAAATTTTTTGCTTTTTCCTGCTCCTCTTAGCATGATAAACAAGATTCAAAGAGAGTGAGATGCCAGCTCCTTTCATTCAGTCAGTAGCTTCAATCATTTCTGGATGTTTTTCAATGGCAAAAATCAATGAATATTGTAAATGCACAAACAGTAATTTCTCCGCATTGCAAGGTGCAATTCTGAAATTTTTTGCTTTTTCCTGCTCCTCTTAGCATGATAAAGAAGATTCAAAGAGAGTAAGATGCCAGCTCCTTTCATTCAGTCAGTAGCTTCAATCATTTCTGGATGTTTTTCAATGGCAAAAATCATTGAATATTGTAAATGCACAAACAGTAATTTCTCCGCATTGCAAGGTGCAATTCTGAAATTTTTTGCTTTTTCCTGCTCCTCTTAGTATGATAAAGAAGATTCAAAGAGAGTGAGATGCCAGCTCCTTTCATTCAGTCAGTAGCTTCAATCATTTCTGGTATATGAATAACATGATGTTTTTCAATGGCAAAAATCAATGAATATTGTAAATGCACAAACAGTAATTTCTCCGCATTGCAAGGTGCAATTCTGAAATTTTTTGCTTTTTCCTGCTCCTCTTAGCATGATAAAGAAGATTCAAAGAGAGTGAGATGCCAGCTCCTTTCATTCAGTCAGTAGCTTCAATCATTTTTGGACGTTTTTCAATGGCAAAAATCAATGAATATTGTAAATGCACAAACAGTAATTTCTCCGCATTGCAAGGTGCAATTCTGAAATTTTTTGCTTTTTCCTGCTCCTCTTAGCATGATAAAGAAGATTCAAAGAGAGTGAGATGCCAGCTCCTTTCATTCAGTCAGTAGCTTCAATCATTTCTGGACGTTTTTCAATGGCAAAAATCAATGAATATTGTAAATGCACAAACAGTAATTTCTCCGCATTGCAAGGTGCAATTCTGAAATTTTTTGCTTTTTCCTGCTCCTCTTAGCATGATAAAAAAGATTCAAAGAGAGTGAGATGCCAGCTCCTTTCATTCAGTCAGTAGCTTCAAACATTTCTGGTATATGAATAACATGATGTTTTTCAATGGCAAAAATCAATGAATATTGTAAATGCACAAACAGTAATTTCTCCGCATTGCAAGGTGCAATTCTGAAATTTTTTGCTTTTTCCTGCTCCTCTTAGCATGATAAAGAAGATTCAAAGAGTGTGAGATGCCAGCTCCTTTCATTCAGTCAGTAGCTTCAATCATTTCTGGACGTTTTTCAATGGCAAAAATCAATGAATATTGTAAATGCACAAACAGTAATTTCTCCGCATTGCAAGGTGCAATTCTGAAATTTTTTGCTTTTTCCTGCTCCTCTTAGCATGATAAACAAGATTCAAAGAGAGTGAGATGCCAGCTCCTTTCATTCAGTCAGTAGCTTCAATCATTTCTGGACGTTTTTCAATGGCAAAAATCAATGAATATTGTAAATGCACAAACAGTAATTTCTCCGCATTGCAAGGTGCAATTCTGAAATTTTTTGCTTTTTCCTGCTCCTCTTAGCATGATAAAGAAGATTCAAAGAGAGTGAGATGCCAGCTCCTTTCATTCAGTCAGTAGCTTCAAACATTTCTGGTATATGAATAACATGATGTTTTTCAATGGCAAAAATCAATGAATATTGTAAATGCACAAACAGTAATTTCTCCGCATTGCAAGGTGCAATTCTGAAATTTTTTGCTTTTTCCTGCTCCTCTTAGCATGATAAAGAAGATTCAAAGAGAGTGAGATGCCAGCTCCTTTCATTCAGTCAGTAGCTTCAAACATTTCTGGTATATGAATAACATGATGTTTTTCAATGGCAAAAATCAATGAATATTGTAAATGCACAAACAGTAATTTCTCCGCATTGCAAGGTGCAATTCTGAAATTTTTTGCTTTTTCCTGCTCCTCTTAGCATGATAAAGAAGATTCAAAGAGAGTGAGATGCCAGCTCCTTTCATTCAGTCAGTAGCTTCAATCATTTCTGGACGTTTTTCAATGGCAAAAATCAATGAATATTGTAAATGCACAAACAGTAATTTCTCAGCATTGCAAGGTGCAATTCTGAAATTTTTTGCTTTTTCCTGCTCCTCTTAGCATGATAAACAAGATTCAAAGAGAGTGAGATGCCAGCTCCTTTCATTCAGTCAGTAGCTTCAATCATTTCTGGATGTTTTTCAATGGCAAAAATCAATGAATATTGTAAATGCACAAACAGTAATTTCTCCGCATTGCAAGGTGCAATTCTGAAATTTTTTGCTTTTTCCTGCTCCTCTTAGCATGATAAAGAAGATTCAAAGAGAGTGAGATGCCAGCTCCTTTCATTCAGTCAGTAGCTTCAATCATTTCTGGACGTTTTTCAATGGCAAAAATCAATGAATATTGTAAATGCACAAACAGTAATTTCTCCGCATTGCAAGGTGCAATTCTGAAATTTTTTGCTTTTTCCTGCTCCTCTTAGCATGATAAAGAAGATTCAAAGAGAGTGAGATGCCAGCTCCTTTCATTCAGTCAGTAGCTTCAAACATTTCTGGTATATGAATAACATGATGTTTTTCAATGGCAAAAATCAATGAATATTGTAAATGCACAAACAGTAATTTCTCCGCATTGCAAGGTGCAATTCTGAAATTTTTTGTTTTTCCTGCTCCTCTTAGCATGATAAAGAAGATTCAAAGAGAGTGAGATGCCAGCTCCTTTCATTCAGTCAGTAGCTTCAATCATTTCTGGACGTTTTTCAATGGCAAAAATCATTGAATATTGTAAATGCACAAACAGTAATTTCTCCGCATTGCAAGGTGCAATTCTGAAATTTTTTGCTTTTTCCTGCTCCTCTTAGCATGATAAAGAAGATTCAAAGAGAGTGAGATGCCAGCTCCTTTCATTCAGTCAGTAGCTTCAATCATTTCTGGTATATGAATAACATGATGTTTTTCAAAGGCAAAAATCAATGAATATTGTAAATGCACAAACAGTAATTTCTCCGCATTGCAAGGTGCAATTCTGAAATTTTTTGCTTTTTCCTGCTCCTCTTAGCATGATAAACAAGATTCAAAGAGAGTGAGATGCCAGCTCCTTTCATTCAGTCAGTAGCTTCAATCATTTCTGGACTTTTTCAATGGCAAAAATCAATGAATATTGTAAATGCACAAACAGTAATTTCTCCGCATTGCAAGGTGCAATTCTGAAATTTTTTGCTTTTTACTGCTCCTCTTAGCATGATAAAGAAGATTCAAAGAGAGTGAGATGCCAGCTCCTTTCATTCAGTCAGTAGCTTCAATCATTTCTGGACGTTTTTCAATGGCAAAAATCAATGAATATTGTAAATGCACAAACAGTAATTTCTCCGCATTGCAAGGTGCAATTCTGAATTTTTTTGCTTTTTCCTGCTCCTCTTAGCATGATAAAGAAGATTCAAAGAGAATGAGATGCCAGCTCCTTTCATTCAGTCAGTAGCTTCAAACATTTCTGGTATATGAATAACATGATGTTTTTCAATGGCAAAAATCAATGAATATTGTAAATGCACAAACAGTAATTTCTCCGCATTGCAAGGTGCAATTCTGAAATTTTTTGCTTTTTCCTGCTCCTCTTAGCATGATAAAGAAGATTCAAAGAGAGTGAGATGCCAGCTCCTTTCATTCAGTCAGTAGCTTCAATCATTTCTGGACGTTTTTCAATGGCAAAAATCAATGAATATTGTAAATGCACAAACAGTAATTTCTCCGCATTGCAAGGTGCAATTCTGAAATTTTTTGCTTTTTCCTGCTCCTCTTAGCATGATAAACAAGATTCAAAGAGAGTGAGATGCCAGCTCCTTTCATTCAGTCAGTAGCTTCAATCATTTCTGGATGTTTTTCAATGGCAAAAATCAATGAATATTGTAAATGCACAAACAGTAATTTCTCCGCATTGCAAGGTGCAATTCTGAAATTTTTTGCTTTTTCCTGCTCCTCTTAGCATGATAAAGAAGATTCAAAGAGAGTAAGATGCCAGCTCCTTTCATTCAGTCAGTAGCTTCAATCATTTCTGGATGTTTTTCAATGGCAAAAATCATTGAATATTGTAAATGCACAAACAGTAATTTCTCCGCATTGCAAGGTGCAATTCTGAAATTTTTTGCTTTTTCCTGCTCCTCTTAGTATGATAAAGAAGATTCAAAGAGAGTGAGATGCCAGCTCCTTTCATTCAGTCAGTAGCTTCAATCATTTCTGGTATATGAATAACATGATGTTTTTCAATGGCAAAAATCAATGAATATTGTAAATGCACAAACAGTAATTTCTCCGCATTGCAAGGTGCAATTCTGAAATTTTTTGCTTTTTCCTGCTCCTCTTAGCATGATAAAGAAGATTCAAAGAGAGTGAGATGCCAGCTCCTTTCATTCAGTCAGTAGCTTCAATCATTTTTGGACGTTTTTCAATGGCAAAAATCAATGAATATTGTAAATGCACAAACAGTAATTTCTCCGCATTGCAAGGTGCAATTCTGAAATTTTTTGCTTTTTCCTGCTCCTCTTAGCATGATAAAGAAGATTCAAAGAGAGTGAGATGCCAGCTCCTTTCATTCAGTCAGTAGCTTCAATCATTTCTGGACGTTTTTCAATGGCAAAAATCAATGAATATTGTAAATGCACAAACAGTAATTTCTCCGCATTGCAAGGTGCAATTCTGAAATTTTTTGCTTTTTCCTGCTCCTCTTAGCATGATAAAAAAGATTCAAAGAGAGTGAGATGCCAGCTCCTTTCATTCAGTCAGTAGCTTCAAACATTTCTGGTATATGAATAACATGATGTTTTTCAATGGCAAAAATCAATGAATATTGTAAATGCACAAACAGTAATTTCTCCGCATTGCAAGGTGCAATTCTGAAATTTTTTGCTTTTTCCTGCTCCTCTTAGCATGATAAAGAAGATTCAAAGAGTGTGAGATGCCAGCTCCTTTCATTCAGTCAGTAGCTTCAATCATTTCTGGACGTTTTTCAATGGCAAAAATCAATGAATATTGTAAATGCACAAACAGTAATTTCTCCGCATTGCAAGGTGCAATTCTGAAATTTTTTGCTTTTTCCTGCTCCTCTTAGCATGATAAACAAGATTCAAAGAGAGTGAGATGCCAGCTCCTTTCATTCAGTCAGTAGCTTCAATCATTTCTGGACGTTTTTCAATGGCAAAAATCAATGAATATTGTAAATGCACAAACAGTAATTTCTCCGCATTGCAAGGTGCAATTCTGAAATTTTTTGCTTTTTCCTGCTCCTCTTAGCATGATAAAGAAGATTCAAAGAGAGTGAGATGCCAGCTCCTTTCATTCAGTCAGTAGCTTCAAACATTTCTGGTATATGAATAACATGATGTTTTTCAATGGCAAAAATCAATGAATATTGTAAATGCACAAACAGTAATTTCTCCGCATTGCAAGGTGCAATTCTGAAATTTTTTGCTTTTTCCTGCTCCTCTTAGCATGATAAAGAAGATTCAAAGAGAGTGAGATGCCAGCTCCTTTCATTCAGTCAGTAGCTTCAATCATTTCTGGACGTTTTTCAATGGCAAAAATCAATGAATATTGTAAATGCACAAACAGTAATTTCTCCGCATTGCAAGGTGCAATTCTGAAATTTTTTGCTTTTTCCTGCCCCTCTTAGCATGATAAAGAAGATTCAAAGAGAGTGAGATGCCAGGTCCTTTCATTCAGTCAGTAGCTTCAAACATTTCTGGTATATGAATAACATGATGTTTTTCAATGGCAAAAATCAATGAATATTGTAAATGCACAAACAGTAATTTCTCCGCATTGCAAGGTGCAATTCTGAAATTTTTTGCTTTTTCCTGCTCCTCTTAGCATGATAAAGAAGATTCAAAGAGAGTGAGATGCCAGCTCCTTTCATTCAGTCAGTAGCTTCAAACATTTCTGGTATATGAATAACATGATGTTTTTCAATGGCAAAAATCAATGAATATTGTAAATGCACAAACAGTAATTTCTCCGCATTGCAAGGTGCAATTCTGAAATTTTTTGCTTTTTCCTGCTCCTCTTAGCATGATAAAGAAGATTCAAAGAGAGTGAGATGCCAGCTCCTTTCATTCAGTCAGTAGCTTCAATCATTTCTGGACGTTTTTCAATGGCAAAAATCATTGAATATTGTAAATGCACAAACAGTAATTTCTCCGCATTGCAAGGTGCAATTCTGAAATTTTTTGCTTTTTCCTGCTCCTCTTAGCATGATAAAGAAGATTCAAAGAGAGTGAGATGCCAGCTCCTTTCATTCAGTCAGTAGCTTCAATCATTTCTGGTATATGAATAACATGATGTTTTTCAATGGCAAAAATCAATGAATATTGTAAATGCACAAACAGTAATTTCTCCGCATTGCAAGGTGCAATTCTGAAATTTTTTGCTTTTTCCTGCTCCTCTTAGCATGATAAAGAAGATTCAAAGAGAGTGAGATGCCAGCTCCTTTCATTCAGTCAGTAGCTTCAATCATTTCTGGACGTTTTTCAATGGCAAAAATCATTGAATATTGTAAATGCACAAACAGTAATTTCTCCGCATTGCAAGGTGCAATTCTGAAATTTTTTGCTTTTTCCTGCTCCTCTTAGTATGATAAAGAAGATTCAAAGAGAGTGAGATGCCAGCTCCTTTCATTCAGTCAGTAGCTTCAATCATTTCTGGTATATGAATAACATGATGTTTTTCAATGGCAAAAATCAATGAATATTGTAAATGCACAAACAGTAATTTCTCCGCATTGCAAGGTGCAATTCTGAAATTTTTTGCTTTTTCCTGCTCCTCTTAGCATGATAAAGAAGATTCAAAGAGAGTGAGATGCCAGCTCCTTTCATTCAGTCAGTAGCTTCAATCATTTCTGGACGTTTTTCAATGGCAAAAATCAATGAATATTGTAAATGCACAAACAGTAATTTCTCCGCATTGCAAGGTGCAATTCTGAAATTTTTTGCTTTTTCCTGCTCCTCTTAGCATGATAAAGAAGATTCAGAGAGAGTGAGATGCCAGCTCCTTTCATTCAGTCAGTAGCTTCAATCATTTCTGGACGTTTTTCAATGGCAAAAATCAATGAATATTGTAAATGCACAAACAGTAATTTCTCCGCATTGCAAGGTGCAATTCTGAAATTTTTTGCTTTTTCCTGCTCCTCTTAGCATGATAAAGAAGATTCAAAGAGAGTGAGATGCCAGCTCCTTTCATTCAGTCAGTAGCTTCAAACATTTCTGGTATATGAATAACATGATGTTTTTCAATGGCAAAAATCAATGAATATTGTAAATGCACAAACAGTAATTTCTCCGCATTGCAAGGTGCAATTCTGAAATTTTTTGCTTTTTCCTGCTCCTCTTAGCATGATAAAGAAGATTCAAAGAGAGTAAGATGCCAGCTCCTTTCATTCAGTCAGTAGCTTCAATCATTTCTGGATGTTTTTCAATGGCAAAAATCATTGAATATTGTAAATGCACAAACAGTAATTTCTCCGCATTGCAAGGTGCAATTCTGAAATTTTTTGCTTTTTCCTGCTCCTCTTAGTATGATAAAGAAGATTCAAAGAGAGTGAGATGCCAGCTCCTTTCATTCAGTCAGTAGCTTCAATCATTTCTGGTATATGAATAACATGATGTTTTTCAATGGCAAAAATCAATGAATATTGTAAATGCACAAACAGTAATTTCTCCGCATTGCAAGGTGCAATTCTGAAATTTTTTGCTTTTTCCTGCTCCTCTTAGCATGATAAAGAAGATTCAAAGAGAGTGAGATGCCAGCTCCTTTCATTCAGTCAGTAGCTTCAATCATTTTTGGACGTTTTTCAATGGCAAAAATCAATGAATATTGTAAATGCACAAACAGTAATTTCTCCGCATTGCAAGGTGCAATTCTGAAATTTTTTGCTTTTTCCTGCTCCTCTTAGCATGATAAAGAAGATTCAAAGAGAGTGAGATGCCAGCTCCTTTCATTCAGTCAGTAGCTTCAATCATTTCTGGACGTTTTTCAATGGCAAAAATCAATGAATATTGTAAATGCACAAACAGTAATTTCTCCGCATTGCAAGGTGCAATTCTGAAATTTTTTGCTTTTTCCTGCTCCTCTTAGCATGATAAAAAAGATTCAAAGAGAGTGAGATGCCAGCTCCTTTCATTCAGTCAGTAGCTTCAAACATTTCTGGTATATGAATAACATGATGTTTTTCAATGGCAAAAATCAATGAATATTGTAAATGCACAAACAGTAATTTCTCCGCATTGCAAGGTGCAATTCTGAAATTTTTTGCTTTTTCCTGCTCCTCTTAGCATGATAAAGAAGATTCAAAGAGTGTGAGATGCCAGCTCCTTTCATTCAGTCAGTAGCTTCAATCATTTCTGGACGTTTTTCAATGGCAAAAATCAATGAATATTGTAAATGCACAAACAGTAATTTCTCCGCATTGCAAGGTGCAATTCTGAAATTTTTTGCTTTTTCCTGCTCCTCTTAGCATGATAAACAAGATTCAAAGAGAGTGAGATGCCAGCTCCTTTCATTCAGTCAGTAGCTTCAATCATTTCTGGACGTTTTTCAATGGCAAAAATCAATGAATATTGTAAATGCACAAACAGTAATTTCTCCGCATTGCAAGGTGCAATTCTGAAATTTTTTGCTTTTTCCTGCTCCTCTTAGCATGATAAAGAAGATTCAAAGAGAGTGAGATGCCAGCTCCTTTCATTCAGTCAGTAGCTTCAAACATTTCTGGTATATGAATAACATGATGTTTTTCAATGGCAAAAATCAATGAATATTGTAAATGCACAAACAGTAATTTCTCCGCATTGCAAGGTGCAATTCTGAAATTTTTTGCTTTTTCCTGCTCCTCTTAGCATGATAAAGAAGATTCAAAGAGAGTGAGATGCCAGCTCCTTTCATTCAGTCAGTAGCTTCAATCATTTCTGGACGTTTTTCAATGGCAAAAATCAATGAATATTGTAAATGCACAAACAGTAATTTCTCCGCATTGCAAGGTGCAATTCTGAAATTTTTTGCTTTTTCCTGCTCCTCTTAGCATGATAAAGAAGATTCAAAGAGAGTGAGATGCCAGCTCCTTTCATTCAGTCAGTAGCTTCAAACATTTCTGGTATATGAATAACATGATGTTTTTCAATGGCAAAAATCAATGAATATTGTAAATGCACAAACAGTAATTTCTCCGCATTGCAAGGTGCAATTCTGAAATTTTTTGCTTTTTCCTGCTCCTCTTAGCATGATAAAGAAGATTCAAAGAGAGTGAGATGCCAGCTCCTTTCATTCAGTCAGTAGCTTCAATCATTTCTGGACGTTTTTCAATGGCAAAAATCATTGAATATTGTAAATGCACAAACAGTAATTTCTCCGCATTGCAAGGTGCAATTCTGAAATTTTTTGCTTTTTCCTGCTCCTCTTAGCATGATAAAGAAGATTCAAAGAGAGTGAGATGCCAGCTCCTTTCATTCAGTCAGTAGCTTCAATCATTTCTGGTATATGAATAACATGATGTTTTTCAATGGCAAAAATCAATGAATATTGTAAATGCACAAACAGTAATTTCTCCGCATTGCAAGGTGCAATTCTGAAATTTTTTGCTTTTTCCTGCTCCTCTTAGCATGATAAAGAAGATTCAAAGAGAGTGAGATGCCAGCTCCTTTCATTCAGTCAGTAGCTTCAATCATTTCTGGACGTTTTTCAATGGCAAAAATCATTGAATATTGTAAATGCACAAACAGTAATTTCTCCGCATTGCAAGGTGCAATTCTGAAATTTTTTGCTTTTTCCTGCTCCTCTTAGTATGATAAAGAAGATTCAAAGAGAGTGAGATGCCAGCTCCTTTCATTCAGTCAGTAGCTTCAATCATTTCTGGTATATGAATAACATGATGTTTTTCAATGGCAAAAATCAATGAATATTGTAAATGCACAAACAGTAATTTCTCCGCATTGCAAGGTGCAATTCTGAAATTTTTTGCTTTTTCCTGCTCCTCTTAGCATGATAAAGAAGATTCAAAGAGAGTGAGATGCCAGCTCCTTTCATTCAGTCAGTAGCTTCAATCATTTCTGGACGTTTTTCAATGGCAAAAATCAATGAATATTGTAAATGCACAAACAGTAATTTCTCCGCATTGCAAGGTGCAATTCTGAAATTTTTTGCTTTTTCCTGCTCCTCTTAGCATGATAAAGAAGATTCAGAGAGAGTGAGATGCCAGCTCCTTTCATTCAGTCAGTAGCTTCAATCATTTCTGGACGTTTTTCAATGGCAAAAATCAATGAATATTGTAAATGCACAAACAGTAATTTCTCCGCATTGCAAGGTGCAATTCTGAAATTTTTTGCTTTTTCCTGCTCCTCTTAGCATGATAAAGAAGATTCAAAGAGAGTGAGATGCCAGCTCCTTTCATTCAGTCAGTAGCTTCAAACATTTCTGGTATATGAATAACATGATGTTTTTCAATGGCAAAAATCAATGAATATTGTAAATGCACAAACAGTAATTTCTCCGCATTGCAAGGTGCATTTCTGAAATTTTTTGCTTTTTCCTGCTCCTCTTAGCATGATAAAGAAGATTCAAAGAGAGTGAGATGCCAGCTCCTTTCATTCAGTCAGTAGCTTCAAACATTTCTGGACGTTTTTCAATGGCAAAAATCAATGAATATTGTAAATGCACAAACAGTAATTTCTCCGCATTGCAAGGTGCAATTCTGAAATTTTTTGCTTTTTCCTGCTCCTCTTAGCATTATAAACAAGATTCAAAGAGAGTGAGATGCCAGCTCCTTTCATTCAGTCAGTAGCTTCAATCATTTCTGGACGTTTTTCAATGGCAAAAATCAATGAATATTGTAAATGCACAAACAGTAATTTCTCCGCATTGCAAGGTGCAATTCTGAAATTTTTTGCTTTTTCCTGCTCCTCTTAGCATGATAAAGAAGATTCAAAGAGAGTGAGATGCCAGCTCCTTTCATTCAGTCAGTAGCTTCAATCATTTCTGGACGTTTTTCAATGGCAAAAATCAATGAATATTGTAAATGCACAAACAGTAATTTCTCCGCATTGCAAGGTGCAATTCTGAAATTTTTTGCATTTTCCTGCTCCTCTTAGCATGATAAAGAAGATTCAAAGAGAGTGAGATGCCAGCTCCTTTCATTCAGTCAGTAGCTTCAAACATTTCTGGTATATGAATAACATGATGTTTTTCAATGGCAAAAATCAATGAATATTGTAAATGCACAAACAGTAATTTCTCCGCATTGCAAGGTGCAATTCTGAAATTTTTTGCTTTTTCCTGCTCCTCTTAGCATGATAAAGAAGATTCAAAGAGAGTGAGATGCCAGCTCCTTTCATTCAGTCAGTAGCTTCAATCATTTCTGGACGTTTTTCAATGGCAAAAATCAATGAATATTGTAAATGCACAAACAGTAATTTCTCCGCATTGCAAGGTGCAATTCTGAAATTTTTTGCTTTTTCCTGCTCCTCTTAGCATGATAAACAAGATTCAAAGAGAGTGAGATGCCAGCTCCTTTCATTCAGTCAGTAGCTTCAATCATTTCTGGATGTTTTTCAATGGCAAAAATCAATGAATATTGTAAATGCACAAACAGTAATTTCTCCGCATTGCAAGGTGCAATTCTGAAATTTTTTGCTTTTTCCTGCTCCTCTTAGCATGATAAAGAAGATTCAAAGAGAGTAAGATGCCAGCTCCTTTCATTCAGTCAGTAGCTTCAATCATTTCTGGATGTTTTTCAATGGCAAAAATCATTGAATATTGTAAATGCACAAACAGTAATTTCTCCGCATTGCAAGGTGCAATTCTGAAATTTTTTGCTTTTTCCTGCTCCTCTTAGTATGATAAAGAAGATTCAAAGAGAGTGAGATGCCAGCTCCTTTCATTCAGTCAGTAGCTTCAATCATTTCTGGTATATGAATAACATGATGTTTTTCAATGGCAAAAATCAATGAATATTGTAAATGCACAAACAGTAATTTCTCCGCATTGCAAGGTGCAATTCTGAAATTTTTTGCTTTTTCCTGCTCCTCTTAGCATGATAAAGAAGATTCAAAGAGAGTGAGATGCCAGCTCCTTTCATTCAGTCAGTAGCTTCAATCATTTTTGGACGTTTTTCAATGGCAAAAATCAATGAATATTGTAAATGCACAAACAGTAATTTCTCCGCATTGCAAGGTGCAATTCTGAAATTTTTTGCTTTTTCCTGCTCCTCTTAGCATGATAAAGAAGATTCAAAGAGAGTGAGATGCCAGCTCCTTTCATTCAGTCAGTAGCTTCAATCATTTCTGGACGTTTTTCAATGGCAAAAATCAATGAATATTGTAAATGCACAAACAGTAATTTCTCCGCATTGCAAGGTGCAATTCTGAAATTTTTTGCTTTTTCCTGCTCCTCTTAGCATGATAAAAAAGATTCAAAGAGAGTGAGATGCCAGCTCCTTTCATTCAGTCAGTAGCTTCAAACATTTCTGGTATATGAATAACATGATGTTTTTCAATGGCAAAAATCAATGAATATTGTAAATGCACAAACAGTAATTTCTCCGCATTGCAAGGTGCAATTCTGAAATTTTTTGCTTTTTCCTGCTCCTCTTAGCATGATAAAGAAGATTCAAAGAGTGTGAGATGCCAGCTCCTTTCATTCAGTCAGTAGCTTCAATCATTTCTGGACGTTTTTCAATGGCAAAAATCAATGAATATTGTAAATGCACAAACAGTAATTTCTCCGCATTGCAAGGTGCAATTCTGAAATTTTTTGCTTTTTCCTGCTCCTCTTAGCATGATAAACAAGATTCAAAGAGAGTGAGATGCCAGCTCCTTTCATTCAGTCAGTAGCTTCAATCATTTCTGGACGTTTTTCAATGGCAAAAATCAATGAATATTGTAAATGCACAAACAGTAATTTCTCCGCATTGCAAGGTGCAATTCTGAAATTTTTTGCTTTTTCCTGCTCCTCTTAGCATGATAAAGAAGATTCAAAGAGAGTGAGATGCCAGCTCCTTTCATTCAGTCAGTAGCTTCAAACATTTCTGGTATATGAATAACATGATGTTTTTCAATGGCAAAAATCAATGAATATTGTAAATGCACAAACAGTAATTTCTCCGCATTGCAAGGTGCAATTCTGAAATTTTTTGCTTTTTCCTGCTCCTCTTAGCATGATAAAGAAGATTCAAAGAGAGTGAGATGCCAGCTCCTTTCATTCAGTCAGTAGCTTCAATCATTTCTGGACGTTTTTCAATGGCAAAAATCAATGAATATTGTAAATGCACAAACAGTAATTTCTCCGCATTGCAAGGTGCAATTCTGAAATTTTTTGCTTTTTCCTGCCCCTCTTAGCATGATAAAGAAGATTCAAAGAGAGTGAGATGCCAGGTCCTTTCATTCAGTCAGTAGCTTCAAACATTTCTGGTATATGAATAACATGATGTTTTTCAATGGCAAAAATCAATGAATATTGTAAATGCACAAACAGTAATTTCTCCGCATTGCAAGGTGCAATTCTGAAATTTTTTGCTTTTTCCTGCTCCTCTTAGCATGATAAAGAAGATTCAAAGAGAGTGAGATGCCAGCTCCTTTCATTCAGTCAGTAGCTTCAAACATTTCTGGTATATGAATAACATGATGTTTTTCAATGGCAAAAATCAATGAATATTGTAAATGCACAAACAGTAATTTCTCCGCATTGCAAGGTGCAATTCTGAAATTTTTTGCTTTTTCCTGCTCCTCTTAGCATGATAAAGAAGATTCAAAGAGAGTGAGATGCCAGCTCCTTTCATTCAGTCAGTAGCTTCAATCATTTCTGGACGTTTTTCAATGGCAAAAATCATTGAATATTGTAAATGCACAAACAGTAATTTCTCCGCATTGCAAGGTGCAATTCTGAAATTTTTTGCTTTTTCCTGCTCCTCTTAGCATGATAAAGAAGATTCAAAGAGAGTGAGATGCCAGCTCCTTTCATTCAGTCAGTAGCTTCAATCATTTCTGGTATATGAATAACATGATGTTTTTCAATGGCAAAAATCAATGAATATTGTAAATGCACAAACAGTAATTTCTCCGCATTGCAAGGTGCAATTCTGAAATTTTTTGCTTTTTCCTGCTCCTCTTAGCATGATAAAGAAGATTCAAAGAGAGTGAGATGCCAGCTCCTTTCATTCAGTCAGTAGCTTCAATCATTTCTGGACGTTTTTCAATGGCAAAAATCATTGAATATTGTAAATGCACAAACAGTAATTTCTCCGCATTGCAAGGTGCAATTCTGAAATTTTTTGCTTTTTCCTGCTCCTCTTAGTATGATAAAGAAGATTCAAAGAGAGTGAGATGCCAGCTCCTTTCATTCAGTCAGTAGCTTCAATCATTTCTGGTATATGAATAACATGATGTTTTTCAATGGCAAAAATCAATGAATATTGTAAATGCACAAACAGTAATTTCTCCGCATTGCAAGGTGCAATTCTGAAATTTTTTGCTTTTTCCTGCTCCTCTTAGCATGATAAAGAAGATTCAAAGAGAGTGAGATGCCAGCTCCTTTCATTCAGTCAGTAGCTTCAATCATTTCTGGACGTTTTTCAATGGCAAAAATCAATGAATATTGTAAATGCACAAACAGTAATTTCTCCGCATTGCAAGGTGCAATTCTGAAATTTTTTGCTTTTTCCTGCTCCTCTTAGCATGATAAAGAAGATTCAGAGAGAGTGAGATGCCAGCTCCTTTCATTCAGTCAGTAGCTTCAATCATTTCTGGACGTTTTTCAATGGCAAAAATCAATGAATATTGTAAATGCACAAACAGTAATTTCTCCGCATTGCAAGGTGCAATTCTGAAATTTTTTGCTTTTTCCTGCTCCTCTTAGCATGATAAAGAAGATTCAAAGAGAGTGAGATGCCAGCTCCTTTCATTCAGTCAGTAGCTTCAAACATTTCTGGTATATGAATAACATGATGTTTTTCAATGGCAAAAATCAATGAATATTGTAAATGCACAAACAGTAATTTCTCCGCATTGCAAGGTGCAATTCTGAAATTTTTTGCTTTTTCCTGCTCCTCTTAGCATGATAAAGAAGATTCAAAGAGAGTAAGATGCCAGCTCCTTTCATTCAGTCAGTAGCTTCAATCATTTCTGGATGTTTTTCAATGGCAAAAATCATTGAATATTGTAAATGCACAAACAGTAATTTCTCCGCATTGCAAGGTGCAATTCTGAAATTTTTTGCTTTTTCCTGCTCCTCTTAGTATGATAAAGAAGATTCAAAGAGAGTGAGATGCCAGCTCCTTTCATTCAGTCAGTAGCTTCAATCATTTCTGGTATATGAATAACATGATGTTTTTCAATGGCAAAAATCAATGAATATTGTAAATGCACAAACAGTAATTTCTCCGCATTGCAAGGTGCAATTCTGAAATTTTTTGCTTTTTCCTGCTCCTCTTAGCATGATAAAGAAGATTCAAAGAGAGTGAGATGCCAGCTCCTTTCATTCAGTCAGTAGCTTCAATCATTTTTGGACGTTTTTCAATGGCAAAAATCAATGAATATTGTAAATGCACAAACAGTAATTTCTCCGCATTGCAAGGTGCAATTCTGAAATTTTTTGCTTTTTCCTGCTCCTCTTAGCATGATAAAGAAGATTCAAAGAGAGTGAGATGCCAGCTCCTTTCATTCAGTCAGTAGCTTCAATCATTTCTGGACGTTTTTCAATGGCAAAAATCAATGAATATTGTAAATGCACAAACAGTAATTTCTCCGCATTGCAAGGTGCAATTCTGAAATTTTTTGCTTTTTCCTGCTCCTCTTAGCATGATAAAAAAGATTCAAAGAGAGTGAGATGCCAGCTCCTTTCATTCAGTCAGTAGCTTCAAACATTTCTGGTATATGAATAACATGATGTTTTTCAATGGCAAAAATCAATGAATATTGTAAATGCACAAACAGTAATTTCTCCGCATTGCAAGGTGCAATTCTGAAATTTTTTGCTTTTTCCTGCTCCTCTTAGCATGATAAAGAAGATTCAAAGAGTGTGAGATGCCAGCTCCTTTCATTCAGTCAGTAGCTTCAATCATTTCTGGACGTTTTTCAATGGCAAAAATCAATGAATATTGTAAATGCACAAACAGTAATTTCTCCGCATTGCAAGGTGCAATTCTGAAATTTTTTGCTTTTTCCTGCTCCTCTTAGCATGATAAACAAGATTCAAAGAGAGTGAGATGCCAGCTCCTTTCATTCAGTCAGTAGCTTCAATCATTTCTGGACGTTTTTCAATGGCAAAAATCAATGAATATTGTAAATGCACAAACAGTAATTTCTCCGCATTGCAAGGTGCAATTCTGAAATTTTTTGCTTTTTCCTGCTCCTCTTAGCATGATAAAGAAGATTCAAAGAGAGTGAGATGCCAGCTCCTTTCATTCAGTCAGTAGCTTCAAACATTTCTGGTATATGAATAACATGATGTTTTTCAATGGCAAAAATCAATGAATATTGTAAATGCACAAACAGTAATTTCTCCGCATTGCAAGGTGCAATTCTGAAATTTTTTGCTTTTTCCTGCTCCTCTTAGCATGATAAAGAAGATTCAAAGAGAGTGAGATGCCAGCTCCTTTCATTCAGTCAGTAGCTTCAATCATTTCTGGACGTTTTTCAATGGCAAAAATCAATGAATATTGTAAATGCACAAACAGTAATTTCTCCGCATTGCAAGGTGCAATTCTGAAATTTTTTGCTTTTTCCTGCTCCTCTTAGCATGATAAAGAAGATTCAAAGAGAGTGAGATGCCAGCTCCTTTCATTCAGTCAGTAGCTTCAAACATTTCTGGTATATGAATAACATGATGTTTTTCAATGGCAAAAATCAATGAATATTGTAAATGCACAAACAGTAATTTCTCCGCATTGCAAGGTGCAATTCTGAAATTTTTTGCTTTTTCCTGCTCCTCTTAGCATGATAAAGAAGATTCAAAGAGAGTGAGATGCCAGCTCCTTTCATTCAGTCAGTAGCTTCAATCATTTCTGGACGTTTTTCAATGGCAAAAATCATTGAATATTGTAAATGCACAAACAGTAATTTCTCCGCATTGCAAGGTGCAATTCTGAAATTTTTTGCTTTTTCCTGCTCCTCTTAGCATGATAAAGAAGATTCAAAGAGAGTGAGATGCCAGCTCCTTTCATTCAGTCAGTAGCTTCAATCATTTCTGGTATATGAATAACATGATGTTTTTCAATGGCAAAAATCAATGAATATTGTAAATGCACAAACAGTAATTTCTCCGCATTGCAAGGTGCAATTCTGAAATTTTTTGCTTTTTCCTGCTCCTCTTAGCATGATAAAGAAGATTCAAAGAGAGTGAGATGCCAGCTCCTTTCATTCAGTCAGTAGCTTCAATCATTTCTGGACGTTTTTCAATGGCAAAAATCATTGAATATTGTAAATGCACAAACAGTAATTTCTCCGCATTGCAAGGTGCAATTCTGAAATTTTTTGCTTTTTCCTGCTCCTCTTAGTATGATAAAGAAGATTCAAAGAGAGTGAGATGCCAGCTCCTTTCATTCAGTCAGTAGCTTCAATCATTTCTGGTATATGAATAACATGATGTTTTTCAATGGCAAAAATCAATGAATATTGTAAATGCACAAACAGTAATTTCTCCGCATTGCAAGGTGCAATTCTGAAATTTTTTGCTTTTTCCTGCTCCTCTTAGCATGATAAAGAAGATTCAAAGAGAGTGAGATGCCAGCTCCTTTCATTCAGTCAGTAGCTTCAATCATTTCTGGACGTTTTTCAATGGCAAAAATCAATGAATATTGTAAATGCACAAACAGTAATTTCTCCGCATTGCAAGGTGCAATTCTGAAATTTTTTGCTTTTTCCTGCTCCTCTTAGCATGATAAAGAAGATTCAGAGAGAGTGAGATGCCAGCTCCTTTCATTCAGTCAGTAGCTTCAATCATTTCTGGACGTTTTTCAATGGCAAAAATCAATGAATATTGTAAATGCACAAACAGTAATTTCTCCGCATTGCAAGGTGCAATTCTGAAATTTTTTGCTTTTTCCTGCTCCTCTTAGCATGATAAAGAAGATTCAAAGAGAGTGAGATGCCAGCTCCTTTCATTCAGTCAGTAGCTTCAAACATTTCTGGTATATGAATAACATGATGTTTTTCAATGGCAAAAATCAATGAATATTGTAAATGCACAAACAGTAATTTCTCCGCATTGCAAGGTGCATTTCTGAAATTTTTTGCTTTTTCCTGCTCCTCTTAGCATGATAAAGAAGATTCAAAGAGAGTGAGATGCCAGCTCCTTTCATTCAGTCAGTAGCTTCAAACATTTCTGGACGTTTTTCAATGGCAAAAATCAATGAATATTGTAAATGCACAAACAGTAATTTCTCCGCATTGCAAGGTGCAATTCTGAAATTTTTTGCTTTTTCCTGCTCCTCTTAGCATTATAAACAAGATTCAAAGAGAGTGAGATGCCAGCTCCTTTCATTCAGTCAGTAGCTTCAATCATTTCTGGACGTTTTTCAATGGCAAAAATCAATGAATATTGTAAATGCACAAACAGTAATTTCTCCGCATTGCAAGGTGCAATTCTGAAATTTTTTGCTTTTTCCTGCTCCTCTTAGCATGATAAAGAAGATTCAAAGAGAGTGAGATGCCAGCTCCTTTCATTCAGTCAGTAGCTTCAATCATTTCTGGACGTTTTTCAATGGCAAAAATCAATGAATATTGTAAATGCACAAACAGTAATTTCTCCGCATTGCAAGGTGCAATTCTGAAATTTTTTGCATTTTCCTGCTCCTCTTAGCATGATAAAGAAGATTCAAAGAGAGTGAGATGCCAGCTCCTTTCATTCAGTCAGTAGCTTCAAACATTTCTGGTATATGAATAACATGATGTTTTTCAATGGCAAAAATCAATGAATATTGTAAATGCACAAACAGTAATTTCTCCGCATTGCAAGGTGCAATTCTGAAATTTTTTGCTTTTTCCTGCTCCTCTTAGCATGATAAAGAAGATTCAAAGAGAGTTAGATGCCAGCTCCTTTCATTCAGTCAGTAGCTTCAATCATTTATGGACGTTTTTCAATGGCAAAAATCATTGAATATTGTAAATGCACAAACAGTAATTTCTCCGCATTGCAAGGTGCAATTCTGAAATTTTTTGCTTTTTCCTGCTCCTCTTAGCATGATAAAGAAGATTCAAAGAGAGTGAGATGCCAGCTCCTTTCATTCAGTCAGTAGCTTCAATCATTTCTGGTATATGAATAACATGATGTTTTTCAATGGCAAAAATCAATGAATTTTGTAAATGCACAAACCGTAATTTCTCCACATTGCAAGGTGCAATTCTGAAATTTTTTGCTTTTTCCTGCTCCTCTTAGCATGATAAAGAAGATTCAAAGAGAGTGAGATGAAAGCTCCTTTCATTCAGTCAGTAGCTTCAATCATTTCTGGACGTTTTTCAATGGCAAAAATCAATGAATATTGTAAATGCACAAACAGTAATTTCTCCGCATTGCAAGGTGCAATTCTGAAATTTTTTGCTTTTTCCTGCTCCTCTTAGCATGATAAACAAGATTCAAAGAGAGTGAGATGCCAGCTCCTTTCATTCAGTCAGTAGCTTCAATCATTTCTGGACGTTTTTCAATGGCAAAAATCAATGAATATTGTAAATGCACAAACAGTAATTTCTCCGCATTGCAAGGTGCAATTCTGAA
This sequence comes from Phyllobates terribilis, assembly GCF_046119375.1. Classification (NCBI taxonomy): domain Eukaryota; kingdom Metazoa; phylum Chordata; class Amphibia; order Anura; family Dendrobatidae; genus Phyllobates; species Phyllobates terribilis. Next base: position 230,157 of record NW_027363640.1, read on the forward strand.
ATTTTTTGCTTTTTCCTGCTCCTCTTAGCATGATAAAGAAGATTCAAAGAGAGTGAGATGCCAGCTCCTTTCATTCAGTCAGTAGCTTCAAACATTTCTGGTATATGAATAACATGATGTTTTTCAATGGCAAAAATCAATGAATATTGTAAATCCACAAACAGTAATTTCTCCGCATTGCAAGGTGCAATTCTGAAATTTTTTGCTTTTTCCTGCTCCTCTTAGCATGATAAAGAAGATTGAAAGAGAGTGAGATGCCAGCTCCTTTCATTCAGTCAGTAGCTTCAATCATTTCTGGACGTTTTTCAATGGCAAAAATCAATGAATATTGTAAATGCACAAACAGTAATTTCTCCGCATTGCAAGGTGCAATTCTGAAATTTTTTGCTTTTTCCTGCTCCTCTTAGCATGATAAAGAAGATTCAAAGAGAGTGAGATGCCAGCTCCTTTCATTCAGTCAGTAGCTTCAATCAGAATGGTTCAACAGAATGGTTTTTAACAGGGAAAAATGCAAAGTACTACATCTGGGCAATAAAAATGAAAAAAGCATATACAGAATGGGAGGAATAGAGCTAAGCAACAGTACATGTGAAAAAGACTTAGGTATACTAATAGATCATAGACTGAACATGAGTCAACAGTGTGATGCAGCAGCAAAAAAGGCAAATACAATTCTGGGATGTATTAACAGAAGCATACAGTCTAGATCACGTGAAGTCATTATCGGTCTTTACTCCTCTTTGGTCAGACCTCATCTGGAATACTGTGTACAGTTTTGGGCACCACATTTTAAAAAAGACATAGACAAACTGGAGCAAGTTCAGAGAAGAGCGACCAGAATGGTGACTGGTCTGCAAACCATGTCCTATGAGGAACGGTTGCAGGATTTGGGAATGTTTAGCTTGCAAAAAAGAAGACTGAGAGGAGACTTAATAGCTGTCTACAAATATGTCAAGGGCTGTCACATTGTAGAAGGATCATCTTTATTCTCATTTGCACAAGGAAAGACTAGAAGCAATGGGATGAAACTAAATGGGAGGAGACACAGATTAGATATTAGAAAAAACTTTTTGACAGTTAGGGTGATTAATGAGTGGAACAGGCTGCCACGAGAGGTGGTGAGTTCCCCTTCAATGGACGTCTTCAAACAGAGGCTGGACAGACATCTGTCTGAGATGATCTAGTGAATCCTGCTTTGAGCAGGGGGTTGGACCAGATGACCCAGGAGGTCCCTTCCAACTCTACCATTCTATGATTCTATGATTCTATGATTTCTGGTATATGAATAACATGATGTTTTTCAATGGCAAAAATCAATGAATTTTGTAAATGCACAAACAGTAATTTCTCCACATTGCAAGGTGCAATTCTGAAATTTTTTGCTTTTTCCTGCTCCTCTTAGCATGATAAAGAAGATTCAAAGAGAGTGAGATGAAAGCTCCTTTCATTCAGTCAGTAGCTTCAATCATTTCTGGACGTTTTTCAATGGCAAAAATCAATGAATATTGTAAATGCACAAACAGTAATTTCTCCGCATTGCAAGGTGCAATTCTGAAATTTTTTGCTTTTTCCTGCTCCTCTTAGCATGATAAACAAGATTCAAAGAGAGTGAGATGCCAGCTCCTTTCATTCAGTCAGTAGCTTCAATCATTTCTGGACGTTTTTCAATGGCAAAAATCAATGAATATTGTAAATGCACAAACAGTAATTTCTCCGCATTGCAAGGTGCAATTCTGACATTTTTTGCTTTTTCCTGCTCCTCTTAGCATGATAAAGAAGATTCAAAGAGAGTGAGATGCCAGCTCCTTTCATTCAGTCAGTTGCTTCAAACATTTCTGGTATATGAATAACATGATGTTTTTCAATGGCAAAAATCAATGAATATTGTAAATCCACAAACAGTAATTTCTCCGCATTGCAAGGTGCAATTCTGAAATTTTTTGCTTTTTCCTGCTCCTCTTAGCATGATAAAGAAGATTGAAAGAGAGTGAGATGCCAGCTCCTTTCATTCAGTCAGTAGCTTCAATCATTTGTGGACGTTTTTCAATGGCAAAAATCAATGAATATTGTAAATGCACAAACAGTAATTTCTCCGCATTGCAAGGTGCAATTCTGAAATTTTTTGCTTTTTCCTGCTCCTCTTAGCATGATAAAGAAGATTCAAAGAGAGTGAGATGCCAGCTCCTTTCATTCAGTCAGTAGCTTCAATCATTTCTGGACGTTTTTCAATGGCAAAAATCAATGAATATTGTAAATGCACAAACAGTAATTTCTCCGCATTGCAAGGTGCAATTCTGAAATTTTTTGCTTTTTCCTGCTCCTCTTAGCATGATAAAGAAGATTGAAAGAGAGTGAGATGCCAGCTCCTTTCATTCAGTCAGTAGCTTCAAACATTTCTGGTATATGAATAACATGATGTTTTTCAATGGCAAAAATCAATGAATATTGTAAATGCACAAACAGTAATTTCTCCGCATTGCAAGGTGCAATTCTGAAATTTTTTGCTTTTTCCTGCTCCTCTTAGCATGATAAAGAAGATTCAAAGAGAGTGAGATGCCAGCTCCTTTCATTCAGTCAGTAGCTTCAATCATTTCTGGTATATGAATAACATGATGTTTTTCAATGGCAAAAATCAATGAATATTGTAAATGCACAAACAGTAATTTCTCCGCATTGCAAGGTGCAATTCCGAAATTTTTTGCTTTTTCCTGCTCCTCTTAGCATGATAAAGAAGATTCAAAGAGAGTGAGATGCCAGCTCCTTTCATTCAGTCAGTAGCTTCAATCATTTCTGGACGTTTTTCAATGGCAAAAATCATTGAATATTGTAAATGCACAAACAGTAATTTCTCCGCATTGCAAGGTGCAATTCTGAAATTTTTTGCTTTTTCCTGCTCCTCTTAGCATGATAAACAAGATTCAAAGAGAGTGAGATGCCAGCTCCTTTCATTCAGTCAGTAGCTTCAATCATTTCTGGACGTTTTTCAATGGCAAAAATCAATGAATATTGTAAATGCACAAACAGTAATTTCTCCGCATTGCAAGGTGCAATTCTGAAATTTTTTGCTTTTTCCTGCTCCTCTTAGCATGATAAAGAAGATTCAAAGAGAGTGAGATGCCAGCTCCTTTCATTCAGTCAGTAGCTTCAATCATTTCTGGACGTTATTCAATGGCAAAAATCAATGAATATTGTAAATGCACAAACAGTAATTTCTCCGCATTGCAAGGTGCAATTCTGAAATTTTTTGCTTTTTCCTGCTCCTCTTAGCATGATAAACAAGATTCAAAGAGAGTGAGATGCCAGCTCCTTTCATTCAGTCAGTAGCTTCAATCATTTCTGGACGTTTTTCAATGGCAAAAATCAATGAATATTGTAAATGCACAAACAGTAATTTCTCCGCATTGCAAGGTGCAATTCTGAAATTTTTTGCTTTTACCTGCTCCTCTTAGCATGATAAAGAAGATTCAAAGAGAGTGAGATGCCAGCTCCTTTCATTCAGTCAGCAGCTTCAAACATTTCTGGACGTTTTTCAATGGCAAAAATTAATGAATATTGTAAATGCACAAACAGTAATTTGTCCGCATTGCAAGGTGCAATTCTGAAATTTTTTGCTTTTTCCTGCTCCTCTTAGCATGATAAAGAAGATTCAAAGAGAGTGAGATGCCAGCTCCTTTCATTCAGTCAGTAGCTTCAAACATTTCTGGTATATGAATAACATGATGTTTTTCAATGGCAAAAATCTATGAATATTGTAAATGCACAAACAGTAATTTCTCCGAATTGCAAGGTGCAATTCTGAAATTTTTTGCTTTTTCCTGCTCCTCTTAGCATCATAAAGAAGATTCAAAGAGAGTGAGATGCCAGCTCCTTTCATTCAGTCAGTAGCTTCAATCATTTCTGGACGTTTTTCAATGGCAAAAATCAATGAATATTGTAAATGCACAAACAGTAATTTCTCCGCATTGCAAGGTGCAATTCTGAAATTTTTTGCTTTTTCCTGCTCCTCTTAGCATGATAAACAAGATTCAAAGAGAGTGAGATGCCAGCTCCTTTCATTCAGTCAGTAGCTTCAATCATTTCTGGACGTTTTTCAATGGCAAAAATCAATGAATATTGTAAATGCACAAACAGTAATTTCTCCGCATTGCAAGGTGCAATTCTGAAATTTTTTGCTTTTTCCTGCTCCTCTTAGCATGATAAAGAAGATTCAAAGAGAGTGAGATGCCAGCTCCTTTCATTCAGTCAGTAGCTTCAATCATTTCTGGACGTTATTCAATGGCAAAAATCAATGAATATTGTAAATGCACAAACAGTAATTTCTCCGCATTGCAAGGTGCAATTCTGAAATTTTTTGCTTTTTCCTGCTCCTCTTAGCATGATAAACAAGATTCAAAGAGAGTGAGATGCCAGCTCCTTTCATTCAGTCAGTAGCTTCAATCATTTCTGGACGTTTTTCAATGGCAAAAATCAATGAATATTGTAAATGCACAAACAGTAATTTCTCCGCATTGCAAGGTGCAATTCTGAAATTTTTTGCTTTTACCTGCTCCTCTTAGCATGATAAAGAAGATTCAAAGAGAGTGAGATGCCAGCTCCTTTCATTCAGTCAGTAGCTTCAAACATTTCTGGACGTTTTTCAATGGCAAAAATTAATGAATATTGTAAATGCACAAACAGTAATTTGTCCGCATTGCAAGGTGCAATTCTGAAATTTTTTGCTTTTTCCTGCTCCTCTTAGCATGATAAAGAAGATTCAAAGAGAGTGAGATGCCAGCTCCTTTCATTCAGTCAGTAGCTTCAAACTTTTCTGGTATATGAATAACATGATGTTTTTCAATGGCAAAAATCAATGAATATTGTAAATGCACAAACAGTAATTTCTCCGCATTGCAAGGTGCAATTCTGAAATTTTTTGCTTTTTCCTGCTCCTCTTAGCATGATAAACAAGATTCAAAGAGAGTGAGATGCCAGCTCCTTTCATTCAGTCAGTAGCTTCAATCATTTCTGGACGTTTTTCAATGGCAAAAATCAATGAATATTGTAAATGCACAAACAGTAATTTCTCCGCATTGCAAGGTGCAATTCTGAAATTTTTTGCTTTTTCTGCTCCTCTTAGCATGATAAAGAAGATTCAAAGAGAGTGAGATGCCAGCTCCTTTCATTCAGTCAGTAGCTTCAAACATTTCTGGTATATGAATAACATGATGTTTTTCAATGGCAAAAATCAATGAATATTGTAAATGCACAAACAGTAATTTCTCCGAATTGCAAGGTGCAATTCTGAAATTTTTTGCTTTTTCCTGCTCCTCTTAGCATGATAAAGAAGATTCAAAGAGAGTGAGATGCCAGCTCCTTTCATTCAGTCAGTAGCTTCAATCATTTCTGGACGTTTTTCAATGGCAAAAATCAATGAATATTGTAAATGCACAAACAGTAATTTCTCCGCATTGCAAGGTGCAATTCTGAAATTTTTTGCTTTTTCCTGCTCCTCTTAGCATGATAAAGAAGATTGAAAGAGAGTGAGATGCCAGCTCCTTTCATTCAGTCAGTAGCTTCAAACATTTCTGGTATATGAATAACATGATGTTTTTCAATGGCAAAAATCAATGAATATTGTAAATGCACAAACAGTAATTTCTCCGCATTGCAAGGTGCAATTCTGAAATTTTTTGCTTTTTCCTGCTCCTCTTAGCATGATAAAGAAGATTCAAAGAGAGTGAGATGCCAGCTCCTTTCATTCAGTCAGTAGCTTCAATCATTTCTGGTATATGAATAACATGATGTTTTTCAATGGCAAAAATCAATGAATATTGTAAATGCACAAACAGTAATTTCTCCGCATTGCAAGGTGCAATTCCGAAATTTTTTGCTTTTTCCTGCTCCTCTTAGCATGATAAAGAAGATTCAAAGAGAGTGAGATGCCAGCTCCTTTCATTCAGTCAGTAGCTTCAATCATTTCTGGACGTTTTTCAATGGCAAAAATCATTGAATATTGTAAATGCACAAACAGTAATTTCTCCGCATTGCAAGGTGCAATTCTGAAATTTTTTGCTTTTTCCTGCTCCTCTTAGCATGATAAACAAGATTCAAAGAGAGTGAGATGCCAGCTCCTTTCATTCAGTCAGTAGCTTCAATCATTTCTGGACGTTTTTCAATGGCAAAAATCAATGAATATTGTAAATGCACAAACAGTAATTTCTCCGCATTGCAAGGTGCAATTCTGAATTTTTTTGCTTTTTCCTGCTCCTCTTAGCATGATAAAGAAGATTCAAAGAGAGTGAGATGCCAGCTCCTTTCATTCAGTCAGTAGCTTCAATCATTTCCGGACGTTATTCAATGGCAAAAATCAATGAATATTGTAAATGCACAAACAGTAATTTCTCCGCATTGCAAGGTGCAATTCTGAAATTTTTTGCTTTTTCCTGCTCCTCTTAGCATGATAAACAAGATTCAAAGAGAGTGAGATGCCAGCTCCTTTCATTCAGTCAGTAGCTTCAATCATTTCTGGACGGTTTTCAATGGCAAAAATCAATGAATATTGTAAATGCACAAACAGTAATTTCTCCGCATTGCAAGGTGCAATTCTGAAATTTTTTGCTTTTACCTGCTCCTCTTAGCATGATAAAGAAGATTCAAAGAGAGTGAGATGCCAGCTCCTTTCATTCAGTCAGTAGCTTCAAACATTTCTGGACGTTTTTCAATGGCAAAAATTAATGAATATTGTAAATGCACAAACAGTAATTTGTCCGCATTGCAAGGTGCAATTCTGAAATTTTTTGCTTTTTCCTGCTCCTCTTAGCATGATAAAGAAGATTCAAAGAGAGTGAGATGCCAGCTCCTTTCATTCAGTCAGTAGCTTCAAACATTTCTGGTATATGAATAACATGATGTTTTTCAATGGCAAAAATCAATGAATATCGTAAATGCACAAACAGTAATTTCTCCGAATTGCAAGGTGCAATTCTGAAATTTTTTGCTTTTTCCTGCTCCTCTTAGCATGATAAAGAAGATTCAAAGAGAGTGAGATGCCAGCTCCTTTCATTCAGTCAGTAGCTTCAATCATTTCTGGACGTTTTTCAATGGCAAAAATCAATGAATATTGTAAATGCACAAACATTAATTTCTCCGCATTGCAAGGTGCAATTCTGAAATTTTTTGCTTTTTCCTGCTCCTCTTAGCATGATAAACAAGATTCAAAGAGAGTGAGATGCCAGCTCCTTTCATTCAGTCAGTAGCTTCAATCATTTCTGGACGTTTTTCAATGGCAAAAATCAATGAATATTGTAAATGCACAAACAGTAATTTCTCCGCATTGCAAGGTGCAATTCTGAAATTTTTTGCTTTTTCCTGCTCCTCTTAGCATGATAAAGAAGATTCAAAGAGAGTGAGATGCCAGCTCCTTTCATTCAGTCAGTAGCTTCAATCATTTCTGGACGTTATTCAATGGCAAAAATCAATGAATATTGTAAATGCACAAACAGTAATTTCTCCGCATTGCAAGGTGCAATTCTGAAATTTTTTGCTTTTTCCTGCTCCTCTTAGCATGATAAACAAGATTCAAAGAGAGTGAGATGCCAGCTCCTTTCATTCAGTCAGTAGCTTCAATCATTTCTGGACGTTTTTCAATGGCAAAAATCAATGAATATTGTAAATGCACAAACAGTAATTTCTCCGCATTGCAAGGTGCAATTCTGAAATTTTTTGCTTTTACCTGCTCCTCTTAGCATGATAAAGAAGATTCAAAGAGAGTGAGATGCCAGCTCCTTTCATTCAGTCAGTAGCTTCAAACATTTCTGGACGTTTTTCAATGGCAAAAATTAATGAATATTGTAAATGCACAAACAGTAATTTGTCCGCATTGCAAGGTGCAATTCTGAAATTTTTTGCTTTTTCCTGCTCCTCTTAGCATGATAAAGAAGATTCAAAGAGAGTGAGATGCCAGCTCCTTTCATTCAGTCAGTAGCTTCAAACATTTCTGGTATATGAATAACATGATGTTTTTCAATGGCAAAAATCAATGAATATTGTAAATGCACAAACAGTAATTTCTCCGAATTGCAAGGTGCAATTCTGAAATTTTTTGCTTTTTCCTGCTCCTCTTAGCATGATAAAGAAGATTCAAAGAGAGTGAGATGCCAGCTCCTTTCATTCAGTCAGTAGCTTCAATCATTTCTGGACGTTTTTCAATGGCAAAAATCAATGAATATTGTAAATGCACAAACAGTAATTTCTCCGCATTGCAAGGTGCAATTCTGAAATTTTTTGCTTTTTCCTGCTCCTCTTAGCATGATAAAGAAGATTCAAAGAGAGTGAGATGCCAGCTCCTTTCATTCAGTCAGTAGCTTCAAACATTTCTGGTACATGAATAACATGATGTTTTTCAATGGCAAAAATCAATGAATATTGTAAATGCACAAACAGTAATTTCTCCGCATTGCAAGGTGCAATTCTGAAATTTTTTGCTTTTTCCTGCTCCTCTTAGCATGATAAACAAGATTCAAAGAGAGTGAGATGCCAGCTCCTTTCATTCAGTCAGTAGCTTCAATCATTTCTGGACGTTTTTCAATGGCAAAAATCAATGAATATTGTAAATGCACAAACAGTAATTTCTCCGCATTGCAAGGTGCAATTCTGAAATTTTTTGCTTTTTTCTGCTCCTCTTAGCATGATAAAGAAGATTCAAAGAGAGTGAGATGCCAGCTCCTTTCATTCAGTCAGTAGCTTCAAACATTTCTGGTATATGAATAACATGATGTTTTTCAATGGCAAAAATCAATGAATATTGTAAATGCACAAACAGTAATTTCTCCGAATTGCAAGGTGCAATTCTGAAATTTTTTGCTTTTTCCTGCTCCTCTTAGCATGATAAAGAAGATTCAAAGAGAGTGAGATGCCAGCTCCTTTCATTCAGTCAGTAGCTTCAATCATTTCTGGACGTTTTTCAATGGCAAAAATCAATGAATATTGTAAATGCACAAACAGTAATTTCTCCGCATTGCAAGGTGCAATTCTGAAATTTTTTGCTTTTTCCTGCTCCTCTTAGCAAGATAAACAAGATTCAAAGAGAGTGAGATGCCAGCTCCTTTCATTCAGTCAGTAGCTTCAATCATTTCTGGACGTTTTTCAATGGCAAAAATCAATGAATATTGTAAATGCACAAACAGTAATTTCTCCGCATTGCAAGGTGCAATTCTGAAATTTTTTGCTTTTTCCTGCTCCTCTTAGCATGATAAAGAAGATTCAAAGAGAGTGAGATGCCAGCTCCTTTCATTCAGTCAGTAGCTTCAATCATTTCTGGACGTTTTTCAATGGCAAAAATCAATGAATATTGTAAATGCACAAACAGTAATTTCTCCGCATTGCAAGGTGCAATTCTGAAATTTTTTGCTTTTTCCTGCTCCTCTTAGCATGATAAAGAAGATTCAAAGAGAGTGAGATGCCAGCTCCTTTCATTCAGTCAGTAGCTTCAATCATTTCTGGATGTTTTTCAATGGCAAACATCAATGAATATTGTAAATGCACAAACAGTAATTTCTCCGCATTGCAAGGTGCAATTCTGAAATTTTTTGCTTTTTCCTGCTCCTCTTAGCATGATAAAGAAGATTCAAAGAGAGTGAGATGCCAGCTCCTTTCATTCAGTCAGTAGCTTCAAACATTTCTGGTATATGAATAACATGATGTTTTTCAATGGCAAAAATCAATGAATATTGTAAATGCACAAACAGTAATTTCTCCGCATTGCAAGGTGCAATTCTGAAATTTTTTGCATTTTCCTGCTCCTCTAAGCATGATAAAGGAGATTCAAAGAGAGTGAGATGCCAGCTCCTTTCATTCAGTCAGTAGCTTCAATCATTTCTGGACGTTTTTCAATGGCAAAAATCAATGAATATTGTAAATGCACAAACAGTAATTTCTCCGCATTGCAAGGTGCAATTCTGAAATTTTTTGCTTTTTCCTGCTCCTCTTAGCATGATAAACAAGATTCAAAGAGAATGAGATGCCAGCTCCTTTCATTCAGTCAGTAGCTTCAATCATTTCTGGACGTTTTTCAATGGCAAAAATCAATGAATATTGTAAATGCACAAACAGTAATTTCTCCGCATTGCAAGGTGCAATTCTGAAATTTTTTGCTTTTTCCTGCTCCTCTTAGCATGATAAAGAAGATTCAAAGAGAGTGAGATGCCAGCTCCTTTCATTCAGTCAGTAGCTTCAAACATTTCTGGTATATGAATAACATGATGTTTTTCAATGGCAAAAATCAATGAATATTGTAAATGCACAAACAGTAATTTCTCCGCATTGCAAGGTGCAATTCTGAAATTTTTTGCTTTTTCCTGCTCCTCTTAGCATGATAAAGAAGATTCAAAGAGAGTGAGATGCCAGCTCCTTTCATTCAGTCAGTAGCTTCAATCATTTCTGGACGTTTTTCAATGGCAAAAATCAATGAATATTGTAAATGCACAAACAGTAATTTCTCCGCATTGCAAGGTGCAATTCTGAATTTTTTTGCTTTTTCCTGCTCCTCTTAGCATGATAAAGAAGATTCAAAGAGAGTGAGATGCCAGCTCCTTTCATTCAGTCAGTAGCTTCAAACATTTCTGGTATATGAATAACATGATGTTTTTCAATTTCAAAAATCAATGAATATTGTAAATGCACAAACAGTAATTTCTCCGCATTGCAAGGTGCAATTTTGAAATTTTTTGCTTTTTCCTGCTCCTCTTAGCATGATAAAGAAGATTCAAAGAGAGTGAGATGCCTGCTCCTTTCATTCAGTCAGTAGCTTCAATCATTTCTGGACGTTTTTCAATGGCAAAAATCAATGAATATTGTAAATGCACAAACAGTAATTTCTCCGCATTGCAAGGTGCAATTCTGAAATTTTTTGCTTTTTCCTGCTCCGCTTAGCATGATAAACAAGATTCAAAGAGAGTGAGATGCCAGCTCCTTTCATTCAGTCAGTAGCTTCAGTCATTTCTGGATGTTTTTCAATGGCAAACATCAATGAATATTGTAAATGCACAAACAGTAATTTCTCCGCATTGCAAGGTGCAATTCTGAAATTTTTTGCTTTTTCCTGCTCCTCTTAGCATGATAAAGAAGATTCAAAGAGAGTGAGATGCCAGCTCCTTTCATTCAGTCAGTAGCTTCAAACATTTCTGGTATATGAATAACATGATGTTTTTCAATGGCAAAAATCAATGAATATTGTAAATGCACAAACAGTAATTTCTCCGCATTGCAAGGTGCAATTCTGAAATTTTTTGCATTTTCCTGCTCCTCTAAGCATGATAAAGGAGATTCAAAGAGAGTGAGATGCCAGCTCCTTTCATTCATTCAGTAGCTTCAATCATTTCTGGACGTTTTTCAATGGCAAAAATCAATGAATATTGTAAATGCACAAACAGTAATTTCTCCGCATTGCAAGGTGCATTTCTGAATTTTTTTTGCTTTTTCCTGCTCCTCTTAGCATGATAAACAAGATTCAAAGAGAATGAGATGCCAGCTCCTTTCATTCAGTCAGTAGCTTCAATCATTTCTGGACGTTTTTCAATGGCAAAAATCAATGAATATTGTAAATGCACAAACAGTAATTTCTCCGCATTGCAAGGTGCAATTCTGAAATTTTTTGCTTTTTCCTGCTCCTCTTAGCATGATAAAGAAGATTCAAAGAGAATGAGATGCCAGCTCCTTTCATTCAGTCAGTAGCTTCAAACATTTCTGGTATATGAATAACATGATGTTTTTCAATGGCAAAAATCAATGAATATTGTAAATGCACAAACAGTAATTTCTCCGCATTGCAAGGTGCAATTCTGAAATTTTTTGCTTTTTCCTGCTCCTCTTAGCATGATAAAGAAGATTCAAAGAGAGTGAGATGCCAGCTCCTTTCATTCAGTCAGTAGCTTCAATCATTTCTGGACGTTTTTCAATGGCAAAAATCAATGAATATTGTAAATGCACAAACAGTAATTTCTCCGCATTGCAAGGTGCAATTCTGAATTTTTTTGCTTTTTCCTGCTCCTCTTAGCATGATAAAGAAGATTCTAAGAGAGTGAGATGCCAGCTCCTTTCATTCAGTCAGTAGCTTCAAACATTTCTGGTATATGAATAACATGATGTTTTTCAATTTCAAAAATCAATGAATATTGTAAATGCACAAACAGTAATTTCTCCGCATTGCAAGGTGCAATTTTGAAATTTTTTGCTTTTTCCTGCTCCTCTTAGCATGATAAAGAAGATTCAAAGAGAGTGAGATGCCTGCTCCTTTCATTCAGTCAGTAGCTTCAATCATTTCTGGACGTTTTTCAATGGCAAAAATCAATGAATATTGTAAATGCACAAACAGTAATTTCTCCGCATTGCAAGGTGCAATTCTGAAATTTTTTGCTTTTTCCTGCTCCTCTTAGCATGATAAACAAGATTCAAAGAGAGTGAGATGCCAGCTCCTTTCATTCAGTCAGTAGCTTCAATCATTTCTGGATGTTTTTCAATGGCAAAAATCAATGAATATTGTAAATGCACAAACAGTAATTTCTCCGCATTGCAAGGTGCAATTCTGAAATTTTTTGCTTTTTTCTGCTCCTCTTAGCATGATAAAGAAGATTCAAAGAGAGTGAGATGCCAGCTCCTTTCATTCAGTCAGTAGCTTCAAACATTTCTGGTATATGAATAACATGATGTTTTTCAATGGCAAAAATCAATGAATATTGTAAATGCACAAACAGTAATTTCTCCGCATTGCAAGGTGCAATTCTGAAATTTTTTGCTTTTTCCTGCTCCTCTTAGCATGATAAAGAAGATTCAAAGAGAGTGAGATGCCTGCTCCTTTCATTCAGTCAGTAGCTTCAATCATTTCTGGACGTTTTTCAATGGCAAAAATCAATGAATATTGTAAATGCACAAACAGTAATTTCTCAGCATTGCAAGGTGCAATTCTGAAATTTTTTGCTTTTTCCTGCTCCTCTTAGCATGATAAACAAGATTCAAAGAGAGTGAGATGCCAGCTCCTTTCATTCAGTCAGTAGCTTCAATCATTTCTGGATGTTTTTCAATGGCAAAAATCAATGAATATTGTAAATGCACAAACAGTAATTTCTCCGCATTGCAAGGTGCAATTCTGAAATTTTTTGCTTTTTCCTGCTCCTCTTAGCATGATAAAGAAGATTCAAAGAGAGTGAGATGCCAGCTCCTTTCATTCAGTCAGTAGCTTCAATCATTTCTGGACGTTTTTCAATGGCAAAAATCAATGAATATTGTAAATGCACAAACAGTAATTTCTCCGCATTGCAAGGTGCAATTCTGAAATTTTTTGCTTTTTCCTGCTCCTCTTAGCATGATAAAGAAGATTCAAAGAGAGTGAGATGCCAGCTCCTTTCATTCAGTCAGTAGCTTCAAACATTTCTGGTATATGAATAACATGATGTTTTTCAATGGCAAAAATCAATGAATATTGTAAATGCACAAACAGTAATTTCTCCGCATTGCAAGGTGCAATTCTGAAATTTTTTGTTTTTCCTGCTCCTCTTAGCATGATAAAGAAGATTCAAAGAGAGTGAGATGCCAGCTCCTTTCATTCAGTCAGTAGCTTCAATCATTTCTGGACGTTTTTCAATGGCAAAAATCATTGAATATTGTAAATGCACAAACAGTAATTTCTCCGCATTGCAAGGTGCAATTCTGAAATTTTTTGCTTTTTCCTGCTCCTCTTAGCATGATAAAGAAGATTCAAAGAGAGTGAGATGCCAGCTCCTTTCATTCAGTCAGTAGCTTCAATCATTTCTGGTATATGAATAACATGATGTTTTTCAAAGGCAAAAATCAATGAATATTGTAAATGCACAAACAGTAATTTCTCCGCATTGCAAGGTGCAATTCTGAAATTTTTTGCTTTTTCCTGCTCCTCTTAGCATGATAAACAAGATTCAAAGAGAGTGAGATGCCAGCTCCTTTCATTCAGTCAGTAGCTTCAATCATTTCTGGACTTTTTCAATGGCAAAAATCAATGAATATTGTAAATGCACAAACAGTAATTTCTCCGCATTGCAAGGTGCAATTCTGAAATTTTTTGCTTTTTCCTGCTCCTCTTAGCATGATAAAGAAGATTCAAAGAGAGTGAGATGCCAGCTCCTTTCATTCAGTCAGTAGCTTCAATCATTTCTGGACGTTTTTCAATGGCAAAAATCAATGAATATTGTAAATGCACAAACAGTAATTTCTCCGCATTGCAAGGTGCAATTCTGAATTTTTTTGCTTTTTCCTGCTCCTCTTAGCATGATAAAGAAGATTCAAAGAGAGTGAGATGCCAGCTCCTTTCATTCAGTCAGTAGCTTCAAACATTTCTGGTATATGAATAACATGATGTTTTTCAATGGCAAAAATCAATGAATATTGTAAATGCACAAACAGTAATTTCTCCGCATTGCAAGGTGCAATTCTGAAATTTTTTGCTTTTTCCTGCTCCTCTTAGCATGATAAAGAAGATTCAAAGAGAGTGAGATGCCTGCTCCTTTCATTCAGTCAGTAGCTTCAATCATTTCTGGACGTTTTTCAATGGCAAAAATCAATGAATATTGTAAATGCACAAACAGTAATTTCTCCGCATTGCAAGGTGCAATTCTGAAATTTTTTGCTTTTTCCTGCTCCTCTTAGCATGATAAACAAGATTCAAAGAGAGTGAGATGCCAGCTCCTTTCATTCAGTCAGTAGCTTCAATCATTTCTGGATGTTTTTCAATGGCAAAAATCAATGAATATTGTAAATGCACAAACAGTAATTTCTCCGCATTGCAAGGTGCAATTCTGAAATTTTTTGCTTTTTTCTGCTCCTCTTAGCATGATAAAGAAGATTCAAAGAGAGTGAGATGCCAGCTCCTTTCATTCAGTCAGTAGCTTCAAACATTTCTGGTATATGAATAACATGATGTTTTTCAATGGCAAAAATCAATGAATATTGTAAATGCACAAACAGTAATTTCTCCGCATTGCAAGGTGCAATTCTGAAATTTTTTGCTTTTTCCTGCTCCTCTTAGCATGATAAAGAAGATTCAAAGAGAGTGAGATGCCTGCTCCTTTCATTCAGTCAGTAGCTTCAATCATTTCTGGACGTTTTTCAATGGCAAAAATCAATGAATATTGTAAATGCACAAACAGTAATTTCTCAGCATTGCAAGGTGCAATTCTGAAATTTTTTGCTTTTTCCTGCTCCTCTTAGCATGATAAACAAGATTCAAAGAGAGTGAGATGCCAGCTCCTTTCATTCAGTCAGTAGCTTCAATCATTTCTGGATGTTTTTCAATGGCAAAAATCAATGAATATTGTAAATGCACAAACAGTAATTTCTCCGCATTGCAAGGTGCAATTCTGAAATTTTTTGCTTTTTCCTGCTCCTCTTAGCATGATAAAGAAGATTCAAAGAGAGTGAGATGCCAGCTCCTTTCATTCAGTCAGTAGCTTCAATCATTTCTGGACGTTTTTCAATGGCAAAAATCAATGAATATTGTAAATGCACAAACAGTAATTTCTCCGCATTGCAAGGTGCAATTCTGAAATTTTTTGCTTTTTCCTGCTCCTCTTAGCATGATAAAGAAGATTCAAAGAGAGTGAGATGCCAGCTCCTTTCATTCAGTCAGTAGCTTCAAACATTTCTGGTATATGAATAACATGATGTTTTTCAATGGCAAAAATCAATGAATATTGTAAATGCACAAACAGTAATTTCTCCGCATTGCAAGGTGCAATTCTGAAATTTTTTGTTTTTCCTGCTCCTCTTAGCATGATAAAGAAGATTCAAAGAGAGTGAGATGCCAGCTCCTTTCATTCAGTCAGTAGCTTCAATCATTTCTGGACGTTTTTCAATGGCAAAAATCATTGAATATTGTAAATGCACAAACAGTAATTTCTCCGCATTGCAAGGTGCAATTCTGAAATTTTTTGCTTTTTCCTGCTCCTCTTAGCATGATAAAGAAGATTCAAAGAGAGTGAGATGCCAGCTCCTTTCATTCAGTCAGTAGCTTCAATCATTTCTGGTATATGAATAACATGATGTTTTTAAAAGGCAAAAATCAATGAATATTGTAAATGCACAAACAGTAATTTCTCCGCATTGCAAGGTGCAATTCTGAAATTTTTTGCTTTTTCCTGCTCCTCTTAGCATGATAAACAAGATTCAAAGAGAGTGAGATGCCAGCTCCTTTCATTCAGTCAGTAGCTTCAATCATTTCTGGACTTTTTCAATGGCAAAAATCAATGAATATTGTAAATGCACAAACAGTAATTTCTCCGCATTGCAAGGTGCAATTCTGAAATTTTTTGCTTTTTCCTGCTCCTCTTAGCATGATAAAGAAGATTCAAAGAGAGTGAGATGCCAGCTCCTTTCATTCAGTCAGTAGCTTCAATCATTTCTGGACGTTTTTCAATGGCAAAAATCAATGAATATTGTAAATGCACAAACAGTAATTTCTCCGCATTGCAAGGTGCAATTCTGAATTTTTTTGCTTTTTCCTGCTCCTCTTAGCATGATAAAGAAGATTCAAAGAGAGTGAGATGCCAGCTCCTTTCATTCAGTCAGTAGCTTCAAACATTTCTGGTATATGAATAACATGATGTTTTTCAATGGCAAAAATCAATGAATATTGTAAATGCACAAACAGTAATTTCTCCGCATTGCAAGGTGCAATTCTGAAATTTTTTGCTTTTTCCTGCTCCTCTTAGCATGATAAAGAAGATTCAAAGAGAGTGAGATGCCAGCTCCTTTCATTCAGTCAGTAGCTTCAATCATTTCTGGACGTTTTTCAATGGCAAAAATCAATGAATATTGTAAAAGCACAAACAGTAATTTCTCCGCATTGCAAGGTGCAATTCTGAAATTTTTTGCTTTTTCCTGCTCCTCTTAGCATGATAAACAAGATTCAAAGAGAGTGAGATGCCAGCTCCTTTCATTCAGTCAGTAGCTTCAATCATTTCTGGATGTTTTTCAATGGCAAAAATCAATGAATATTGTAAATGCACAAACAGTAATTTCTCCGCATTGCAAGGTGAAATTCTGAAATTTTTTGCTTTTTCCTGCTCCTCTTAGCATGATAAAGAAGATTCAAAGAGAGTGAGATGCCAGCTCCTTTCATTCAGTCAGTAGCTTCAATCATTTCTGGACGTTTTTCAATGGCAAAAATCAATGAATATTGTAAATGCACAAACAGTAATTTCTCCGCATTGCAAGGTGCAATTCTGAAATTTTTTGCTTTTTCCTGCTCCTCTTAGCATGATAAAGAAGATTCAAAGAGAGTGAGATGCCAGCTCCTTTCATTCAGTCAGTAGCTTCAAACATTTCTGGTATATGAATAACATGATGTTTTTCAATGGCAAAAATCAATGAATATTGTAAATGCACAAACAGTAATTTCTCCGCATTGCAAGGTGCAATTCTGAAATTTTTTGTTTTTCCTGCTCCTCTTAGCATGATAAAGAAGATTCAAAGAGAGTGAGATGCCAGCTCCTTTCATTCAGTCAGTAGCTTCAATCATTTCTGGACGTTTTTCAATGGCAAAAATCATTGAATATTGTAAATGCACGAACAGTAATTTCTCCGCATTGCAAGGTGCAATTCTGAAATTTTTTGCTTTTTCCTGCTCCTCTTAGCATGATAAAGAAGATTCAAAGAGAGTGAGATGCCAGCTCCTTTCATTCAGTCAGTAGCTTCAATCATTTCTGGTATATGAATAACATGATGTTTTTCAAAGGCAAAAATCAATGAATAATGTAAATGCACAAACAGTAATTTCTCCGCATTGCAAGGTGCAATTCTGAAATTTTTTGCTTTTTCCTGCTCCTCTTAGCATGATAAACAAGATTCAAAGAGAGTGAGATGCCAGCTTCTTTCATTCAGTCAGTAGCTTCAATCATTTCTGGACTTTTTCAATGGCAAAAATCAATGAATATTGTAAATGCACAAACAGTAATTTCTCCGCATTGCAAGGTGCAATTCTGAAATTTTTTGCTTTTTCCTGCTCCTCTTAGCATGATAAAGAAGATTCAAAGAGAGTGAGATGCCAGCTCCTTTCATTCAGTCAGTAGCTTCAATCATTTCTGGTATATGAATAACATGATGTTTTTCAAAGGCAAAAATCAATGAATAATGTAAATGCACAAACAGTAATTTCTCCGCATTGCAAGGTGCAATTCTGAAATTTTTTGCTTTTTCCTGCTCCTCTTAGCATGATAAAGAAGATTCAAAGAGAGTGAGATGCCAGCTCCTTTCATTCAGTCAGTAGCTTCAATCATTTCTGGACGTTTTTCAATGGCAAAAATCAATGAATATTGTAAATGCACAAACAGTAATTTCTCCGCATTGCAAGGTGCAATTCTGAATTTTTTTGCTTTTTCCTGCTCCTCTTAGCATGATAAAGAAGATTCAAAGAGAGTGAGATGCCAGCTCCTTTCATTCAGTCAGTAGCTTCAAACATTTCTGGTATATGAATAACATGATGTTTTTCAATGGCAAAAATCAATGAATATTGTAAATGCACAAACAGTAATTTCTCCGCATTGCAAGGTGCAATTCTGAAATTTTTTGCTTTTTCCTGCTCCTCTTAGCATGATAAAGAAGATTCAAAGAGAGTGAGATGCCAGCTCCTTTCATTCAGTCAGTAGCTTCAATCATTTCTGGACGTTTTTCAATGGCAAAAATCAATGAATATTGTAAATGCACAAACAGTAATTTCTCCGCATTGCAAGGTGCAATTCTGAAATTTTTTGCTTTTTCCTGCTCCTCTTAGCATGATAAACAAGATTCAAAGAGAGTGAGATGCCAGCTCCTTTCATTCAGTCAGTAGCTTCAATCATTTCTGGACGTTTTTCAATGGCAAAAATCAATGAATATTGTAAATGCACAAACAGTAATTTCTCCGCATTGCAAGGTGCAATTCTGAAATTTTTTGCTTTTTCCTGCTCCTCTTAGCATGATAAAGAAGATTCAAAGAGAGTGAGATGCCAGCTCCTTTCATTCAGTCAGTAGCTTCAATCATTTCTGGACGTTTTTCAATGGCAAAAATCAATGAATATTGTAAATGCACAAACAGTAATTTCTCCGCATTGCAAGGTGCAATTCTGAAATTTTTTGCTTTTTCCTGCTCCTCTTAGCATGATAAAGAAGATTCAAAGAGAGTGAGATGCCAGCTCCTTTCATTCAGTCAGTAGCTTCAAACATTTCTGGTATATGAATAACATGATGTTTTTCAATGGCAAAAATCAATGAATATTGTAAATGCACAAACAGTAATTTCTCCGCATTGCAAGGTGCAATTCTGAAATTTTTTGCTTTTTCCTGCTCCTCTTAGCATGATAAAGAAGATTCAAAGAGAGTGAGATGCCAGCTCCTTTCATTCAGTCAGTAGCTTCAATCATTTCTGGACGTTTTTCAATGGCAAAAATCAATGAATATTGTAAATGCACAAACAGTAATTTCTCCGCATTGCAAGGTGCAATTCTGAAATTTTTTGCTTTTTCCTGCTCCTCTTAGCATGATAAAGAAGATTCAAAGAGAGTGAGATGCCAGCTCCTTTCATTCAGTCAGTAGCTTCAAACATTTCTGGTATATGAATAACATGATGTTTTTCAATGGCAAAAATCAATGAATATTGTAAATGCACAATCAGTAATTTCTCCGCATTGCAAGGTGCAATTCTGAAATTTTTTGTTTTTCCTGCTCCTCTTAGCATGATAAAGAAGATTCAAAGAGAGTGAGATGCCAGCTCCTTTCATTCAGTCAGTAGCTTCAATCATTTCTGGACGTTTTTCAATGGCAAAAATCATTGAATATTGTAAATGCACGAACAGTAATTTCTCCGCATTGCAAGGTGCAATTCTGAAATTTTTTGCTTTTTCCTGCTCCTCTTAGCATGATAAAGAAGATTCAAAGAGAGTGAGATGCCAGCTCCTTTCATTCAGTCAGTAGCTTCAATCATTTCTGGTATATGAATAACATGATGTTTTTCAAAGGCAAAAATCAATGAATATTGTAAATGCACAAACAGTAATTTCTCCGCATTGCAAGGTGCAATTCTGAAATTTTTTGCTTTTTCCTGCTCCTCTTAGCATGATAAACAAGATTCAAAGAGAGTGAGATGCCAGCTCCTTTCATTCAGTCAGTAGCTTCAATCATTTCTGGACTTTTTCAATGGCAAAAATCAATGAATATTGTAAATGCACAAACAGTAATTTCTCCGCATTGCAAGGTGCAATTCTGAAATTTTTTGCTTTTTCCTGCTCCTCTTAGCATGATAAAGAAGATTCAAAGAGAGTGAGATGCCAGCTCCTTTCATTCAGTCAGTAGCTTCAATCATTTCTGGACGTTTTTCAATGGCAAAAATCAATGAATATTGTAAATGCACAAACAGTAATTTCTCCGCATTGCAAGGTGCAATTCTGAATTTTTTTGCTTTTTCCTGCTCCTCTTAGCATGATAAAGAAGATTCAAAGAGAGTGAGATGCCAGCTCCTTTCATTCAGTCAGTAGCTTCAAACATTTCTGGTATATGAATAACATGATGTTTTTCAATGGCAAAAATCAATGAATATTGTAAATGCACAAACAGTAATTTCTCCGCATTGCAAGGTGCAATTTTGAAATTTTTTGCTTTTTCCTGCTCCTCTTAGCATGATAAAGAATATTCAAATAGAGTGAGATGCCTGCTCCTTTCATTCAGTCAGTAGCTTCAATCATTTCTGGACATTTTTCAATGGCAAAAATCAATGAATATTGTAAATGCACAAACAGTAATTTCTCCGCATTGCAAGGTGCAATTCTGAAATTTTTTGCTTTTTCCTGCTCCTCTTAGCATGATAAACAAGATTCAAAGAGAGTGAGATGCCAGCTCCTTTCATTCAGTCAGTAGCTTCAATCATTTCTGGATGTTTTTCAATGGCAAAAATCAATGAATATTGTAAATGCACAAACAGTAATTTCTCCGCATTGCAAGGTGCAATTCTGAAATTTTTTGCTTTTTTCTGCTCCTCTTAGCATGATAAAGAAGATTCAAAGAGAGTGAGATGCCAGCTCCTTTCATTCAGTCAGTAGCTTCAATCATTTCTGGACGTTTTTCAATGGCAAAAATCATTGAATATTGTAAATGCACGAACAGTAATTTCTCCGCATTGCAAGGTGCAATTCTGAAATTTTTTGCTTTTTCCTGCTCCTCTTAGCATGATAAAGAAGATTCAAAGAGAGTGAGATGCCAGCTCCTTTCATTCAGTCAGTAGCTTCAATCATTTCTGGTATATGAATAACATGATGTTTTTCAAAGGCAAAAATCAATGAATATTGTAAATGCACAAACAGTAATTTCTCCGCATTGCAAGGTGCAATTCTGAAATTTTTTGCTTTTTCCTGCTCCTCTTAGCATGATAAACAAGATTCAAAGAGAGTGAGATGCCAGCTCCTTTCATTCAGTCAGTAGCTTCAATCATTTCTGGACTTTTTCAATGGCAAAAATCAATGAATATTGTAAATGCACAAACAGTAATTTCTCCGCATTGCAAGGTGCAATTCTGAAATTTTTTGCTTTTTCCTGCTCCTCTTAGCATGATAAAGAAGATTCAAAGAGAGTGAGATGCCAGCTCCTTTCATTCAGTCAGTAGCTTCAATCATTTCTGGACGTTTTTCAATGGCAAAAATCAATGAATATTGTAAATGCACAAACAGTAATTTCTCCGCATTGCAAGGTGCAATTCTGAATTTTTTTGCTTTTTCCTGCTCCTCTTAGCATGATAAAGAAGATTCAAAGAGAGTGAGATGCCAGCTCCTTTCATTCAGTCAGTAGCTTCAAACATTTCTGGTATATGAATAACATGATGTTTTTCAATGGCAAAAATCAATGAATATTGTAAATGCACAAACAGTAATTTCTCCGCATTGCAAGGTGCAATTTTGAAATTTTTTGCTTTTTCCTGCTCCTCTTAGCATGATAAAGAATATTCAAATAGAGTGAGATGCCTGCTCCTTTCATTCAGTCAGTAGCTTCAATCATTTCTGGACATTTTTCAATGGCAAAAATCAATGAATATTGTAAATGCACAAACAGTAATTTCTCCGCATTGCAAGGTGCAATTCTGAAATTTTTTGCTTTTTCCTGCTCCTCTTAGCATGATAAACAAGATTCAAAGAGAGTGAGATGCCAGCTCCTTTCATTCAGTCAGTAGCTTCAATCATTTCTGGATGTTTTTCAATGGCAAAAATCAATGAATATTGTAAATGCACAAACAGTAATTTCTCCGCATTGCAAGGTGCAATTCTGAAATTTTTTGCTTTTTTCTGCTCCTCTTAGCATGATAAAGAAGATTCAAAGAGAGTGAGATGCCAGCTCCTTTCATTCAGTCAGTAGCTTCAAACATTTCTGGTATATGAATAACATGATGTTTTTCAATGGCAAAAATCAATGAATATTGTAAATGCACAAACAGTAATTTCTCCGCATTGCAAGGTGCAATTCTGAAATTTTTTGCTTTTTCCTGCTCCTCTTAGCATGATAAAGAAGATTCAAAGAGAGTGAGATGCCAGCTCCTTTCATTCAGTCAGTAGCTTCAATCATTTCTGGACGTTTTTCAATGGCAAAAATCAATGAATATTGTAAATGCACAAACAGTAATTTCTCCGCATTGCAAGGTGCAATTCTGAAATTTTTTGCTTTTTCCTGCTCCTCTTAGCATGATAAACAAGATTCAAAGAGAGTGAGATGCCAGCTCCTTTCATTCAGTCAGTAGCTTCAATCATTTCTGGATGTTTTTCAATGGCAAAAATCAATGAATATTGTAAATGCACAAACAGTAATTTCTCCGCATTGCAAGGTGCAATTCTGAAATTTTTTGCTTTTTCCTGCTCCTCTTAGCATGATAAAGAAGATTCAAAGAGAGTGAGATGCCAGCTCCTTTCATTCAGTCAGTAGCTTCAATCATTTCTGGACGTTTTTCAATGGCAAAAATCAATGAATATTGTAAATGCACAAACAGTAATTTCTCCGCATTGCAAGGTGCAATTCTGAAATTTTTTGCTTTTTCCTGCTGCTCTTAGCATGATAAAGAAGATTCAAAGAGAGTGAGATGCCAGCTCCTTTCATTCAGTCAGTAGCTTCAAACATTTCTGGTATATGAATAACATGATGTTTTTCAATGGCAAAAATCAATGAATATTGTAAATGCACAAACAGTAATTTCTCCGCATTGCAAGGTGCAATTCTGAAATTTTTTGTTTTTCCTGCTCCTCTTAGCATGATAAAGAAGATTCAAAGAGAGTGAGATGCCAGCTCCTTTCATTCAGTCAGTAGCTTCAATCATTTCTGGACGTTTTTCAATGGCAAAAATCATTGAATATTGTAAATGCACAAACAGTAATTTCTCCGCATTGCAAGGTGCAATTCTGAAATTTTTTGCTTTTTCCTGCTCCTCTTAGCATGATAAAGAAGATTCAAAGAGAGTGAGATGCCAGCTCCTTTCATTCAGTCAGTAGCTTCAATCATTTCTGGTATATGAATAACATGATGTTTTTCAAAGGCTAAAATCAATGAATATTGTAAATGCACAAACAGTAATTTCTCCGCATTGCAAGGTGCAATTCTGAAATTTTTTGCTTTTTCCTGCTCCTTTTAGCATGATAAACAAGATTCAAAGAGAGTGAGATGCCAGCTCCTTTCATTCAGTCAGTAGCTTCAATCATTTCTGGACTTTTTCAATGGCAAAAATCAATGAATATTGTAAATGCACAAACAGTAATTTCTCCGCATTGCAAGGTGCAATTCTGAAATTTTTTGCTTTTTCCTGCTCCTCTTAGCATGATAAAGAAGATTCAAAGAGAGTGAGATGCCAGCTCCTTTCATTCAGTCAGTAGCTTCAAACATTTCTGGTATATGAATAACATGATGTTTTTCAATGGCAAAAATCAATGAATATTATAAATGCACAAACAGTAATTTCTCCGCATTGCAAGGTGCAATTCTGAAATTTTTTGCTTTTTCCTGCTCCTCTTAGCATGATAAAGAAGATTCAAAGAGAGTGAGATGCCAGCTCCTTTCATTCAGTCAGTAGCTTCAATCATTTCTGGCCGTTTTTCAATGGCAAAAATCATTGAATATTGTAAATGCACAAACAGTAATTTCTCCGCATTGCAAGGTGCAATTCTGAAATTTTTTGCTTTTTCCTGCTCCTCTTTGCATGATAAAGAAGATTCAAAGAGAGTGAGATGCCAGCTCCTTTCATTCAGTCAGTAGCTTCAATCATTTCTGGTATATGAATAACATGATGTTTTTCAATGGCAAAAATCAATGAATATTGTAAATGCACAAACAGTAATTTCTCCGCATTGCAAGGTGCAATTCTGAAATTTTTTGCTTTTTCCTGCTCCTCTTAGCATGATAAAGAAGATTCAAAGAGAGTGAGATGCCAGCTCCTTTCATTCAGTCAGTAGCTTCAATCATTTCTGGACGTTTTTCAATGGCAAAAATCAATGAATATTGTAAATGCACAAACAGTAATTTCTCCGCATTGCAAGGTGCAATTCTGAAATTTTTTGCTTTTTCCTGCTCCTCTTAGCATGATAAACAAGATTCAAAGAGAGTGAGATGCCAGCTCCTTTCATTCAGTCAGTAGCTTCAATCATTTCTGGACGTTTTTCAATGGCAAAAATCAATGAATATTGTAAATGCACAAACAGTAATTTCTCCGCATTGCAAGGTGCAATTCTGAAATTTTTTGCTTTTTCCTGCTCCTCTTAGCATGATAAAGAAGATTCAAAGAGAGTGAGATGCCAGCTCCTTTCATTCAGTCAGTAGCTTCAATCATTTCTGGACGTTTTTCAATGGCAAAAATCAATGAATATTGTAAATGCACAAACAGTAATTTCTCCGCATTGCAAGGAGCAATTCTGAAATTTTTTGCTTTTTCCTGCTCCTCTTAGCATGATAAAGAAGATTCAAAGAGAGTGAGATGCCAGCTCCTTTCATTCAGTCAGTAGCTTCAAACATTTCTGGTATATGAATAACATGATGTTTTTCAATGGCAAAAATCAATGAATATTGTAAATGCACAAACAGTAATTTCTCCGCATTGCAAGGTGCAATTCTGAAATTTTTTGCTTTTTCCTGCTCCTCTTAGCATGATAAAGAAGATTCAAAGAGAGTGAGATGCCAGCTCCTTTCATTCAGTCAGTAGCTTCAAACATTTCTGGTATATGAATAACATGATGTTTTTCAATGGCAAAAATCAATGAATATTGTAAATGCACAAACAGTAATTTCTCCGCATTGCAAGGTGCAATTCTGAAATTTTTTGCTTTTTCCTGCTCCTCTTAGCATGATAAAGAAGATTCAAAGAGAGTGAGATGCCAGCTCCTTTCATTCAGTCAGTAGCTTCAATCATTTCTGGACGTTTTTCAATGGCAAAAATCAATGAATATTGTAAATGCACAAACAGTAATTTCTCCGCATTGCAAGGTGCAATTCTGAAATTTTTTGCTTTTTCCTGCTCCTCTTAGCATGATAAAGAAGATTCAAAGAGAGTGAGATGCCAGCTCCTTTCATTCAGTCAGTAGCTTCAATCATTTCTGGTATATGAATAACATGATGTTTTTCAATGGCAAAAATCAATGAATATTGTAAATGCACAAACAGTAATTTCTCCGCATTGCAAGGTGCAATTCTGAAATTTTTTGCTTTTTCCTGCTCCTCTTGGCATGATAAAGAAGATTCAAAGAGAGTGAGATGCCAGCTCCTTTCATTCAGTCAGTAGCTTCAATCATTTCTGGACGTTTTTCAATGGCAAAAATCAATGAATATTGTAAATGCACAAACAGTAATTTCTCCGCATTGCAAGGTGCAATTCTGAAATTTTTTGCTTTTTCCTGCTCCTCTTAGCATGATAAACAAGATTCAAAGAGAGTGAGATGCCAGCTCCTTTCATTCAGTCAGTAGCTTCAATCATTTCTGGATGTTTTTCAATGGCAAAAATCAATGAATATTGTAAATGCACAAACAGTAATTTCTCCGCATTGCAAGGTGCAATTCTGAAATTTTTTGCTTTTTCCTGCTCCTCTTAGCATGATAAAGAAGATTCAAAGAGAGTGAGATGCCAGCTCCTTTCATTCAGTCAGTAGCTTCAATCATTTCTGGACGTTTTTCAATGGCAAAAATCAATGAATATTGTAAATGCACAAACAGTAATTTCTCCGCATTGCAAGGTGCAATTCTGAAATTTTTTGCT
Source organism: Phyllobates terribilis (assembly GCF_046119375.1). Classification (NCBI taxonomy): domain Eukaryota; kingdom Metazoa; phylum Chordata; class Amphibia; order Anura; family Dendrobatidae; genus Phyllobates; species Phyllobates terribilis. The sequence goes on from NW_027363640.1 coordinate 256,396, forward strand.
TTTTCCTGCTGCTCTTAGCATGATAAAGAAGATTCAAAGAGAGTGAGATGCCAGCTCCTTTCATTCAGTCAGTAGCTTCAAACATTTCTGGTATATGAATAACATGATGTTTTTCAATGGCAAAAATCAATGAATATTGTAAATGCACAAACAGTAATTTCTCCGCATTGCAAGGTGCAATTCTGAAATTTTTTGTTTTTCCTGCTCCTCTTAGCATGATAAAGAAGATTCAAAGAGAGTGAGATGCCAGCTCCTTTCATTCAGTCAGTAGCTTCAATCATTTCTGGACGTTTTTCAATGGCAAAAATCATTGAATATTGTAAATGCACAAACAGTAATTTCTCCGCATTGCAAGGTGCAATTCTGAAATTTTTTGCTTTTTCCTGCTCCTCTTAGCATGATAAAGAAGATTCAAAGAGAGTGAGATGCCAGCTCCTTTCATTCAGTCAGTAGCTTCAATCATTTCTGGTATATGAATAACATGATGTTTTTCAAAGGCAAAAATCAATGAATATTGTAAATGCACAAACAGTAATTTCTCCGCATTGCAAGGTGCAATTCTGAAATTTTTTGCTTTTTCCTGCTCCTTTTAGCATGATAAACAAGATTCAAAGAGAGTGAGATGCCAGCTCCTTTCATTCAGTCAGTAGCTTCAATCATTTCTGGACTTTTTCAATGGCAAAAATCAATGAATATTGTAAATGCACAAACAGTAATTTCTCCGCATTGCAAGGTGCAATTCTGAAATTTTTTGCTTTTTCCTGCTCCTCTTAGCATGATAAAGAAGATTCAAAGAGAGTGAGATGCCAGCTCCTTTCATTCAGTCAGTAGCTTCAAACATTTCTGGTATATGAATAACATGATGTTTTTCAATGGCAAAAATCAATGAATATTATAAATGCACAAACAGTAATTTCTCCGCATTGCAAGGTGCAATTCTGAAATTTTTTGCTTTTTCCTGCTCCTCTTAGCATGATAAAGAAGATTCAAAGAGAGTGAGATGCCAGCTCCTTTCATTCAGTCAGTAGCTTCAATCATTTCTGGCCGTTTTTCAATGGCAAAAATCATTGAATATTGTAAATGCACAAACAGTAATTTCTCCGCATTGCAAGGTGCAATTCTGAAATTTTTTGCTTTTTCCTGCTCCTCTTTGCATGATAAAGAAGATTCAAAGAGAGTGAGATGCCAGCTCCTTTCATTCAGTCAGTAGCTTCAATCATTTCTGGACGTTTTTCAATGGCAAAAATCAATGAATATTGTAAATGCACAAACAGTAATTTCTCCGCATTGCAAGGTGCAATTCTGAAATTTTTTGCTTTTTCCTGCTCCTCTTAGCATGATAAACAAGATTCAAAGAGAGTGAGATGCCAGCTCCTTTCATTCAGTCAGTAGCTTCAATCATTTCTGGACGTTTTTCAATGGCAAAAATCAATGAATATTGTAAATGCACAAACAGTAATTTCTCCGCATTGCAAGGTGCAATTCTGAAATTTTTTGCTTTTTCCTGCTCCTCTTAGCATGATAAAGAAGATTCAAAGAGAGTGAGATGCCAGCTCCTTTCATTCAGTCAGTAGCTTCAAACATTTCTGGTATATGAATAACATGATGTTTTTCAATGGCAAAAATCAATGAATATTGTAAATGCACAAACAGTAATTTCTCCGCATTGCAAGGTGCAATTCTGAAATTTTTTGCTTTTTCCTGCTCCTCTTAGCATGATAAAGAAGATTCAAAGAGAGTGAGATGCCAGCTCCTTTCATTCAGTCAGTAGCTTCAATCATTTCTGGACGTTTTTCAATGGCAAAAATCAATGAATATTGTAAATGCACAAACAGTAATTTCTCCGCATTGCAAGGTGCAATTCTGAAATTTTTTGCTTTTTCCTGCTCCTCTTAGCATGATAAAGAAGATTCAAAGAGAGTGAGATGCCAGCTCCTTTCATTCAGTCAGTAGCTTCAAACATTTCTGGTATATGAATAACATGATGTTTTTCAATGGCAAAAATCAATGAATATTGTAAATGCACAAACAGTAATTTCTCCGCATTGCAAGGTGCAATTCTGAAATTTTTTGCTTTTTCCTGCTCCTCTTAGCATGATAAAGAAGATTCAAAGAGAGTGAGATGCCAGCTCCTTTCATTCAGTCAGTAGCTTCAAACATTTCTGGTATATGAATAACATGATGTTTTTCAATGTCAAAAATCAATGAATATTGTAAATGCACAAACAGTAATTTCTCCGCATTGCAAGGTGCAATTCTGAAATTTTTTGCTTTTTCCTGCTCCTCTTAGCATGATAAAGAAGATTCAAAGAGAGTGAGATGCCAGCTCCTTTCATTCAGTCAGTAGCTTCAATCATTTCTGGACGTTTTTCAATGGCAAAAATCAATGAATATTGTAAATGCACAAACAGTAATTTCTCCGCATTGCAAGGTGCAATTCTGAAATTTTTTGCTTTTTCCTGCTCCTCTTAGCATGATAAAGAAGATTCAAAGAGAGTGAGATGCCAGCTCCTTTCATTCAGTCAGTAGCTTCAAACATTTCTGGTATATGAATAACATGATGTTTTTCAATGGCAAAAATCAATGAATATTGTAAATGCACAAACAGTAATTTCTCCGCATTGCAAGGTGCAATTCTGAAATTTTTTGCTTTTTCCTGCTCCTCTTAGCATGATAAAGAAGATTCAAAGAGAGTGAGATGCCAGCTCCTTTCATTCAGTCAGTAGCTTCAAACATTTCTGGTATATGAATAACATGATGTTTTTCAATGGCAAAAATCAATGAATATTGTAAATGCACAAACAGTAATTTCTCCGCATTGCAAGGTGCAATTCTGAAATTTTTTGCTTTTTCCTGCTCCTCTTAGCATGATAAAGAAGATTCAAAGAGAGTGAGATGCCAGCTCCTTTCATTCAGTCAGTAGCTTCAAACATTTCTGGTATATGAATAACATGATGTTTTTCAATGGCAAAAATCAATGAATATTGTAAATGCACAAACAGTAATTTCTCCGCATTGCAAGGTGCAATTCTGAAATTTTTTGCTTTTTCCTGCTCCTCTTAGCATGATAAAGAAGATTCAAAGAGAGTGAGATGCCAGCTCCTTTCATTCAGTCAGTAGCTTCAATCATTTCTGGACGTTTTTCAATGGCAAAAATCATTGAATATTGTAAATGCACAAACAGTAATTTCTCCGCATTGCAAGGTGCAATTCTGAAATTTTTTGCTTTTTCCTGCTCCTCTTAGCATGATAAAGAAGATTCAAAGAGAGTGAGATGCCAGCTCCTTTCATTCAGTCAGTAGCTTCAATCATTTCTGGTATATGAATAACATGATGTTTTTCAATGGCAAAAATCAATGAATATTGTAAATGCACAAACAGTAATTTCTCCGCATTGCAAGGTGCAATTCTGAAATTTTTTGCTTTTTCCTGCTCCTCTTGGCATGATAAAGAAGATTCAAAGAGAGTGAGATGCCAGCTCCTTTCATTCAGTCAGTAGCTTCAATCATTTCTGGACGTTTTTCAATGGCAAAAATCATTGAATATTGTAAATGCACAAACAGTAATTTCTCCGCATTGCAAGGTGCAATTCTGAAATTTTTTGCTTTTTCCTGCTCCTCTTAGTATGATAAAGAAGATTCAAAGAGAGTGAGATGCCAGCTCCTTTCATTCAGTCAGTAGCTTCAATCATTTCTGGTATATGAATAACATGATGTTTTTCAATGGCAAAAATCAATGAATATTGTAAATGCACAAACAGTAATTTCTCCGCATTGCAAGGTGCAATTCTGAAATTTTTTGCTTTTTCCTGCTCCTCTTAGCATGATAAAGAAGATTCAAAGAGAGTGAGATGCCAGCTCCTTTCATTCAGTCAGTAGCTTCAATCATTTCTAGACGTTTTTCAATGGCAAAAATCAATGAATATTGTAAATGCACAAACAGTAATTTCTCCGCATTGCAAGGTGCAATTCTGAAATTTTTTGCTTTTTCCTGCTCCTCTTAGCATGATAAAGAAGATTCAAAGAGAGTGAGATGCCAGCTCCTTTCATTCAGTCAGTAGCTTCAATCATTTCTGGACGTTTTTCAATGGCAAAAATCAAAGAATATTGTAAATGCACAAACAGTAATTTCTCCGCATTGCAAGGTGCAATTCTGAAATTTTTTGCTTTTTCCTGCTCCTCTTAGCATGATAAAGAAGATTCAAAGAGAGTGAGATGCCAGCTCCTTTCATTCAGTCAGTAGCTTCAAACATTTCTGGTATATGAATAACATGATGTTTTTCAATGGCAAAAATCAATGAATATTGTAATTGCACAAACAGTAATTTCTCCGCATTGCAAGGTGCAATTCTGAAATTTTTTGCTTTTTCCTGCTCCTCTTAGCATGATAAAGAAGATTCAAAGAGAGTGAGATGCCAGCTCCTTTCATTTAGTCAGTAGCTTCAATCATTTCTGGACGTTTTTCAATGGTAAAAATCAATGAATATTGTAAATGCACAAACAGTAATTTCTCCGCATTGCAAGGTGCAATTCTGAAATTTTTTGCTTTTTCCTGCTCCTCTTAGCATGATAAACAAGATTCAAAGAGAGTGAGATGCCAGCTCCTTTCATTCAGTCAGTAGCTTCAATCATTTCTGGACGTTTTTCAATGGCAAAAATCAATGAATATTGTAAATGCACAAACAGTAATTTCTCCGCATTGCAAGGTGCAATTCTGAAATTTTTTGCTTTTTCCTGCTCCTCTTAGCATGATAAAGAAGATTCAAAGAGAGTGAGATGCCAGCTCCTTTCATTCAGTCAGTAGCTTCAATCATTTCTGGACGTTTTTCAATGGCAAAAATCAATGAATATTGTAAATGCACAAACAGTAATTTCTCCGCATTGCAAGGTGCAATTCTGAAATTTTTTGCTTTTTCCTGCTGCTCTTAGCATGATAAAGAAGATTCAAAGAGAGTGAGATGCCAGCTCCTTTCATTCAGTCAGTAGCTTCAAACATTTCTGGTATATGAATAACATGATGTTTTTCAATGGCAAAAATCAATGAATATTGTAAATGCACAAACAGTAATTTCTCCGCATTGCAAGGTGCAATTCTGAAATTTTTTGTTTTTCCTGCTCCTCTTAGCATGATAAAGAAGATTCAAAGAGAGTGAGATGCCAGCTCCTTTCATTCAGTCAGTAGCTTCAATCATTTCTGGACGTTTTTCAATGGCAAAAATCATTGAATATTGTAAATGCACAAACAGTAATTTCTCCGCATTGCAAGGTGCAATTCTGAAATTTTTTGCTTTTTCCTGCTCCTCTTAGCATGATAAAGAAGATTCAAAGAGAGTGAGATGCCAGCTCCTTTCATTCAGTCAGTAGCTTCAATCATTTCTGGTATATGAATAACATGATGTTTTTCAAAGGCAAAAATCAATGAATATTGTAAATGCACAAACAGTAATTTCTCCGCATTGCAACGTGCAATTCTGAAATTTTTTGCTTTTTCCTGCTCCTTTTAGCATGATAAACAAGATTCAAAGAGAGTGAGATGCCAGCTCCTTTCATTCAGTCAGTAGCTTCAATCATTTCTGGACTTTTTCAATGGCAAAAATCAATGAATATTGTAAATGCACAAACAGTAATTTCTCCGCATTGCAAGGTGCAATTCTGAAATTTTTTGCTTTTTCCTGCTCCTCTTAGCATGATAAAGAAGATTCAAAGAGAGTGAGATGCCAGCTCCTTTCATTCAGTCAGTAGCTTCAAACATTTCTGGTATATGAATAACATGATGTTTTTCAATGGCAAAAATCAATGAATATTATAAATGCACAAACAGTAATTTCTCCGCATTGCAAGGTGCAATTCTGAAATTTTTTGCTTTTTCCTGCTCCTCTTAGCATGATAAAGAAGATTCAAAGAGAGTGAGATGCCAGCTCCTTTCATTCAGTCAGTAGCTTCAATCATTTCTGGCCGTTTTTCAATGGCAAAAATCATTGAATATTGTAAATGCACAAACAGTAATTTCTCCGCATTGCAAGGTGCAATTCTGAAATTTTTTGCTTTTTCCTGCTCCTCTTTGCATGATAAAGAAGATTCAAAGAGAGCTAGATGCCAGCTCCTTTCATTCAGTCAGTAGCTTCAATCATTTCTGGTATATGAATAACATGATGTTTTTCAATGGCAAAAATCAATGAATATTGTAAATGCACAAACAGTAATTTCACCGCATTGCAAGGTGCAATTCTGAAATTTTTGGCTTTTTCCTGCTCCTCTTAGCATGATAAAGAAGATTCAAAGAGAGTGAGATGCCAGCTCCTTTCATTCAGTCAGTAGCTTCAATCATTTCTGGACGTTTTTCAATGGCAAAAATCAATGAATATTGTAAATGCACAAACAGTAATTTCTCCGCATTGCAAGGTGCAATTCTGAAATTTTTTGCTTTTTCCTGCTCCTCTTAGCATGATAAACAAGATTCAAGGAGAGTGAGATGCCAGCTCCTTTCATTCAGTCAGTAGCTTCAATCATTTCTGGACGTTTTTCAATGGCAAAAATCAATGAATATTGTAAATGCACAAACAGTAATTTCTCCGCATTGCAAGGTGCAATTCTGAAATTTTTTGCTTTTTCCTGCTCCTCTTAGCATGATAAAGAAGATTCAAAGAGAGTGAGATGCCAGCTCCTTTCATTCAGTCAGTAGCTTCAAACATTTCTGGTATATGAATAACATGATGTTTTTCAATGGCAAAAATCAATGAATATTGTAAATGCACAAACAGTAATTTCTCCGCATTGCAAGGTGCAATTCTGAAATTTTTTGCTTTTTCCTGCTCCTCTTAGCATGATAAAGAAGATTCAAAGAGAGTGAGATGCCAGCTCCTTTCATTCAGTCAGTAGCTTCAATCATTTCTGGACGTTTTTCAATGGCAAAAATCAATGAATATTGTAAATGCACAAACAGTAATTTCTCCGCATTGCAAGGTGCAATTCTGAAATTTTTTGCTTTTTCCTGCTCCTCTTAGCATGATAAAGAAGATTCAAAGAGAGTGAGATGCCAGCTCCTTTCATTCAGTCAGTAGCTTCAAACATTTCTGGTATATGAATAACATGATGTTTTTCAATGGCAAAAATCAATGAATATTGTAAATGCACAAACAGTAATTTCTCCGCATTGCAAGGTGCAATTCTGAAATTTTTTGCTTTTTCCTGCTCCTCTTAGCATGATAAAGAAGATTCAAAGAGAGTGAGATGCCAGCTCCTTTCATTCAGTCAGTAGCTTCAATCATTTCTGGACGTTTTTCAAAGGCAAAAATCATTGAATATTGTAAATGCACAAACAGTAATTTCTCCGCATTGCAAGGTGCAATTCTGAAATTTTTTGCTTTTTCCTGCTCCTCTTAGCATGATAAAGAAGATTCAAAGAGAGTGAGATGCCAGCTCCTTTCATTCAGTCAGTAGCTTCAATCATTTCTGGTATATGAATAACATGATGTTTTTCAATGGCAAAAATCAATGAATATTGTAAATGCACAAACAGTAATTTCTCCGCATTGCAAGGTGCAATTCTGAAATTTTTTGCTTTTTCCTGCTCCTCTTGGCATGATAAAGAAGATTCAAAGAGAGTGAGATGCCAGCTCCTTTCATTCAGTCAGTAGCTTCAATCATTTCTGGACGTTTTTCAATGGCAAAAATCATTGAATATTGTAAATGCACAAACAGTAATTTCTCCGCATTGCAAGGTGCAATTCTGAAATTTTTTGCTTTTTCCTGCTCCTCTTAGTATGATAAAGAAGATTCAAAGAGAGTGAGATGCCAGCTCCTTTCATTCAGTCAGTAGCTTCAATCATTTCTGGTATATGAATAACATGATGTTTTTCAATGGCAAAAATCAATGAATATTGTAAATGCACAAACAGTAATTTCTCCGCATTGCAAGGTGCAATTCTGAAATTTTTTGCTTTTTCCTGCTCCTCTTAGCATGATAAAGAAGATTCAAAGAGAGTGAGATGCCAGCTCCTTTCATTCAGTCAGTAGCTTCAATCATTTCTGGACGTTTTTCAATGGCAAAAATCAATGAATATTGTAAATGCACAAACAGTAATTTCTCCGCATTGCAAGGTGCAATTCTGAAATTTTTTGCTTTTTCCTGCTCCTCTTAGCATGATAAAGAAGATTCAAAGAGAGTGAGATGCCAGCTCCTTTCATTCAGTCAGTAGCTTGAATCATTTCTGGACGTTTTTCAATGGCAAAAATCAAAGAATATTGTAAATGCACAAACAGTAATTTCTCCGCATTGCAAGGTGCAATTCTGAAATTTTTTGCTTTTTCCTGCTCCTCTTAGCATGATAAAGAAGATTCAAAGAGAGTGAGATGCCAGCTCCTTTCATTCAGTCAGTAGCTTCAAACATTTCTGGTATATGAATAACATGATGTTTTTCAATGGCAAAAATCAATGAATATTGTAAATGCACAAACAGTAATTTCTCCGCATTGCAAGGTGCAATTCTGAAATTTTTTGCTTTTTCCTGCTCCTCTTAGCATGATAAAGAAGATTCAAAGAGAGTGAGATGCCAGCTCCTTTCATTTAGTCAGTAGCTTCAATCATTTCTGGACGTTTTTCAATGGCAAAAATCAATGAATATTGTAAATGCACAAACAGTAATTTCTCCGCATTGCAAGGTGCAATTCTGAAATTTTTTGCTTTTTCCTGCTCCTCTTAGCATGATAAACAAGATTCAAAGAGAGTGAGATGCCAGCTCCTTTCATTCAGTCAGTAGCTTCAATCATTTCTGGACGTTTTTCAATGGCAAAAATCAATGAATATTGTAAATGCACAAACAGTAATTTCTCCGCATTGCAAGGTGCAATTCTGAAATTTTTTGCTTTTTCCTGCTCCTCTTAGCATGATAAAGAAGATTCAAAGAGAGTGAGATGCCAGCTCCTTTCATTCAGTCAGTAGCTTCAAACATTTCTGGTATATGAATAACATGATGTTTTTCAATGGCAAAAATCAATGAATATTGTAAATGCACAAACAGTAATTTCTCCGCATTGCAAGGTGCAATTCTGAAATTTTTTGCTTTTTCCTGCTCCTCTTAGCATGATAAAGAAGATTCAAAGAGAGTGAGATGCCAGCTCCTTTCATTCAGTCAGTAGCTTCAATCATTTCTGGACGTTTTTCAATGGCAAAAATCAATGAATATTGTAAATGCACAAACAGTAATTTCTCCGCATTGCAAGGTGCAATTCTGAAATTTTTTGCTTTTTCCTGCTCCTCTTAGCATGATAAAGAAGATTCAAAGAGAGTGAGATGCCAGCTCCTTTCATTCAGTCAGTAGCTTCAATCATTTCTGGACGTTTTTCAATGGCAAAAATCAATGAATATTGTAAATGCACAAACAGTAATTTCTCCGCATTGCAAGGTGCAATTCTGAAATTTTTTGCTTTTTCCTGCTCCTCTTAGCATGATAAAGAAGATTCAAAGAGAGTGAGATGCCAGCTCCTTTCATTCAGTCAGTAGCTTCAAACATTTCTGGTATATGAATAACATGATGTTTTTCAATGGCAAAAATCAATGAATTTTGTAAATGCACAAACAGTAATTTCTCCGCATTGCAAGGTGCAATTCTGAAATTTTTTGCTTTTTCCTGCTCCTCTTAGCATGATAAAGAAGATTCAAAGAGAGTGAGATGCCAGCTCCTTTCATTCAGTCAGTAGCTTCAATCATTTCTGGACGTTTTTCAATGGCAAAAATCAATGAATATTGTAAATGCACAAACAGTAATTTCTCCGCATTGCAAGGTGCAATTCTGAAATTTTTTGCTTTTTCCTGCTCCTCTTAGCATGATAAACAAGATTCAAAGAGAGTGAGATGCCAGCTCCTTTCATTCAGTCAGTAGCTTCAATCATTTCTGGACGTTTTTCAATGGCAAAAATCAATGAATATTGTAAATGCACAAACAGTAATTTCTCCGCATTGCAAGGTGCAATTCTGAAATTTTTTGCTTTTTCCTGCTCCTCTTAGCATGATAAAGAAGATTCAAAGAGAGTGAGATGCCAGCTCCTTTCATTCAGTCAGTAGCTTCAAACATTTCTGGTATATGAATAACATGATGTTTTTCAATGGCAAAAATCAATGAATATTGTAAATGCACAAACAGTAATTTCTCCGCATTGCAAGGTGCAATTCTGAAATTTTTTGCTTTTTCCTGCTCCTCTTAGCATGATAAAGAAGATTCAAAGAGAGTGAGATGCCAGCTCCTTTCATTCAGTCAGTAGCTTCAATCATTTCTGGACGTTTTTCAATGGCAAAAATCAATGAATATTGTAAATGCACAAACAGTAATTTCTCCGCATTGCAAGGTGCAATTCTGAAATTTTTTGCTTTTTCCTGCTCCTCTTAGCATGATAAAGAAGATTCAAAGAGAGTGAGATGCCAGCTCCTTTCATTCAGTCAGTAGCTTCAATCATTTCTGGTATATGAATAACATGATGTTTTTCAATGGCAAAAATCAATGAATATTGTAAATGCACAAACAGTAATTTCTCCGCATTGCAAGGTGCAATTCTGAAATTTTTTGCTTTTTCCTGCTCCTCTTAGCATGATAAAGAAGATTCAAAGAGAGTGAGATGCCAGCTCCTTTCATTCAGTCAGTAGCTTCAAACATTTCTGGTATATGAATAACATGATGTTTTTCAATGGCAAAAATCAATGAATATTGTAAATGCACAAGCAGTAATTTCTCCGCATTGCAAGGTGCAATTCTGAAATTTTTTGCTTTTTCCTGCTCCTCTTAGCATGATAAAGAAGATTCAAAGAGAGTGAGATGCCAGCTCCTTTCATTCAGTCAGTAGCTTCAATCATTTCTGGTATATGAATAACATGATGTTTTTCAATGGCAAAAATCAATGAATATTGTAAATGCACAAACAGTAATTTCTCCGCATTGCAAGGTGCAATTCCGAAATTTTTGGCTTTTTCCTGCTCCTCTTAGCATGATAAAGAAGATTCAAAGAGAGTGAGATGCCAGCTCCTTTCATTCAGTCAGTAGCTTCAATCATTTCTGGACGTTTTTCAATGGCAAAAATCATTGAATATTGTATATGCACAAACAGTAATTTCTCCGCATTGCAAGGTGCAATTCTGAAATTTTTTGCTTTTTCCTGCTCCTCTTAGCATGATAAACAAGATTCAAAGAGAGTGAGATGCCAGCTCCTTTCATTCAGTCAGTAGCTTCAATCATTTCTGGACGTTTTTCAATGGCAAAAATCAATGAATATTGTAAATGCACAAACAGTAATTTCTCCGCATTGCAAGGTGCAATTCTGAAATTTTTTGCTTTTTCCTGCTCCTCTTAGCATGATAAAGAAGATTCAAAGAGAGTGAGATGCCAGCTCCTTTCATTCAGTCAGTAGCTTCAAACATTTCTGGACGTTTTTCAATGGCAAAAATCAATGAATATTGTAAATGCACAAACAGTAATTTCTCCGCATTGCAAGGTGCAATTCTGAAATTTTTTGCTTTTTCCTGCTCCTCTTAGCATGATAAAGAAGATTCAAAGAGAGTGAGATGCCAGCTCCTTTCATTCAGTCAGTAGCTTCAAACATTTCTGGTATATGAATAACATGATGTTTTTCAATGGCAAAAATCAATGAATGTTGTAAATGCACAAACAGTAATTTCTCCGCATTGCAAGGTGCAATTCTGAAATTTTTTGCTTTTTCCTGCTCCTCTTAGCATGATAAAGAAGATTCAAAGAGAGTGAGATGCCAGCTCCTTTCATTCACTCAGTAGCTTCAATCAGTTTTGGACGTTTTTCAATGGCAAAAATCAATGAATATTGTAAATGCACAAACAGTAATTTCTCCGCATTGCAAGGTGCAATTCTGAAATTTTTTGCTTTTTCCTGCTCCTCTTAGCATGATAAAGAAGATTCAAAGAGAGTGAGATGCCAGCTCCTTTCATTCAGTCAGTAGCTTCAATCATTTCTGGACGTTTTTCAATGGCAAAAATCAATGAATATTGTAAATGCACAAACAGTAATTTCTCCGCATTGCAAGGTGCAATTCTGAAATTTTTTGCTTTTTCCTGCTCCTCTTAGCATGATAAAGAAGATTCAAAGAGAGTGAGATGCCAGCTCCTTTCATTCAGTCAGTAGCTTCAAACATTTCTGGTATATGAATAACATGATGTTTTTCAATGGCAAAAATCAATGAATATTGTAAATGCACAAACAGTAATTTCTCCGCATTGCAAGGTGCAATTCTGAAATTTTTTGCTTTTTCCTGCTCCTCTTAGCATGATAAAGAAGATTCAAAGAGAGTGAGATGCCAGCTCCTTTCATTCAGTCAGTAGCTTCAATCATTTCTGGTATATGAATAACATGATGTTTTTCAATGGCAAAAATCAATGAATATTGTAAATGCACAAACAGTAATTTCTCCGCATTGCAAGGTGCAATTCTGAAATTTTTTGCTTTTTCCTGCTCCTCTTAGCATGATAAAGAAGATTCAAAGAGAGTGAGATGCCAGCTCCTTTCATTCAGTCAGTAGCTTCAATCATTTCTGGACGTTTTTCAATGGCAAAAATCAATGAATATTGTAAATGCACAAACAGTAAGTTCTCCGCATTGCAAGGTGCAATTCTGAAATTTTTTGCTTTTTCCTGCTCCTCTTAGAATGATAAACAAGATTCAAAGAGAGTGAGATACCAGCACCTTTCATTCAGTCAGTAGCTTCAATCATTTCTGGACGTTTTTCAATGGCAAAAATCAATGAATATTGTAAATGCACAAACAGTAATTTCTCCGCATTGCAAGGTGCAATTCTGAAATTTTTTGCTTTTTCCTGCTCCTCTTAGCATGATAAAGAAGATTCAAAGAGAGTGAGATGCCAGCTCCTTTCATTCAGTCAGTAGCTTCAAACATTTCTGGTATATGAATAACATGATGTTTTTCAATGGCAAAAATCAATGAATATTGTAAATGCACAAACAGTAATTTCTCCGCATTGCAAGGTGCAATTCTGAAATTTTTTGTTTTTTCCTGCTCCTCTTAGCATGATAAAGAAGATTCAAAGAGAGTGAGATGCCAGCTCCTTTCATTCAGTCAGTAGCTTCAATCATTTCTGGACGTTTTTCAATGGCAAAAATCAATGAATATTGTAAATGCACAAACAGTAATTTCTCCGCATTGCAAGGTGCAATTCTGAAATTTTTTGCTTTTTCCTGCTCCTCTTAGCATGATAAAGAAGATTCAAAGAGAGTGAGATGCCAGCTCCTTTCATTCAGTCAGTAGCTTCAATCATTTCTGGACGTTTTTCAATGGCAAAAATCAATGAATATTGTAAATGCACAAACAGTAATTTCTCCGCATTGCAAGGTGCAATTCTGAAATTTTTTGCTTTTTCCTGCTCCTCTTAGCATGATAAACAAGATTCAAAGAGAGTGAGATGCCAGCTCCTTTCATTCAGTCAGTAGCTTCAATCATTTCTGGACGTTTTTCAATGGCAAAAATCAATGAATATTGTAAATGCACAAACAGTAATTTCTCCGCATTGCAAGGTGCAATTCTGAAATTTTTTGCTTTTTCCTGCTCCTCTTAGCATGATAAAGAAGATTCAAAGAGAGTGAGATGCCAGCTCCTTTCATTCAGTCAGTAGCTTCAGTCATTTCTGGACGTTTTTCAATGGCAAAAATCAATGAATATTGTAAATGCACAAACAGTAATTTCTCCGCATTGCAAGGTGCAATTCTGAAATTTTTTGCTTTTTCCTGCTCCTCTTAGCATGATAAAGAAGATTCAAAGAGAGTGAGATGCCAGCTCCTTTCATTCAGTCAGTAGCTTCAAACATTTCTGGTATATGAATAACATGATGTTTTTCAATGGCAAAAATCAATGAATATTGTAAATGCACAAACAGTAATTTCTCCGCATTGCAAGGTGCAATTCTGAAATTTTTTGCTTTTTCCTGCTCCTCTTAGCATGATAAAGAAGATTCAAAGAGAGTGAGATGCCAGCTCCTTTCATTCAGTCAGTAGCTTCAGTCATTTCTGGACGTTTTTCAATGGCAAAAATCAATGAATATTGTAAATGCACAAACAGTAATTTCTCCGCATTGCAAGGTGCAATTCTGAAATTTTTTGCTTTTTCCTGCTCCTCTTAGCATGATAAACAAGATTCAAAGAGAGTGAGATGCCAGCTCCTTTCATTCAGTCAGTAGCTTCAATCATTTCTGGACGTTTTTCAATGGCAAAAATCAATGAATATTGTAAATGCACAAACAGTAATTTCTCCGCATTGCAAGGTGCAATTCTGAAATTTTTTGCTTTTTCCTGCTCCTCTTAGCATGATAAAGAAGATTCAAATAGAGTGAGATGCCAGCTCCTTTCATTCAGTCAGTAGCTTCAATCATTTCTGGACGTTTTTCAATGGCAAAAATCATTGAATATTGTAAATGCACAAACAGTAATTTCTCCGCATTGCAAGGTGCAATTCTGAAATTTTTTGCTTTTTCCTGCTCCTCTTAGCATGATAAACAAGATTCAAAGAGATTGAGATGCCAGCTCCTTTCATTCAGTCAGTAGCTTCAATCATTTCTGGACGTTTTTTAATGGCAAAAATCAATGAATATTGTAAATGCACAAACAGTAATTTCTCCGCATTGCAAGGTGCAATTCTGAAATTTTTTGCTTTTTCCTGCTCCTCTTAGCATGATAAAGAAGATTCAAAGAGAGTGAGATGCCAGCTCCTTTCATTCAGTCAGTAGCTTCAATCATTTCTGGACGTTTTTCAATGGCAGAAATCAATGAATATTGTAAATGCACAAACAGTAATTTCTCCGCATTGCAAGGTGCAATTCTGAAATTTTTTGCTTTTTCCTGCTCCTCTTAGCATGATAAACAAGATTCAAAGAGAGTGAGATGCAAGCTCCTTTCATTCAGTCAGTAGCTTCAATCATTTCTGGACGTTTTTCAATGGCAAAAATCAATGAATATTGTAAATGCACAAACAGTAATTTCTCCGCATTGCAAGGTGCAATTCTGAAATTTTTTGCTTTTTCCTGCTCCTCTTAGCATGATAAAGAAGATTCAAAGAGAGTGAGATGCCAGCTCCTTTCATTCAGTCAGTAGCTTCAAACATTTCTGGTATATGAATAACATGATGTTTTTCAATGGCAAAAATCAATGAATATTGTAAATGCACAAACAGTAATTTCTCCGCATTGCAAGGTGCAATTCTGAAATTTTTTGCTTTTTCCTGCTCCTCTTAGCATGATAAAGAAGATTCAAAGAGAGTGAGATGCCAGCTCCTTTCATTCAGTCAGTAGCTTCAATCATTTCTGGACGTTTTTCAATGGGAAAAAATCATTGAATATTGTAAATGCACAAACAGTAATTTCTCCGCATTGCAAGGTGCAATTCTGAAATTTTTTGCTTTTTCCTGCTCCTCTTAGCATGATAAAGAAGATTCAAAGAGAGTGAGATGCCAGCTCCTTTCATTCAGTCAGTAGCTTCAATCATTTCTGGACGTTTTTCAATGGCAAAAATCAATGAATATTGTAAATGCACAAACAGTAATTTCTCCGCATTGCAAGGTGCAATTCTGAAATTTTTTGCTTTTTTCTGCTCCTCTTAGCATGATAAAGAAGATTCAAAGAGAGTGAGATGCCAGCTCCTTTCATTCAGTCAGTAGCTTCAATCATTTCTGGACGTTTTTCAATGGCAAAAATCAATGAATATTGTAAATGCACAAACAGTAATTTCTCCGCATTGCAAGGTGCAATTCTGAAATTTTTTGCTTTTTCCTGCTCCTCTTAGCATGATAAAGAAGATTCAAAGAGAGTGAGATGCCAGCTCCTTTCATTCAGTCAGTAGCTTCAATCATTTCTGGACGTTTTTCAATGCCAAAAATCAATGAATATTGTAAATGCACAAACAGTAATTTCTCCGCATTGCAAGGTGCAATTCTGAAATTTTTTGCTTTTTCCTGCTCCTCTTAGCATGATAAACAAGATTCAAAGAGAGTGAGATGCCAGCTCCTTTCATTCAGTCAGTAGCTTCAATCATTTCTGGACGTTTTTCAATGGCAAAAATCAATGAATATTGTAAATGCACAAACAGTAATTTCTCCGCATTGCAAGGTGCAATTCTGAAATTTTTTGCTTTTTCCTGCTCCTCTTAGCATGATAAAGAAGATTCAAAGAGAGTGAGATGCCAGCTCCTTTCATTCAGTCAGTAGTTTCAAACATTTCTGGTATATGAATAACATGATGTTTTTCAATGGCAAAAATCAATGAATATTGTAAATGCACAAACAGTAATTTCTCCGCATTGCAAGGTGCAATTCTGAAATTTTTTGCTTTTTCCTGCTCCTCTTAGCATGATAAAGAAGATTCAAAGAGAGTGAGATGCCAGCTCCTTTCATTCAGTCAGTAGCTTCAAACATTTCTGGTATATGAATAACATGATGTTTTTCAATGGCAAAAATCAATGAATATTGTAAATGCACAAACAGTAATTTCTCCGCATTGCAAGGTGCAATTCTGAAATATTTTGCTTTTTCCTGCTCCTCTTAGCATGATAAAGAAGATTCAAAGAGAGTGAGATGCCAGCTCCTTTCATTCAGTCAGTAGCTTCAATCATTTCTGGACGTTTTTCAATGGCAAAAATCAATGAATATTGTAAATGCACAAACAGTAATTTCTCCGCATTGCAAGGTGCAATTCTGAAATTTTTAGCTTTTTCCTGCTCCTCTTAGCATGATAAACAAGATTCAAAGAGAGTGAGATGCCAGCTCCTTTCATTCAGTCAGTAGCTTCAATCATTTCTGGACGTTTTTCAATGGCAAAAATCATTGAATATTGTAAATGCACAAACAGTAATTTCTCCGCATTGCAAGGTGCAATTCTGAAATTTTTTGCTTTTTCCTGCTCCTCTTAGCATGATAAACAAGATTCAAAGAGAGTGAGATGCCAGCTCCTTTCATTCAGTCAGTAGCTTCAAACATTTCTGGTATATGAATAACATGATGTTTTTCAATGGCAAAAATCAATGAATATTGTAAATGCACAAACAGTAATTTCTCCGCATTGCAAGGTGCAATTCTGAAATTTTTTGCTTTTTCCTGCTCCTCTTAGCATGATAAAGAAGATTCAAAGAGAGTGAGATGCCAGCTCCTTTCATTCAGTCAGTAGCTTCAATCATTTCTGGACGTTTTTCAATGGCAAAAATCAATGAATATTGTAAATGCACAAACAGTAATTTCTCCGCATTGCAAGGTGCAATTCTGAAATTTTTTGCTTTTTCCTGCTCCTCTTAGCATGATAAACAAGATTCAAAGAGAGTGAGATGCCAGCTCCTTTCATTCAGTCAGTAGCTTCAATCATTTCTGGACGTTTTTCAATGGCAAAAATCAATGAATATTGTAAATGCACAAACAGTAATTTCTCCGCATTGCAAGGTGCAATTCTGAAATTTTTTGCTTTTTCCTGCTCCTCTTAGCATGATAAAGAAGATTCAAAGAGAGTGAGATGCCAGCTCCTTTCATTCAGTCAGTAGCTTCAATCATTTCTGGACGTTTTTCAATGGCAAAAATCATTGAATATTGTAAATGCACAAACAGTAATTTCTCCGCATTGCAAGGTGCAATTCTGAAATTTTTTGCTTTTTCCTGCTCCTCTTAGCATGATAAACAAGATTCAAAGAGAGTGAGATGCCAGCTCCTTTCATTCAGTCAGTAGCTTCAATCATTTCTGGACGTTTTTTAATGGCAAAAATCAATGAATATTGTAAATGCACAAACAGTAATTTCTCCGCATTGCAAGGTGCAATTCTGAAATTTTTTGCTTTTTCCTGCTCCTCTTAGCATGATAAAGAAGATTCAAAGAGAGTGAGATGCCAGCTCCTTTCATTCAGTCAGTAGCTTCAATCATTTCTGGACGTTTTTCAATGGCAAAAATCAATGAATATTGTAAATGCACAAACAGTAATTTCTCCGCATTGCAAGGTGCAATTCTGAAATTTTTTGCTTTTTCCTGCTCCTCTTAGCATGATAAACAAGATTCAAAGAGAGTGAGATGCCAGCTCCTTTCATTCAGTCAGTAGCTTCAATCATTTCTGGACGTTTTTCAATGGCAAAAATCAATGAATATTGTAAATGCACAAACAGTAATTTCTCCGCATTGCAAGGTGCAATTCTGAAATTTTTTGCTTTTTCCTGCTCCTCTTAGCATGATAAAGAAGATTCAAAGAGAGTGAGATGCCAGCTCCTTTCATTCAGTCAGTAGCTTCAATCATTTCTGGACGTTTTTCAATGGCAAAAATCAATGAATATTGTAAATGCACAAACAGTAATTTCTCCGCATTGCAAGGTGCAATTCTGAAATTTTTTGCTTTTTCCTGCTCCTCTTAGCATGATAAACAAGATTCAAAGAGAGTGAGATGCCAGCTCCTTTCATTCAGTCAGTAGCTTCAATCATTTCTGGACGTTTTTCAATGGCAAAAATCATTGAATATTGTAAATGCACAAACAGTAATTTCTCCGCATTGCAAGGTGCAATTCTGAAATTTTTTGCTTTTTCCTGCTCCTCTTAGCATGATAAACAAGATTCAAAGAGAGTGAGATGCCAGCTCCTTTCATTCAGTCAGTAGCTTCAAACATTTCTGGTATATGAATAACATGATGTTTTTCAATGGCAAAAATCAATGAATATTGTAAATGCACAAACAGTAATTTCTCCGCATTGCAAGGTGCAATTCTGAAATTTTTTGCTTTTTCCTGCTCCTCTTAGCGTGATAAAGAAGATTCAAAGAGAGTGAGATGCCAGCTCCTTTCATTCAGTCAGTAGCTTCAATCATTTCTGGACGTTTTTCAATGGCAAAAATCAATGAATATTGTAAATGCACAAACAGTAATTTCTCCGCATTGCAAGGTGCAATTCTGAAATTTTTTGCTTTTTCCTGCTCCTCTAAGCATGATAAACAAGATTCAAAGAGAGTGAGATGCCAGCTCCTTTCATTCAGTCAGTAGCTTCAATCATTTCTGGACGTTTTTCAATGGCAAAAATCAATGAATATTGTAAATGCACAAACAGTAATTTCTCCGCATTGCAAGGTGCAATTCTGAAATTTTTTGCTTTTTCCTGCTCCTCTTAGCATGATAAAGAAGATTCAAAGAGAGTGAGATGCCAGCTCCTTTCATTCAGTCAGTAGCTTCAATCATTTCTGGACGTTTTTCAATGGCAAAAATCATTGAATATTGTAAATGCACAAACAGTAATTTCTCCGCATTGCAAGGTGCAATTCTGAAATTTTTTGCTTTTTCCTGCTCCTCTTAGCATGATAAACAAGATTCAAAGAGAGTGAGATGCCAGCTCCTTTCATTCAGTCAGTAGCTTCAATCATTTCTGGACGTTTTTTAATGGCAAAAATCAATGAATATTGTAAATGCACAAACAGTAATTTCTCCGCATTGCAAGGTGCAATTCTGAAATTTTTTGCTTTTTCCTGCTCCTCTTAGCATGATAAAGAAGATTCAAAGAGAGTGAGATGCCAGCTCCTTTCATTCAGTCAGTAGCTTCAATCATTTCTGGACGTTTTTCAATGGCAAAAATCAATGAATATTGTAAATGCACAAACAGTAATTTCTCCGCATTACAAGGTGCAATTCTGAAATTTTTTGCTTTTTCCTGCTCCTCTTAGCATGATAAACAAGATTCAAAGAGAGTGAGATGCCAGCTCCTTTCATTCAGTCAGTAGCTTCAATCATTTCTGGACGTTTTTCAATGGCAAAAATCAATGAATATTGTAAATGCACAAACAGTAATTTCTCCGCATTGCAAGGTGCAATTCTGAAATTTTTTGCTTTTTCCTGCTCCTCTTAGCATGATAAAGAAGATTCAAAGAGAGTGAGATGCCAGCTCCTTTCATTCAGTCAGTAGCTTCAAACATTTCTGGTATATGAATAACATGATGTTTTTCAATGGCAAAAATCAATGAATATTGTAAATGCACAAACAGTAATTTCTCCGCATTGCAAGGTGCAATTCTGAAATTTTTTGCTTTTTCCTGCTCCTCTTAGCATGATAAAGAAGATTCAAAGAGAGTGAGATGCCAGCTCCTTTCATTCAGTCAGTAGCTTCAATCATTTCTGGACGTTTTTCAATGGGAAAAATCATTGAATATTGTAAATGCACAAACAGTAATTTCTCCGCATTGCAAGGTGCAATTCTGAAATTTTTTGCTTTTTCCTGCTCCTCTTAGCATGATAAAGAAGATTCAAAGAGAGTGAGATGCCAGCTCCTTTCATTCAGTCAGTAGCTTCAATCATTTCTGGACGTTTTTCAATGGCAAAAATCAATGAATATTGTAAATACACAAACAGTATTTTCTCCGCATTGCAAGGTGCAATTCTGAAATTTTTTGCTTTTTTCTGCTCCTCTTAGCATGATAAAGAAGATTCAAAGAGAGTGAGATGCCAGCTCCTTTCATTCAGTCAGTAGCTTCAATCATTTCTGGACGTTTTTCAATGGCAAAAATCAATGAATATTGTAAATGCACAAACAGTAATTTCTCCGCATTGCAAGGTGCAATTCTGAAATTTTTTGCTTTTTCCTGCTCCTCTTAGCATGATAAAGAAAATTCAAAGAGAGTGAGATGCCAGCTCCTTTCATTCAGTCAGTAGCTTCAAACATTTCTGGTATATGAATAACATGATGTTTTTCAATGGCAAAAATCAATGAATATTGTAAATGCACAAACAGTAATTTCTCCGCATTGCAAGGTGCAATTCTGAAATTTTTTGCTTTTTCCTGCTCCTCTTAGCATGATAAAGAAGATTCAAAGAGAGTGAGATGCCAGCTCCTTTCATTCAGTCAGTAGCTTCAAACATTTCTGGTATATGAATAACATGATGTTTTTCAATGGCAAAAATCAATGAATATTGTAAATGCACAAACAGTAATTTCTCCGCATTGCAAGGTGCAATTCTGAAATTTTTTGCTTTTTCCTGCTCCTCTTAGCATGATAAAGAAGATTCAAAGAGAGTGAGATGCCAGCTCCTTTCATTCAGTCAGTAGCTTCAATCATTTCTGGACGTTTTTCAATGGCAAAAATCAATGAATATTGTAAATGCACAAACAGTAATTTCTCCGCATTGCAAGGTGCAATTCTGAAATTTTTTGCTTTTTTCTGCTCCTCTTAGCATGATAAAGAAGATTCAAAGAGAGTGAGATGCCAGCTCCTTTCATTCAGTCAGTAGCTTCAATCATTTCTGGACGTTTTTCAATGGCAAAAATCAATGAATATTGTAAATGCACAAACAGTAATTTCTCCGCATTGCAAGGTGCAATTCTGAAATTTTTTGCATTTTCCTGCTCCTCTTAGCATGATAAAGAAGATTCAAAGAGAGTGAGATGCCAGCTCCTTTCATTCAGTCAGTAGCTTCAATCATTTCTGGACGTTTTTCAATGCCAAAAATCAATGAATATTGTAAATGCACAAACAGTAATTTCTCCGCATTGCAAGGTGCAATTCTGAAATTTTTTGCTTTTTCCTGCTCCTCTTAGCATGATAAACAAGATTCAAAGAGAGTGAGATGCCAGCTCCTTTCATTCAGTCAGTAGCTTCAATAATTTCTGGACGTTTTTCAATGGCAAAAATCAATGAATATTGTAAATGCACAAACAGTAATTTCTCCGCATTGCAAGGTGCAATTCTGAAATTTTTTGCTTTTTCCTGCTCCTCTTAGCATGATAAAGAAGATTCAAAGAGAGTGAGATGCCAGCTCCTTTCATTCAGTCAGTAGTTTCAAACATTTCTGGTATATGAATAACATGATGTTTTTCAATGGCAAAAATCAATGAATATTGTAAATGCACAAACAGTAATTTCTCCGCATTGCAAG
Organism: Phyllobates terribilis; assembly: GCF_046119375.1. Classification (NCBI taxonomy): domain Eukaryota; kingdom Metazoa; phylum Chordata; class Amphibia; order Anura; family Dendrobatidae; genus Phyllobates; species Phyllobates terribilis. The sequence goes on from NW_027363640.1 coordinate 278,279, forward strand.
GTGCAATTCTGAAATTTTTTGCTTTTTCCTGCTCCTCTTAGCATGATAAAGAAGATTCAAAGAGAGTGAGATGCCAGCTCCTTTCATTCAGTCAGTAGCTTCAAACATTTCTGGTATATGAATAACATGATGTTTTTCAATGGCAAAAATCAATGAATATTGTAAATGCACAAACAGTAATTTCTCCGCATTGCAAGGTGCAATTCTGAAATTTTTTGCTTTTTCCTGCTCCTCTTAGCATGATAAAGAAGATTCAAAGAGAGTGAGATGCCAGCTCCTTTCATTCATTCAGTAGCTTCAATCATTTCTGGACGTTTTTCAATGGCAAAAATCAATGAATATTGTAAATGCACAAACAGTAATTTCTCCGCATTGCAAGGTGCAATTCTGAAATTTTTTGCTTTTTCCTGCTCCTCTTAGCATGATAAACAAGATTCAAAGAGAGTGAGATGCCAGCTCCTTTCATTCAGTCAGTAGCTTCAATCATTTCTGGACGTTTTTCAATGGCAAAAATCATTGAATATTGTAAATGCACAAACAGTAATTTCTCCGCATTGCAAGGTGCAATTCTGAAATTTTTTGCTTTTTCCTGCTCCTCTTAGCATGATAAACAAGATTCAAAGAGAGTGAGATGCCAGCTCCTTTCATTCAGTCAGTAGCTTCAAACATTTCTGGTATATGAATAACATGATGTTTTTCAATGGCAAAAATCAATGAATATTGTAAATGCACAAACAGTAATTTCTCCGCATTGCAAGGTGCAATTCAGAAATTTTTTGCTTTTTCCTGCTCCTCTTAGCATGATAAAGAAGATTCAAAGAGAGTGAGATGCCAGCTCCTTTCATTCAGTCAGTAGCTTCAATCATTTCTGGACGTTTTTCAATGGCAAAAATCAATGAATATTGTAAATGCACAAACAGTAATTTCTCCGCATTGCAAGGTGCAATTCTGAAATTTTTTGCTTTTTCCTGCTCCTCTTAGCATGATAAACAAGATTCAAAGAGAGTGAGATGCCAGCTCCTTTCATTCAGTCAGTAGCTTCAATCATTTCTGGTATATGAATAACATGATGTTTTTCAATGGCAAAAATTAATGAATATTGTAAATGCACAAACAGTAATTTCTCCGCATTGCAAGGTGCAATTCTGAAATTTTTTGCTTTTTCCTGCTCCTCTTAGCATGATAAAGAAGATTCAAAGAGAGTGAGATGCCAGCTCCTTTCATTCAGTCAGTAGCTTCAATCATTTCTGGACGTTTTTCAATGGCAAAAATCAATGAATATTGTAAATGCACAAACAGTAATTTCTCCGCATTGCAAGGTGCAATTCTGAAATTTTTTGCTTTTTCCTGCTCCTCTTAGCATGATAAAGAAGATTCAAAGAGAGTGAGATGCCAGCTCCTTTCATTCAGTCAGTAGCTTCAATCATTTCTGGACGTTTTTCAATGGCAAAAATCAATGAATATTGTAAATGCACAAACAGTAACTTCTCCGCATTGCAAGGTGCAATTCTGAAATTTTTTGCTTTTTTCTGCTCCTCTTAGCATGATAAAGAAGATTCAAAGAGAGTGAGATGCCAGCTCCTTTCATTCAGTCAGTAGCTTCAATCATTTCTGGACGTTTTTCAATGGCAAAAATCAATGAATATTGTAAATGCACAAACAGTAATTTCTCCGCATTGCAAGGTGCAATTCTGAAATTTTTTGCTTTTTCCTGCTCCTCTTAGCATGATAAAGAAGATTCAAAGAGAGTGAGATGCCAGCTCCTTTCATTCAGTCAGTAGCTTCAATCATTTCTGGACGTTTTTCAATGGCAAAAATCAATGAATATTGTAAATGCACAAACAGTAATTTCTCCGCATTGCAAGGTGCAATTCTGAAATTTTTTGCTTTTTCCTGCTCCTCTTAGCATGATAAACAAGATTCAAAGAGAGTGAGATGCCAGCTCCTTTCATTCAGTCAGTAGCTTCAATCATTTCTGGACGTTTTTCAATGGCAAAAATCAATGAATATTGTAAATGCACAAACAGTAATTTCTCCGCATTGCAAGGTGCAATTCTGAAATTTTTTGCTTTTTCCTGCTCCTCTTAGCATGATAAAGAAGATTCAAAGAGAGTGAGATGCCAGCTCCTTTCATTCAGTCAGTAGTTTCAAACATTTCTGGTATATGAATAACATGATGTTTTTCAATGGCAAAAATCAATGAATATTGTAAATGCACAAACAGTAATTTCTCCGCATTGCAAGGTGCAATTCTGAAATTTTTTGCTTTTTCCTGCTCCTCTTAGCATGATAAAGAAGATTCAAAGAGAGTGAGATGCCAGCTCCTTTCATTCAGTCAGTAGCTTCAAACATTTCTGGTATATGAATAACATGATGTTTTTCAATGGCAAAAATCAATGAATATTGTAAATGCACAAACAGTAATTTCTCCGCATTGCAAGGTGCAATTCTGAAATTTTTTGCTTTTTCCTGCTCCTCTTAGCATGATAAAGAAGATTCAAAGAGAGTGAGATGCCAGCTCATTTCATTCATTCAGTAGCTTCAATCATTTCTGGACGTTTTTCAATGGCAAAAATCAATGAATATTGTAAATGCACAAACAGTAATTTCTCCGCATTGCAAGGTGCAATTCTGAAATTTTTTGCTTTTTCCTGCTCCTCTTAGCATGATAAACAAGATTCAAAGAGAGAGAGATGCCAGCTCCTTTCATTCAGTCAGTAGCTTCAATCATTTCTGGACGTTTTTCAATGGCAAAAATCATTGAATATTGTAAATGCACAAACAGTAATTTCTCCGCATTGCAAGGTGCAATTCTGAAATTTTTTGCTTTTTCCTGCTCCTCTTAGCATGATAAACAAGATTCAAAGAGAGTGAGATGCCAGCTCCTTTCATTCAGTCAGTAGCTTCAAACATTTCTGGTATATGAATAACATGATGTTTTTCAATGTCAAAAATCAATGAATATTGTAAATGCACAAACAGTAATTTCTCCGCATTGCAAGGTGCAATTCTGAAATTTTTTGCTTTTTCCTGCTCCTCTTAGCATGATAAAGAAGATTCAAAGAGAGTGAGATGCCAGCTCCTTTCATTCAGTCAGTAGCTTCAATCATTTCTGGACGTTTTTCAATGGCAAAAATCAATGAATATTGTAAATGCACAAACAGTAATTTCTCCGCATTGCAAGGTGCAATTCTGAAATTTTTTGCTTTTTCCTGCTCCTCTTAGCATGATAAACAAGATTCAAAGAGAGTGAGATGCCAGCTCCTTTCATTCAGTCAGTAGCTTCAATCATTTCTGGACGTTTTTTAATGGCAAAAATCAATGAATATTGTAAATGCACAAACAGTAATTTCTCCGCATTGCAAGGTGCAATTCTGAAATTTTTTGCTTTTTCCTGCTCCTCTTAGCATGATAAAGAAGATTCAAAGAGAGTGAGATGCCAGCTCCTTTCATTCAGTCAGTAGCTTCAATCATTTCTGGACGTTTTTCAATGGCAAAAATCAATGAATATTGTAAATGCACAAACAGTAATTTCTCCGCATTGCAAGGTGCAATTCTGAATTTTTTTGCTTTTTCCTGCTCCTCTTAGCATGATAAAGAAGATTCAAAGAGAGTGAGATGCCAGCTCCTTTCATTCAGTCAGTAGCTTCAATTATTTCTGGACGTTTTTCAATGGCAAAAATCAATGAATATTGTAAATGCACAAACAGTAATTTCTCCGCATTGCAAGGTGCAATTCTGAAATTTTTTGCTTTTTCCTGCTCCTCTTAGCATGATAAACAAGATTCAAAGAGAGTGAGATGCCAGCTCCTTTCATTCAGTCAGTAGCTTCAATCATTTCTGGACGTTTTTCAATGGCAAAAATCATTGAATATTGTAAATGCACAAACAGTAATTTCTCCGCATTGCAAGGTGCAATTCTGAAATTTTTTGCTTTTTCCTGCTCCTCTTAGCATGATAAACAAGATTCAAAGAGAGTGAGATGCCAGCTCCTTTCATTCAGTCAGTAGCTTCAAACATTTCTGGTATATGAATAACATGATGTTTTTCAATGGCAAAAATCAATGAATATTGTAAATGCACAAACAGTAATTTTTCCGCATTGCAAGGTGCAATTCTGAAATTTTTTGCTTTTTCCTGCTCCTCTTAGCATGATAAAGAAGATTCAAAGAGAGTGAGATGCCAGCTCCTTTCATTCAGTCAGTAGCTTCAATCATTTCTGGACGTTTTTCAATGGCAAAAATCAATGAATATTGTAAATGCACAAACAGTAATTTCTCCGCATTGCAAGGTGCAATTCTGAAATTTTTTGCTTTTTCCTGCTCCTCTTAGCATGATAAACAAGATTCAAAGAGAGTGAGATGCCAGCTCCTTTCATTCAGTCAGTAGCTTCAATCATTTCTGGACGTTTTTCAATGGCAAAAATCAATGAATATTGTAAATGCACAAACAGTAATTTCTCCGCATTGCAAGGTGCAATTCTGAAATTTTTTGCTTTTTCCTGCTCCTCTTAGCATGATAAAGAAGATTCAAAGAGAGTGAGATGCCAGCTCCTTTCATTCAGTCAGTAGCTTCAATCATTTCTGGACGTTTTTCAATGGCAAAAATCATTGAATATTGTAAATGCACAAACAGTAATTTCTCCGCATTGCAAGGTGCAATTCTGAAATTTTTTGCTTTTTCCTGCTCCTCTTAGCATGATAAACAAGATTCAAAGAGAGTGAGATGCCAGCTCCTTTCATTCAGTCAGTAGCTTCAATCATTTCTGGACGTTTTTTAATGGCAAAAATCAATGAATATTGTAAATGCACAAACAGTAATTTCTCCGCATTGCAAGGTGCAATTCTGAAATTTTTTGCTTTTTCCTGCTCCTCTTAGCATGATAAAGAAGATTCACAGAGAGTGAGATGCCAGCTCCTTTCATTCAGTCAGTAGCTTCAATCATTTCTGGACGTTTTTCAATGGCAAAAATCAATGAATATTGTAAATGCACAAACAGTAATTTCTCCGCATTGCAAGGTGCAATTCTGAAATTTTTTGCTTTTTCCTGCTCCTCTTAGCATGATAAAGAAGATTCAAAGAGAGTGAGATGCCAGCTCCTTTCATTCAGTCAGTAGCTTCAAACATTTCTGGTATATGAATAACATGATGTTTTTCAATGGCAAAAATCAATGAATATTGTAAATGCACAAACAGTAATTTCTCCGCATTGCAAGGTGCAATTCTGAAATTTTTTGCTTTTTCCTGCTCCTCTTAGCATGATAAACAAGATTCAAAGAGAGTGAGATGCCAGCTCCTTTCATTCAGTCAGTAGCTTCAATCATTTCTGGACGTTTTTCAATGGCAAAAATCAATGAATATTGTAAATGCACAAACAGTAATTTCTCCGCATTGCAAGGTGCAATTCTGAAATTTTTTGCTTTTTCCTGCTCCTCTTAGCATGATAAAGAAGATTCAAAGAGAGTGAGATGCCAGCTCCTTTCATTCAGTCAGTAGTTTCAAACATTTCTGGTATATGAATAACATGATGTTTTTCAATGGCAAAAATCAATGAATATTGTAAATGCACAAACAGTAATTTCTCCGCATTGCAAGGTGCAATTCTGAAATTTTTTGCTTTTTCCTGCTCCTCTTAGCATGATAAAGAAGATTCAAAGAGAGTGAGATGCCAGCTCCTTTCATTCAGTCAGTAGCTTCAAACATTTCTGGTATATGAATAACATGATGTTTTTCAATGGCAAAAATCAATGAATATTGTAAATGCACAAACAGTAATTTCTCCGCATTGCAAGGTGCAATTCTGAAATTTTTTGCTTTTTCCTGCTCCTCTTAGCATGATAAAGAAGATTCAAAGAGAGTGAGATGCCAGCTCCTTTCATTCATTCAGTAGCTTCAATCATTTCTGGACGTTTTTCAATGGCAAAAATCAATGAATATTGTAAATGCACAAACAGTAATTTCTCCGCATTGCAAGGTGCAATTCTGAAATTTTTTGCTTTTTCCTGCTCCTCTTAGCATGATAAACAAGATTCAAAGAGAGTGAGATGCCAGCTCCTTTCATTCAGTCAGTAGCTTCAATCATTTCTGGACGTTTTTCAATGGCAAAAATCATTGAATATTGTAAATGCACAAACAGTAATTTCTCCGCATTGCAAGGTGCAATTCTGAAATTTTTTGATTTTTCCTGCTCCTCTTAGCATGATAAACAAGATTCAAAGAGAGTGAGATGCCAGCTCCTTTCATTCAGTCAGTAGCTTCAAACATTTCTGGTATATGAATAACATGATGTTTTTCAATGTCAAAAATCAATGAATATTGTAAATGCACAAACAGTAATTTCTCCGCATTGCAAGGTGCAATTCTGAAATTTTTTGCTTTTTCCTGCTCCTCTTAGCATGATAAAGAAGATTCAAAGAGAGTGAGATGCCAGCTCCTTTCATTCAGTCAGTAGCTTCAATCATTTCTGGACGTTTTTCAATGGCAAAAATCAATGAATATTGTAAATGCACAAACAGTAATTTCTCCGCATTGCAAGGTGCAATTCTGAAATTTTTTGCTTTTTCCTGCTCCTCTTAGCATGATAAACAAGATTCAAAGAGAGTGAGATGCCAGCTCCTTTCATTCAGTCAGTAGCTTCAATCATTTCTGGACGTTTTTCAATGGCAAAAATCAATGAATATTGTAAATGCACAAACAGTAATTTCTCCGCATTGCAAGGTGCAATTCTGAAATTTTTTGCTTTTTCCTGCTCCTCTTAGCATGATAAAGAAGATTCAAAGAGAGTGAGATGCCAGCTCCTTTCATTCAGTCAGTAGCTTCAATCATTTCTGGACGTTTTTCAATGGCAAAAATCATTGAATATTGTAAATGCACAAACAGTAATTTCTCCGCATTGCAAGGTGCAATTCTGAAATTTTTTGCTTTTTCCTGCTCCTCTTAGCATGATAAACAAGATTCAAAGAGAGTGAGATGCCAGCTCCTTTCATTCAGTCAGTAGCTTCAATCATTTCTGGACGTTTTTTAATGGCAAAAATCAATGAATATTGTAAATGCACAAACAGTAATTTCTCCGCATTGCAAGGTGCAATTCTGAAATTTTTTGCTTTTTCCTGCTCCTCTTAGCATGATAAAGAAGATTCAAAGAGAGTGAGATGCCAGCTCCTTTCATTCAGTCAGTAGCTTCAATCATTTCTGGACGTTTTTCAATCCAAAAATCAATGAATATTGTAAATGCACAAACAGTAATTTCTCCGCATTGCAAGGTGCAATTCTGAAATTTTTTGCTTTTTCCTGCTCCTCTTAGCATGATAAACAAGATTCAAAGAGAGTGAGATGCCAGCTCCTTTCATTCAGTCAGTAGCTTCAAACATTTCTGGTATATGAATAACATGATGTTTTTCAATGGCAAAAATCAATGAATATTGTAAATGCACAAACAGTAATTTCTCCACATTGCAAGGTGCAATTCTGAAATTTTTTGCTTTTTCCTGCTCCTCTTAGCATGATAAAGAAGATTCAAAGAGAGTGAGATGCCAGCTCCTTTCATTCAGTCAGTAGCTTCAATCATTTCTGGACGTTTTTCAATGGCAAAAATCAATGAATATTGTAAATGCACAAACAGTAATTTCTCCGCATTGCAAGGTGCAATTCTGAAATTTTTTGCTTTTTCCTGCTCCTCTTAGCATGATAAACAAGATTCAAAGAGAGTGAGATGCCAGCTCCTTTCATTCAGTCAGTAGCTTCAATCATTTCTGGACGTTTTTCAATGGCAAAAATCAATGAATATTGTAAATGCACAAACAGTAATTTCTCCGCATTGCAAGGTGCAATTCTGAAATTTTTTGCTTTTTCCTGCTCCTCTTAGCATGATAAAGAAGATTCAAAGAGAGTGAGATGCCAGCTCCTTTCATTCAGTCAGTAGCTTCAATCATTTCTGGACGTTTTTCAATGGCAAAAATCATTGAATATTGTAAATGCACAAACAGTAATTTCTCCGCATTGCAAGGTGCAATTCTGAAATTTTTTGCTTTTTCCTGCTCCTCTTAGCATGATAAACAAGATTCAAAGAGAGTGAGATGCCAGCTCCTTTCATTCAGTCAGTAGCTTCAAACATTTCTGGACGTTTTTTAATGGCAAAAATCAATGAATATTGTAAATGCACAAACAGTAATTTCTCCGCATTGCAAGGTGCAATTCTGAAATTTTTTGCTTTTTCCTGCTCCTCTTAGCATGATAAAGAAGATTCAAAGAGAGTGAGATGCCAGCTCCTTTCATTCAGTCAGTAGCTTCAATCATTTCTGGACGTTTTTCAATGGCAAAAATCAATGAATATTGTAAATGCACAAACAGTAATTTCTCCGCATTGCAAGGTGCAATTCTGAAATTTTTTGCTTTTTCCTGCTCCTCTTAGCATGATAAACAAGATTCAAAGAGAGTGAGATGCCAGCTCCTTTCATTCAGTCAGTAGCTTCAATCATTTCTGGACGTTTTTCAATGGCAAAAATCAATGAATATTGTAAATGCACAAACAGTAATTTCTCCGCATTGCAAGGTGCAATTCTGAAATTTTTTGCTTTTTCCTGCTCCTCTTAGCATGATAAAGAAGATACAAAGAGAGTGAGATGCCAGCTCCTTTCATTCAGTCAGTAGCTTCAAACATTTCTGGCATATGAATAACATGATGTTTTTCAATGGCAAAAATCAATGAATATTGTAAATGCACAAACAGTAATTTCTCCGCATTGCAAGGTGCAATTCTGAAATTTTTTGCTTTTTCCTGCTCCTCTTAGCATGATAAACAAGATTCAAAGAGAGTGAGATGCCAGCTCCTTTCATTCAGTCAGTAGCTTCAATCATTTCTGGACGTTTTTCAATGGGAAAAATCATTGAATATTGTAAATGCACAAACAGTAATTTCTCCGCATTGCAAGGTGCAATTCTGAAATTTTTTGCTTTTTCCTGCTCCTCTTAGCATGATAAAGAAGATTCAAAGAGAGTGAGATGCCAGCTCCTTTCATTCAGTCAGTAGCTTCAATCATTTCTGGACGTTTTTCAATGCCAAAAATCAATGAATATTGTAAATGCACAAACAGTAATTTCTCCGCATTGCAAGGTGCAATTCTGAAATTTTTTGCTTTTTCCTGCTCCTCTTAGCATGATAAACAAGATTCAAAGAGAGTGAGATGCCAGCTCCTTTCATTCAGTCAGTAGCTTCAATAATTTCTGGACGTTTTTCAATGGCAAAAATCAATGAATATTGTAAATGCACAAACAGTAATTTCTCCGCATTTCAAGGTGCAATTCTGAAATTTTTTGCTTTTTCCTGCTCCTCTTAGCATGATAAACAAGATTCAAAGAGAGTGAGATGCCAGCTCCTTTCATTCAGTCAGTAGCTTCAATAATTTCTGGACGTTTTTCAATGGCAAAAATCAATGAATATTGTAAATGCACAAACAGTAATTTCTCCGCATTTCAAGGTGCAATTCTGAAATTTTTTGCTTTTTCCTGCTCCTCTTAGCATGATAAAGAAGATTCAAAGAGAGTGAGATGCCAGCTCCTTTCATTCAGTCAGTAGCTTCAATCATTTCTGGACGTTTTTCAATGGGAAAAATCATTGAATATTGTAAATGCACAAACAGTAATTTCTCCGCATTGCAAGGTGCAATTCTGAAATTTTTTGCTTTTTCCTGCTCCTCTTAGCATGATAAAGAAGATTCAAAGAGAGTGAGATGCCAGCTCCTTTCATTCAGTCAGTAGCTTCAATCATTTCTGGACGTTTTTCAATGCCAAAAATCAATGAATATTGTAAATGCACAAACAGTAATTTCTCCGCATTGCAAGGTGCAATTCTGAAATTTTTTGCTTTTTCCTGCTCCTCTTAGCATGATATACAAGATTCAAAGAGAGTGAGATGCCAGCTCCTTTCATTCAGTCAGTAGCTTCAATAATTTCTGGACGTTTTTCAATGGCAAAAATCAATGAATATTGTAAATGCACAAACAGTAATTTCTCCGCATTTCAAGGTGCAATTCTGAAATTTTTTGCTTTTTCCTGCTCCTCTTAGCATGATAAAGAAGATTCAAAGAGAGTGAGATGCCAGCTCCTTTCATTCAGTCAGTAGCTTCAAACATTTCTGGTATATGAATAACATGATGTTTTTCAATGGCAAAAATCAATGAATATTGTAAATGCACAAACAGTAATTTCTCCGCATTGCAAGGTGCAATTCTGAAATTTTTTGCTTTTTCCTGCTCCTCTTAGCATGATAAAGAAGATTCAAAGAGAGTGAGATGCCAGCTCCTTTCATTCAGTCAGTAGCTTCAAACATTTCTGGTATATGAATAACATGATGTTTTTCAATTGCAAAAATCAATGAATATTGTAAATGCACAAACAGTAATTTCTCCGCATTGCAAGGTGCAATTCTGAAATTTTTTGCTTTTTCCTGCTCCTCTTAGCATGATAAAGAAGATTCAAAGAGAGTGAGATGCCAGCTCCTTTCATTCAGTCAGTAGCTTCAATCATTTCTGGACGTTTTTCAATGGCAAAAATCAATGAATATTGTAAATGCACAAACAGTAATTTCTCCGCATTGCAAGGTGCAATTCTGAAATTTTTTGCTTTTTCCTGCTCCTCTTAGCATGATAAACAAGATTCAAAGAGGGTGAGATGCCAGCTCCTTTCATTCAGTCAGTAGCTTCAATCATTTCTGGACGTTTTTCAATGGCAAAAATCAATGAATATTGTAAATGCACAAACAGTAATTTCTCCGCATTGCAAGGTGCAATTCTGAAATTTTTTGCTTTTTCCTGCTCCTCTTAGCATGATAAACAAGTTTCAAAGAGAGTGAGATGCCAGCTCCTTTCATTCAGTCAGTAGCTTCAATCATTTCTGGACGTTTTTTAATGGCAAAAATCAATGAATATTGTAAATGCACAAACAGTAATTTCTCCGCATTGCAAGGTGCAATTCTGAATTTTTTTGCTTTTTCCTGCTCCTCTTAGCATGATAAAGAAGATTCAAAGAGAGTGAGATGCCAGCTCCTTTCATTCAGTCAGTAGCTTCAAACATTTCTGGTATATGAATAACATGATGTTTTTCAATGGCAAAAATCAATGAATATTGTAAATGCACAAACAGTAATTTCTCCGCATTGCAAGGTGCAATTCTGAAATTTTTTGCTTTTTCCTGCTCCTCTTAGCATGATAAAGAAGATTCAAAGAGAGTGAGATGCCAGCTCCTTTCATTCAGTCAGTGGCTTCAATCATTTCTGGACGTTTTTCAATGGCAAAAATCATTGAATATTGTAAATGCACAAACAGTAATTTCTCCGCATTGCAAGGTGCAATTCTGAAATTTTTTGCTTTTTCCTGCTCCTCTTAGCATGATAAACAAGATTCAAAGAGAGTGAGATGCCAGCTCCTTTCATTCAGTCAGTAGCTTCAATCATTTCTGGACGTTTTTCAATGGCAAAAATCAATGAATATTGTAAATGCACAAACAGTAATTTCTCCGCATTGCAAGGTGCAATTCTGAAATTTTTTGCTTTTTCCTGCTCCTCTTAGCATGATAAAGAAGATTCAAAGAGAGTGAGATGCCAGCTCCTTTCATTCAGTTAGTAGCTTCAATCATTTCTGGACGTTTTTCAATGCCAAAAATCAATGAATATTGTAAATGCACAAACAGTAATTTCTCCGCATTGCAAGGTGCAATTCTGAAATTTTTTGCTTTTTCCTGCTCCTCTTAGCATGATAAAGAAGATTCAAAGAGAGTGAGATGCCAGCTCCTTTCATTCAGTCAGTAGCTTCAAACATTTCTGGTATATGAATAACATGATGTTTTTCAATGGCAAAAATCAATGAATATTGTAAATGCACAAACAGTAATTTCTCCGCATTGCAAGGTGCAATTCTGAAATTTTTTGCTTTTTCCTGCTCCTCTTAGCATGATAAAGAAGATTCAAAGAGAGTGAGATGCCAGCTCCTTTCATTCAGTCAGTAGCTTCAATCATTTCTGGACGTTTTTCAATGGCAAAAATCAATGAATATTGTAAATGCACAAACAGTAATTTCTCCGCATTGCAAGGTGCAATTCTTAAATTTTTTTCTTTTTCCTGCTCCTCTTAGCATGATAAAGAAGATTCAAAGAGAGTGAGATGCCAGCTCCTTTCATTCAGTCAGTAGCTTCAAACATTTCTGGTATATGAATAACATGATGTTTTTCAATGGCAAAAATCAATGAATATTGTAAATGCACAAACAGTAATTTCTCCGCATTGCAAGGTGCAATTCTGAAATTTTTTGCTTTTTCCTGCTCCTCTTAGCATGATAAAGAAGATTCAAAGAGAGTGAGATGCCAGCTCCTTTCATTCAGTCAGTAGCTTCAATCATTTCTGGACGTTTTTCAATGGCAAAAATCAATGAATATTGTAAATGCACAAACAGTAATTTCTCCGCATTGCAAGGTGCAATTCTGAAATTTTTTGCTTTTTCCTGCTCCTCTTAGCATGATAAACAAGATTCAAAGAGAGTGAGATGCCAGCTCCTTTCATTCAGTCAGTAGCTTCAATCATTTCTGGACGTTTTTCAATGGCAAAAATCAATGAATATTGTAAATGCACAAACAGTAATTTCTCCGCATTGCAAGGTGCAATTCTGAAATTTTTTGCTTTTTCCTGCTCCTCTTAGCATGATAAAGAAGATTCAAAGAGAGTGAGATGCCAGCTCCTTTCATTCAGTCAGTAGCTTCAAACATTTCTGGTATATGAATAACATGATGTTTTTCAATGGCAAAAATCAATGAATATTGTAAATGCACAAACAGTAATTTCTCCGCATTGCAAGGTGCAATTCTGAAATTTTTTGCTTTTTCCTGCTCCTCTTAGCATGATAAAGAAGATTCAAAGAGAGTGAGATGCCAGCTCCTTTCATTCAGTCAGTAGCTTCAATCATTTCTGGACGTTTTTCAATGGCAAAAATCAATGAATATTGTAAATGCACAAACAGTAATTTCTCCGCATTGCAAGGTGCAATTCTGAATTTTTTTGCTTTTTCCTGCTCCTCTTAGCATGATAAACAAGATTCAAAGAGAGTGAGATGCCAGCTCCTTTCATTCAGTCAGTAGCTTCAATCATTTCTGGACGTTTTTCAATGGCAAAAATCAATGAATATTGTAAATGCACAAACAGTAATTTCTCCGCATTGCAAGGTGCAATTCTGAAATTTTTTGCTTTTTCCTGCTCCTCCTAGCATGATAAAGAAGAATCAAAGAGAGTGAGATGCCAGCTCCTTTCATTCAGTCAGTAGCTTCAAACATTTCTGGTATATGAAAAACATGATGTTTTTCAATGGCAAAAATCAATGAATATTGTAAATGCACAAACAGTAATTTCTCCGCATTGCAAGGTGCAATTCTGAAATTTTTTGCTTTTTCCAACTCCTCTTAGCATGATAAAGAAGATTCAAAGAGAGTGAGATGCCAGCTCCTTTCATTCAGTCAGTAGCTTCAATCATTTCTGGACGTTTTTCAATGGCAAAAATCAATGAATATTGTAAATGCACAAACAGTAATTTCTCCGCATTGCAAGGTGCAATTCTGAAATTTTTTGCTTTTTCCTGCTCCTCTTAGCATGATAAAGAAGATTCAAAGAGAGTGAGATGCCAGCTCCTTTCATTCAGTCAGTAGCTTCAATCATTTCTGGACGTTTTTCAATGGCAAAAATCAATGAATATTGTAAATGCACAAACAGTAATTTCTCCGCATTGCAAGGTGCAATTCTGAAATTTTTTGCTTTTTCCTGCTCCTCTTAGCATGATAAAGAAGATTCAAAGAGAGTGAGATGCCAGCTCCTTTCATTCAGTCAGTAGCTTCAATCATTTCTGGACGTTTTTCAATGGCAAAAATCAATGAATATTGTAAATGCACAAACAGTAATTTCTCCGCATTGCAAGGTGCAATTCTGAAATTTTTTGCTTTTTCCTGCTCCTCTTAGCATGATAAACAAGATTCAAAGAGAGTGAGATGCCAGCTCCTTTCATTGAGTCAGTAGCTTCAATCATTTCTGGGATATGAATAACATGATGTTTTTCAATGGCAAAAATCAATGAATATTGTAAATGCACAAACAGTAATTTCTCCGCACTGCAAGGTGCAATTCTGAAATTTTTTGCTTTTTCCTGCTCCTCTTAGCATGATAAAGAAGATTCAAAGAGAGTGAGATGCCAGCTCCTTTCATTCAGTCAGTAGCTTCAATCATTTCTGGACGTTTTTCAATGGCAAAAATCAATGAATATTGTAAATGCACAAACAGTAATTTCTCCGCATTGCAAGATGCAATTCTGAAATTTTTTGCTTTTTCCTGCTCCTCTTAGCATGATAAACAAGATTCAAAGAGAGTGAGATGCCAGCTCCTTTCATTCAGTCAGTAGCTTCAATCATTTCTGGACGTTTTTCAATGGCAAAAATCAATGAATATTGTAAATGCACAAACAGTAATTTCTCCGCATTGCAAGGTGCAATTCTGAAATTTTTTGCTTTTTCCTGTTCCTCTTAGCATGGTAAAGAAGATTCAAAGAGAGTGAGATGCCAGCTCCTTTCATTCAGTCAGTAGCTTCAATCATTTCTGGACGTTTTTCAATGGCAAAAATCAATGAATATTGTAAATGCACAAACAGTAATTTCTCCGCATTGCAAGGTGCAATTCTGAAATTTTTTGCTTTTTCCTGCTCCTCTTAGCATGATAAACAAGATTCAAAGAGAGTGAGATGCCAGCTCCTTTCATTCAGTCAGTAGCTTCAAACATTTCTGGTATATGAATAACATGATGTTTTTCAATGGCAAAAATCAATGAATATTGTAAATGCACAAAAAGTAATTTCTCCGCACTGCAAGGTGCCATTCTGAAATTTTTTGCTTTTTCCTGCTCCTCTTAGCATGATAAAGAAGATTCAAAGAGAGTGAGATGCCAGCTCCTTTCATTCAGTCAGTAGCTTCAATCATTTCTGGACATTTTTCAATGGCAAAAATCAATGAATATTGTAAATGCACAAACAGTAATTTCTCCGCATTGCAAGATGCAATTCTGAAATTTTTTGCTTTTTCCTGCTCCTCTTAGCATGATAAAGAAGATTCAAAGAGAGTGAGATGCCAGCTCCTTTCATTCAGTCAGTAGCTTCAATCATTTCTGGACGTTTTTCAATGGCAAAAATCAATGAATATTGTAAATGCACAAACAGTAATTTCTCCGCATTGCAAGGTGCAATTCTGAAATTTTTTGCTTTTTCCTGTTCCTCTTAGCATGATAAAGAAGATTCAAAGAGAGTGAGATGCCAGCTCCTTTCATTCAGTCAGTAGCTTCAATCATTTCTGGACGTTTTTCAATGGCAAAAATCAATGAATATTGTAAATGCACAAACAGTAATTTCTCCGCATTGCAAGGTGCAATTCTGAAATTTTTTGCTTTTTCCTGCTCCTCTTAGCATGATAAACAAGATTCAAAGAGAGTGAGATGCCAGCTCCTTTCATTCAGTCAGTAGCTTCAATCATTTCTGGACGTTTTTCAATGGCAAAAATCAATGAATATTGTAAATGCACAAACAGTAATTTCTCCGCATTGCAAGGTGCAATTCTGAAATTTTTTGCTTTTTCCTGCTCCTCTTAGCATGATAAAGAAGATTCAAAGAGAGTGAGATGCCAGCTCCTTTCATTCAGTCAGTAGCTTCAAACATTTCTGGTATATGAATAACATGATGTTTTTCAATGGCAAAAATCAATGAATATTGTAAATGCACAAACAGTAATTTCTCCGCATTGCAAGGTGCAATTCTGAAATTTTTTGCTTTTTCCTGCTCCTCTTAGCATGATAAAGAAGATTCAAAGAGAGTGAGATGCCAGCTCCTTTCATTCAGTCAGTAGCTTCAATCATTTCTGGACGTTTTTCAATGGCAAAAATCAATGAATATTGTAAATGCACAAACAGTAATTTCTCCGCATTGCAAGGTGCAATTCTGAAATTTTTTGCTTTTTCCTGCTCCTCTTAGCATGATAAAGAAGATTCAAAGAGAGTGAGATGCCAGCTCCTTTCATTCAGTCAGTAGCTTCAAACATTTCTGGTATATGAATAACATGATGTTTTTCAATGGCAAAAATCAATGAATATTGTAAATGCACAAACAGTAATTTCTCCGCATTGCAAGGTGCAATTCTGAAATTTTTTGCTTTTTCCTGCTCCTCTTAGCATGATAAAGAAGATTCAAAGAGAGTGAGATGCCAGCTCCTTTCATTCAGTCAGTAGCTTCAATCATTTCTGGACGTTTTTCAATGGCAAAAATCAATGAATATTGTAAATGCACAAACAGTAATTTCTCCGCATTGCAAGGTGCAATTCTGAAATTTTTTGCTTTTTCCTGCTCCTCTTAGCATGATAAACAAGATTCAAAGAGAGTGAGATGCCAGCTCCTTTCATTCAGTCAGTAGCTTCAAACATTTCTGGTATATGAATAACATGATGTTTTTCAATGGCAAAAATCAATGAATATTGTAAATGCACAAACAGTAATTTCTCCGCATTGCAAGGTGCAATTCTGAAATTTTTTGCTTTTTCCTGCTCCTCTTAGCATGATAAAGAAGATTCAAAGAGAGTGAGATGCCAGCTCCTTTCATTCAGTCAGTAGTTTCAAACATTTCTGGTATATGAATAACATGATGTTTTTCAATGGCAAAAATCAATGAATATTGTAAATGCACAAACAGTAATTTCTCCGCATTGCAAGGTGCAATTCTGAAATTTTTTGCTTTTTCCTGCTCCTCTTAGCATGATAAAGAAGATTCAAAGAGAGTGAGATGCCAGCTCCTTTCATTCAGTCAGTAGCTTCAATCATTTCTGGACGTTTTTCAATGGCAAAAATCAATGAATATTGTAAATGCACAAACAGTAATTTCTCCGCATTGCAAGGTGCAATTCTGAAATTTTTTGCTTTTTCCTGCTCCTCTTAGCATGATAAACAAGATTCAAAGAGAGTGAGATGCCAGCTCCTTTCATTCAATCAGTAGCTTCAATCATTTCTGGACGTTTTTCAATGGCAAAAATCAATGAATATTGTAAATGCACAAACAGTAATTTCTCCGCATTGCAAGGTGCAATTCTGAAATTTTTTGCTTTTTCCTGCTCCTCTTAGCATGATAAACAAGATTCAAAGAGAGTGAGATGCCAGCTCCTTTCATTCAATCAGTAGCTTCAATCATTTCTGGACGTTTTTCAATGGCAAAAATCAATGAATATTGTAAATGCACAAACAGTAATTTCTCCGCATTGCAAGGTGCAATTCTGAAATTTTTTGCTTTTTCCTGCTCCTCTTAGCATGATAAAGAAGATTCAAAGAGAGTGAGAAGCCAGCTCCTTTCATTCAGTCAGTAGCTTCAAACATTTCTGGTATATGAAAAACATGATGTTTTTCAATGGCAAAAATCAATGAATATTGTAAATGCACAAACAGTAATTTCTCCGCATTGCAAGGTGTAATTCTGAAATTTTTTGCTTTTTCCAACTCCTCTTAGCATGATAAAGAAGATTCAAAGAGAGTGAGATGCCAGCTCCTTTCATTCAGTCAGTAGCTTCAATCATTTCTGGACGTTTTTCAATGGCAAAAATCAATGAATATTGTAAATGCACAAACAGTAATTTCTCCGCATTGCAAGGTGCAATTCTGAAATTTTTTGCTTTTTCCTGCTCCTCTTAGCATGATAAAGAAGATTCAAAGAGAGTGAGATGCCAGCTCCTTTCATTCAGTCAGTAGCTTCAAACATTTCTGGTATATGAATAACATGATGTTTTTCAATGGCAAAAATCAATGAATATTGTAAATGCACAAACAGTAATTTCTCCGCATTGCAAGGTGCAATTCTGAAATTTTTTGCTTTTTCCTGCTCCTCTTAGCATGATAAAGAAGATTCAAAGAGAGTGAGATGCCAGCTCCTTTCATTCAGTCAGTAGCTTCAATCATTTCTGGACGTTTTTCAATGGCAAAAATCAATGAATATTGTAAATGCACAAACAGTAATTTCTCCGCATTGCAAGGTGCAATTCTGAAATTTTTTGCTTTTTCCTGCTCCTCTTAGCATGATAAACAAGATTCAAAGAGAGTGAGATGCCAGCTCCTTTCATTCAGTCAGTAGCTTCAAACATTTCTGGTATATGAATAACATGATGTTTTTCAATGGCAAAAATCAATGAATATTGTAAATGCACAAACAGTAATTTCTCCGCATTGCAAGGTGCAATTCTGAAATTTTTTGCTTTTTCCTGCTCCTCTTAGCATGATAAAGAAGATTCAAAGAGAGTGAGATGCCAGCTCCTTTCATTCAGTCAGTAGCTTCAAACATTTCTGGTATATGAATAACATGATGTTTTTCAATGGCAAAAATCAATGAATATTGTAAATGCACAAACAGTAATTTCTCCGCATTGCAAGGTGCAATTCTGAAATTTTTTGCTTTTTCCTGCTCCTCTTAGCATGATAAAGAAGATTCAAAGAGAGTGAGATGCCAGCTCCTTTCATTCAGTCAGTAGCTTCAATCATTTCTGGACGTTTTTCAATGGCAAAAATCAATGAATATTGTAAATGCACAAACAGTAATTTCTCCGCATTGCAAGGTGCAATTCTGAAATTTTTTGCTTTTTCCTGCTCCTCTTAGCATGATAAACAAGATTCAAAGAGAGTGAGATGCCAGCTCCTTTCATTCAATCAGTAGCTTCAATCATTTCTGGACGTTTTTCAATGGCAAAAATCAATGAATATTGTAAATGCACAAACAGTAATTTCTCCGCATTGCAAGGTGCAATTCTGAAATTTTTTGCTTTTTCCTGCTCCTCTTAGCATGATAAACAAGATTCAAAGAGAGTGAGATGCCAGCTCCTTTCATTCAATCAGTAGCTTCAATCATTTCTGGACGTTTTTCAATGGCAAAAATCAATGAATATTGTAAATGCACAAACAGTAATTTCTCCGCATTGCAAGGTGCAATTCTGAAATTTTTTGCTTTTTCCTGCTCCTCTTAGCATGATAAAGAAGATTCAAAGAGAGTGAGATGCCAGCTCCTTTCATTCAGTCAGTAGCTTCAAACATTTCTGGTATATGAAAAACATGATGTTTTTCAATGGCAAAAATCAATGAATATTGTAAATGCACAAACAGTAATTTCTCCGCATTGCAAGGTGTAATTCTGAAATTTTTTGCTTTTTCCAACTCCTCTTAGCATGATAAAGAAGATTCAAAGAGAGTGAGATGCCAGCTCCTTTCATTCAGTCAGTAGCTTCAATCATTTCTGGACGTTTTTCAATGGCAAAAATCAATGAATATTGTAAATGCACAAACAGTAATTTCTCCGCATTGCAAGGTGCAATTCTGAAATTTTTTGCTTTTTCCTGCTCCTCTTAGCATGATAAAGAAGATTCAAAGAGAGTGAGATGCCAGCTCCTTTCATTCAGTCAGTAGCTTCAATCATTTCTGGACATTTTTCAATGGCAAAAATCAATGAATATTGTAAATGCACAAACAGTAATTTCTCCGCATTGCAAGGTGCAATTCTGAAATATTTTGCTTTTTCCTGCTCCTCTTAGCATGATGAAGAAGATTCAAAGAGAGTGAGATGCCAGCTCCTTTCATTCAGTCAGTAGCTTCAATCATTTCTGGACGTTTTTCAATGGCAAAAATCAATGAATATTGTAAATGCACAAACAGTAATTTCTCCGCATTGCAAGGTGCAATTCTGAAATTTTTTGCTTTTTCCTGCTCCTCTTAGCATGATAAAGAAGATTCAAAGAGAGTGAGATGCCAGCTCCTTTCATTCAGTCAGTAGCTTCAATCATTTCTGGACATTTTTCAATGGCAAAAATCAATGAATATTGTAAATGCACAAAGAGTAATTTCTCCGCATTGCAAGGTGCAATTCTGAAATTTTTTGCTTTTTCCTGCTCCTCTTAGCATGATAAACAAGATTCAAAGAGAGTGAGATGCCAGCTCCTTTCATTCAGTCAGTAGCTTCAATCATTTCTGGTATATGAATAACATGATGTTTTTCAATGGCAAAAATCAATGAATATTGTAAATGCACAAACAGTAATTTCTCCGCACTGCAAGGTGCAATTCTGAAATTTTTTGCTTTTTCCTGCTCATCTTAGCATGATAAAGAAGATTCAAAGAGAGTGAGATGCCAGCTCCTTTCATTCAGTCAGTAGCTTCAATCATTTCTGGACGTTTTTCAATGGCAAAAATCAATGAATATTGTAAATGCACAAACAGTAATTTCTCCGCATTGCAAGATGCAATTCTGAAATTTTTTGCTTTTTCCTGCTCCTCTTAGCATGATAAACAAGATTCAAAGAGAGTGAGATGCCAGCTCCTTTCATTCAGTCAGTAGCTTCAATCATTTCTGGACATTTTTCAATGGCAAAAATCAATGAATATTGTAAATGCACAAACAGTAATTTCTCCGCATTGCAAGGTGCAATTCTGAAATTTTTTGCTTTTTCCTGTTCCTCTTAGCATGGTAAAGAAGATTCAAAGAGAGTGAGATGCCAGCTCCTTTCATTCAGTCAGTAGCTTCAATCATTTCTGGACGTTTTTCAATGGCAAAAATCAATGAATATTGTAAATGCACAAACAGTAATTTCTCCGCATTGCAAGGTGCAATTCTGAAATTTTTTGCTTTTTCCTGCTCCTCTTAGCATGATAAACAAGATTCAAAGAGAGTGAGATGCCAGCTCCTTTCATTCAGTCAGTAGCTTCAAACATTTCTGGTATATGAATAACATGATGTTTTTCAATGGCAAAAATCAATGAATATTGTAAATGCACAAACAGTAATTTCTCCGCACTGCAAGGTGCAATTCTGAAATTTTTTGCTTTTTCCTGCTCCTCTTAGCATGATAAAGAAGATTCAAAGAGAGTGAGATGCCAGCTCCTTTCATTCAGTCAGTAGCTTCAATCATTTCTGGACATTTTTCAATGGCAAAAATCAATGAATATTGTAAATGCACAAACAGTAATTTCTCCGCATTGCAAGATGCAATTCTGAAATTTTTTGCTTTTTCCTGCTCCTCTTAGCATGATAAACAAGATTCAAAGAGAGTGAGATGCCAGCTCCTTTCATTCAGTCAGTAGCTTCAATCATTTCTGGACGTTTTTCAATGGCAAAAATCAATGAATATTGTAAATGCACAAACAGTAATTTCTCCGCATTGCAAGGTGCAATTCTGAAATTTTTTGCTTTTTCCTGTTCCTCTTAGCATGGTAAAGAAGATTCAAAGAGAGTGAGATGCCAGCTCCTTTCATTCAGTCAGTAGCTTCAATCATTTCTGGACGTTTTTCAATGGCAAAAATCAATGAATATTGTAAATGCACAAACAGTAATTTCTCCGCATTGCAAGGTGCAATTCTGAAATTTTTTGCTTTTTCCTGCTCCTCTTAGCATGATAAACAAGATTCA
The DNA here is from genome assembly GCF_046119375.1 of Phyllobates terribilis. Lineage (NCBI taxonomy): Eukaryota > Metazoa > Chordata > Amphibia > Anura > Dendrobatidae > Phyllobates > Phyllobates terribilis. Next base: position 299,762 of record NW_027363640.1, read on the forward strand.
AAGAGAGTGAGATGCCAGCTCCTTTCATTCAGTCAGTAGCTTCAATCATTTCTGGACGTTTTTCAATGGCAAAAATCAATGAATATTGTAAATGCACAAACAGTAATTTCTCCGCATTGCAAGGTGCAATTCTGAAATTTTTTGCTTTTTCCTGCTCCTCTTAGCATGATAAAGAAGATTCAAAGAGAGTGAGATGCCAGCTCCTTTCATTCAGTCAGTAGCTTCAAACATTTCTGGTATATGAATAACATGATGTTTTTCAATGACAAAAATCAATGAATATTGTAAATGCACAAACAGTAATTTCTCCGCATTGCAAGGTGCAATTCTGAAATTTTTTGCTTTTTCCTGCTCCTCTTAGCATGATAAAGAAGATTCAAAGAGAGTGAGATGCCAGCTCCTTTCATTCAGTCAGTAGCTTCAATCATTTCTGGTATATGAATAACATGATGTTTTTCAATGGCAAAAATCAATGAATATTGTAAATGCACAAACAGTAATTTCTCCGCATTGCAAGGTGCAATTCTGAAATTTTTTGCTTTTTCCTGCTCCTCTTAGCATGATAAAGAAGATTCAAAGAGAGTGAGATGCCAGCTCCTTTCATTCAGTCAGTAGCTTCAATCATTTCTGGACGTTTTTCAATGGCAAAAATCATTGAATATTGTAAATGCACAAACAGTAATTTCTCCGCATTGCAAGGTGCAATTCTGAAATTTTTTGCTTTTTCCTGCTCCTCTTAGCATGATAAACAAGATTCAAAGAGAGTGAGATGCCAGCTCCTTTCATTCAGTCAGTAGCTTCAATCATTTCTGGACGTTTTTCAATGGCAAAAATCAATGAATATTGTAAATGCACAAACAGTAATTTCTCCGCATTGCAAGGTGCAATTCTGAAATTTTTTGCTTTTTCCTGCTCCTCTTAGCATGATAAAGAAGATTCAAAGAGAGTGAGATGCCAGCTCCTTTCATTCAGTCAGTAGCTTCAATCATTTCTGGACGTTTTTCAATGGCAAAAATCAATGAATATTATAAATGCACAAACAGTAATTTCTCCGCATTGCAAGGTGCAATTCTGAAATTTTTTGCTTTTTCCTGCTCCTCTTAGCATGATAAACAAGATTCAAAGAGAGTGAGATGCCAGCTCCTTTCATTCAATCAGTAGCTTCAATCATTTCTGGACGTTTTTCAATGGCAAAAATCAATGAATATTGTAAATGCACAAACAGTAATTTCTCCGCATTGCAAGGTGCAATTCTGAAATTTTTTGCTTTTTCCTGCTCCTCTTAGCATGATAAACAAGATTCAAAGAGAGTGAGATGCCAGCTCCTTTCATTCAATCAGTAGCTTCAATCATTTCTGGACGTTTTTCAATGGCAAAAATCAATGAATATTGTAAATGCACAAACAGTAATTTCTCCGCATTTCAAGGTGCAATTCTGAAATTTTTTGCTTTTTCCTGCTCCTCTTAGCATGATAAAGAAGATTCAAAGAGAGTGAGATGCCAGCTCCTTTCATTCAGTCAGTAGCTTCAAACATTTCTGGTATATGAAAAACATGATGTTTTTCAATGGCAAAAATCAATGAATATTGTAAATGCACAAACAGTAATTTCTCCGCATTGCAAGGTGTAATTCTGAAATTTTTTGCTTTTTCCAACTCCTCTTAGCATGATAAAGAAGATTCAAAGAGAGTGAGATGCCAGCTCCTTTCATTCAGTCAGTAGCTTCAATCATTTCTGGACGTTTTTCAATGGCAAAAATCAATGAATATTGTAAATGCACAAACAGTAATTTCTCCGCATTGCAAGGTGCAATTCTGAAATTTTTTGCTTTTTCCTGCTCCTCTTAGCATGATAAAGAAGATTCAAAGAGAGTGAGATGCCAGCTCCTTTCATTCAGTCAGTAGCTTCAAACATTTCTGGTATATGAATAACATGATGTTTTTCAATGGCAAAAATCAATGAATATTGTAAATGCACAAACAGTAATTTCTCCGCATTGCAAGGTGCAATTCTGAAATTTTTTGCTTTTTCCTGCTCCTCTTAGCATGATAAAGAAGATTCAAAGAGAGTGAGATGCCAGCTCCTTTCATTCAGTCAGTAGCTTCAATCATTTCTGGACGTTTTTCAATGGCAAAAATCAATGAATATTGTAAATGCACAAACAGTAATTTCTCCGCATTGCAAGGTGCAATTCTGAAATTTTTTGCTTTTTCCTGCTCCTCTTAGCATGATAAACAAGATTCAAAGAGAGTGAGATGCCAGCTCCTTTCATTCAGTCAGTAGCTTCAAACATTTCTGGTATATGAATAACATGATGTTTTTCAATGGCAAAAATCAATGAATATTGTAAATGCACAAACAGTAATTTCTCCGCATTGCAAGGTGCAATTCTGAAATTTTTTGCTTTTTCCTGCTCCTCTTAGCATGATAAAGAAGATTCAAAGAGAGTGAGATGCCAGCTCCTTTCATTCAGTCAGTAGCTTCAAACATTTCTGGTATATGAATAACATGATGTTTTTCAATGGCAAAAATCAATGAATATTGTAAATGCACAAACAGTAATTTCTCCGCATTGCAAGGTGCAATTCTGAAATTTTTTGCTTTTTCCTGCTCCTCTTAGCATGATAAAGAAGATTCAAAGAGAGTGAGATGCCAGCTCCTTTCATTCAGTCAGTAGCTTCAATCATTTCTGGACGTTTTTCAATGGCAAAAATCAATGAATATTGTAAATGCACAAACAGTAATTTCTCCGCATTGCAAGGTGCAATTCTGAAATTTTTTGCTTTTTCCTGCTCCTCTTAGCATGATAAACAAGATTCAAAGAGAGTGAGATGCCAGCTCCTTTCATTCAATCAGTAGCTTCAATCATTTCTGGACGTTTTTCAATGGCAAAAATCAATGAATATTGTAAATGCACAAACAGTAATTTCTCCGCATTGCAAGGTGCAATTCTGAAATTTTTTGCTTTTTCCTGCTCCTCTTAGCATGATAAACAAGATTCAAAGAGAGTGAGATGCCAGCTCCTTTCATTCAATCAGTAGCTTCAATCATTTCTGGACGTTTTTCAATGGCAAAAATCAATGAATATTGTAAATGCACAAACAGTAATTTCTCCGCATTGCAAGGTGCAATTCTGAAATTTTTTGCTTTTTCCTGCTCCTCTTAGCATGATAAAGAAGATTCAAAGAGAGTGAGATGCCAGCTCCTTTCATTCAGTCAGTAGCTTCAAACATTTCTGGTATATGAAAAATATGATGTTTTTCAATGGCAAAAATCAATGAATATTGTAAATGCACAAACAGTAATTTCTCCGCATTGCAAGGTGCAATTCTGAAATTTTTTGCTTTTTCCTGCTCCTCTTAGCATGATAAAGAAGATTCAAAGAGAGTGAGATGCCAGCTCCTTTCATTCAGTCAGTAGCTTCAATCATTTCTGGACATTTTTCAATGGCAAAAATCAATGAATATTGTAAATGCACAAACAGTAATTTCTCCGCATTGCAAGGTGCAATTCTGAAATATTTTGCTTTTTCCTGCTCCTCTTAGCATGATGAAGAAGATTCAAAGAGAGTGAGATGCCAGCTCCTTTCATTCAGTCAGTAGCTTCAATCATTTCTGGACGTTTTTCAATGGCAAAAATCAATGAATATTGTAAATGCACAAACAGTAATTTCTCCGCATTGCAAGGTGCAATTCTGAAATTTTTTGCTTTTTCCTGCTCCTCTTAGCATGATAAAGAAGATTCAAAGAGAGTGAGATGCCAGCTCCTTTCATTCAGTCAGTAGCTTCAATCATTTCTGGACATTTTTCAATGGCAAAAATCAATGAATATTGTAAATGCACAAAGAGTAATTTCTCCGCATTGCAAGGTGCAATTCTGAAATTTTTTGCTTTTTCCTGCTCCTCTTAGCATGATAAACAAGATTCAAAGAGAGTGAGATGCCAGCTCCTTTCATTCAGTCAGTAGCTTCAATCATTTCTGGTATATGAATAACATGATGTTTTTCAATGGCAAAAATCAATGAATATTGTAAATGCACAAACAGTAATTTCTCCGCACTGCAAGGTGCAATTCTGAAATTTTTTGCTTTTTCCTGCTCATCTTAGCATGATAAAGAAGATTCAAAGAGAGTGAGATGCCAGCTCCTTTCATTCAGTCAGTAGCTTCAATCATTTCTGGACGTTTTTCAATGGCAAAAATCAATGAATATTGTAAATGCACAAACAGTAATTTCTCCGCATTGCAAGATGCAATTCTGAAATTTTTTGCTTTTTCCTGCTCCTCTTAGCATGATAAACAAGATTCAAAGAGAGTGAGATGCCAGCTCCTTTCATTCAGTCAGTAGCTTCAATCATTTCTGGACATTTTTCAATGGCAAAAATCAATGAATATTGTAAATGCACAAACAGTAATTTCTCCGCATTGCAAGGTGCAATTCTGAAATTTTTTGCTTTTTCCTGTTCCTCTTAGCATGGTAAAGAAGATTCAAAGAGAGTGAGATGCCAGCTCCTTTCATTCAGTCAGTAGCTTCAATCATTTCTGGACGTTTTTCAATGGCAAAAATCAATGAATATTGTAAATGCACAAACAGTAATTTCTCCGCATTGCAAGGTGCAATTCTGAAATTTTTTGCTTTTTCCTGCTCCTCTTAGCATGATAAACAAGATTCAAAGAGAGTGAGATGCCAGCTCCTTTCATTCAGTCAGTAGCTTCAAACATTTCTGGTATATGAATAACATGATGTTTTTCAATGGCAAAAATCAATGAATATTGTAAATGCACAAACAGTAATTTCTCCGCACTGCAAGGTGCAATTCTGAAATTTTTTGCTTTTTCCTGCTCCTCTTAGCATGATAAAGAAGATTCAAAGAGAGTGAGATGCCAGCTCCTTTCATTCAGTCAGTAGCTTCAATCATTTCTGGACATTTTTCAATGGCAAAAATCAATGAATATTGTAAATGCACAAACAGTAATTTCTCCGCATTGCAAGATGCAATTCTGAAATTTTTTGCTTTTTCCTGCTCCTCTTAGCATGATAAACAAGATTCAAAGAGAGTGAGATGCCAGCTCCTTTCATTCAGTCAGTAGCTTCAATCATTTCTGGACGTTTTTCAATGGCAAAAATCAATGAATATTGTAAATGCACAAACAGTAATTTCTCCGCATTGCAAGGTGCAATTCTGAAATTTTTTGCTTTTTCCTGTTCCTCTTAGCATGGTAAAGAAGATTCAAAGAGAGTGAGATGCCAGCTCCTTTCATTCAGTCAGTAGCTTCAATCATTTCTGGACGTTTTTCAATGGCAAAAATCAATGAATATTGTAAATGCACAAACAGTAATTTCTCCGCATTGCAAGGTGCAATTCTGAAATTTTTTGCTTTTTCCTGCTCCTCTTAGCATGATAAACAAGATTCAAAGAGAGTGAGATGCCAGCTCCTTTCATTCAGTCAGTAGCTTCAATCATTTCTGGACGTTTTTCAATGGCAAAAATCAATGAATATTGTAAATGCACAAACAGTAATTTCTCCGCATTGCAAGGTGCAATTCTGAAATTTTTTGCTTTTTCCTGCTCCTCTTAGCATGATAAAGAAGATTCAAAGAGAGTGAGATGCCAGCTCCTTTCATTCAGTCAGTAGCTTCAAACATTTCTGGTATATGAATAACATGATGTTTTTCAATGACAAAAATCAATGAATATTGTAAATGCACAAACAGTAATTTCTCCGCATTGCAAGGTGCAATTCTGAAATTTTTTGCTTTTTCCTGCTCCTCTTAGCATGATAAAGAAGATTCAAAGAGAGTGAGATGCCAGCTCCTTTCATTCAGTCAGTAGCTTCAATCATTTCTGGTATATGAATAACATGATGTTTTTCAATGGCAAAAATCAATGAATATTGTAAATGCACAAACAGTAATTTCTCCGCATTGCAAGGTGCAATTCTGAAATTTTTTGCTTTTTCCTGCTCCTCTTAGCATGATAAAGAAGATTCAAAGAGAGTGAGATGCCAGCTCCTTTCATTCAGTCAGTAGCTTCAATCATTTCTGGTATATGAATAACATGATGTTTTTCAATGGCAAAAATCAATGAATATTGTAAATGCACAAACAGTAATTTCTCCGCATTGCAAGGTGCAATTCTGAAATTTTTTGCTTTTTCCTGCTCCTCTTAGCATGATAAAGAAGATTCAAAGAGAGTGAGATGCCAGCTCCTTTCATTCAGTCAGTAGCTTCAATCATTTCTGGACGTTTTTCAATGGCAAAAATCATTGAATATTGTAAATGCACAAACAGTAATTTCTCCGCATTGCAAGGTGCAATTCTGAAATTTTTTGCTTTTTCCTGCTCCTCTTAGCATGATAAACAAGATTCAAAGAGAGTGAGATGCCAGCTCCTTTCATTCAGTCAGTAGCTTCAATCATTTCTGGACGTTTTTCAATGGCAAAAATCAATGAATATTGTAAATGCACAAACAGTAATTTCTCCGCATTGCAAGGTGCAATTCTGAAATTTTTTGCTTTTTCCTGCTCCTCTTAGCATGATAAAGAAGATTCAAAGAGAGTGAGATGCCAGCTCCTTTCATTCAGTCAGTAGCTTCAATCATTTCTGGACGTTTTTCAATGGCAAAAATCAATGAATATTATAAATGCACAAACAGTAATTTCTCCGCATTGCAAGGTGCAATTCTGAAATTTTTTGCTTTTTCCTGCTCCTATTAGCATGATAAACAAGATTCAAAGAGAGTGAGATGCCAGCTCCTTTCATTCAGTCAGTAGCTTCAATCATTTCTGGACGTTTTTCAATGGCAAAAATCAATGAATATTGTAAATGCACAAACAGTAATTTCTCCGCATTGCAAGGTGCAATTCTGAAATTTTTTGCTTTTTCCTGCTCCTCTTAGCATGATAAAGAAGATTCAAAGAGAGTGAGATGCCAGCTCCTTTCATTCAGTCAGTAGCTTCAAACATTTCTGGTATATGAATAACATGATGTTTTTCAATGGCAAAAATCAATGAATATTGTAAATTCACAAACAGTAATTTCTCCGCATTGCAAGGTGCAATTCTGAAATTTTTTGCTTTTTCCTGCTCCTCTTAGCATGATAAAGGAGATTCAAAGAGAGTGAGATGCCAGCTCCTTTCATTCAGTCAGTAGCTTCAATCATTTCTGGACGTTTTTCAATGGCAAAAATCAATGAATATTGTAAATGCACAAACAGTAATTTCTCCGCATTGCAAGGTGCAATTCTGAAATTTTTTGCTTTTTCCTGCTCCTCTTAGCATGATAAAGAAGATTCAAAGAGAGTGAGATGCCAGCTCCTTTCATTCAGTCAGTAGCTTCAATCATTTCTGGACGTTTTTCAATGGCAAAAATCAATGAATATTGTAAATGCACAAACAGTAATTTCTCCGCATTGCAAGGCGCATTTCTGAAATTTTTTGCTTTTTCCTGCTCCTCTTAGCATCATAAACAAGATTCAAAGAGAGTGAGATGCCAGCTCCTTTCATTCAGTCAGTAGCTTCAATCATTTCTGGACGTTTTTCAATGGCAAAAATCAATGAATATTGTAAATGCACAAACAGTAATTTCTCCACATTGCAAGGTGCAATTCTGAAATTTTTTGCTTTTTCCTGCTCCTCTTAGCATGATAAAGAAGATTCAAAGAGAGTGAGATGCCAGCTCCTTTCATTCAGTCAGTAGCTTCAAACATTTCTGGTATATGAATAACATGATGTTTTTCAATGGCAAAAATCAATGAATATTGTAAATGCACAAACAGTAATTTCTCCGCATTGCAAGGTGCAATTCTGAAATTTTTTGCTTTTTCCTGCTCCTCTTAGCATGATAAAGAAGATTCAAAGAGAGTGAGATGCCAGCTCCTTTCATTCAGTCAGTAGCTTCAATCATTTCTGGACGTTTTTCAATGGCAAAAATCAATGAATATTGTAAATGCACAAACAGTAATTTCTCTGCATTGCAAGGTGCAATTCTGAAATTTTTTGCTTTTTCCTGCTCCTCTTAGCATGATAAAGAAGATTCAAAGAGAGTGAGATGCCAGCTCCTTTCATTCAGTCAGTAGCTTCAATCATTTCTGGACGTTTTTCAATGGCAAAAATCAATGAATATTGTAAATGCACAAACAGTAATTTCTCCACATTGCAAGGTGCAATTCTGAATTTTTTTGCTTTTTCCTGCTCCTCTTAGCATGATAAAGAAGATTCAAAGAGAGTGAGATGCCAGCTCCTTTCATTCAGTCAGTAGCTTCAATCATTTCTGGACGTTTTTCAATGGCAAAAATCAATGAATATTGTAAATGCACAAACAGTAATTTCTCCGCATTGCAAGGTGCAATTCTGAAATTTTTTGCTTTTTCCTGCTCCTCTTAGCATGATAAAGAAGATTCAAAGAGAGTGAGATGCCAGCTCCTTTCATTCAGTCAGTAGCTTCAATCATTTCTGGACGTTTTTCAATGGCAAAAATCAATGAATATTGTAAATGCACAAACAGTAATTTCTCCACATTGCAAGGTGCAATTCTGAATTTTTTTGCTTTTTCCTGCTCCTCTTAGCATGATAAAGAAGATTCAAAGAGAGTGAGATGCCAGCTCCTTTCATTCAGTCAGTAGCTTCAATCATTTCTGGACGTTTTTCAATGGCAAAAATCATTGAATATTGTAAATGCACAAACAGTAATTTCTCCGCATTGCAAGGTGAAATTCTGAAATTTTTTGCTTTTTCCTGCTCCTCTTAGCATGATAAACAAGATTCAAAGAGAGTGAGATGCCAGCTCCTTTCATTCAGTCAGTAGCTTCAATCATTTCTGGACGTTTTTCAATGGCAAAAATCAATGAATATTGTAAATGCACAAACAGTAATTTCTCCGCATTGCAAGGTGCAATTCTGAAATTTTTTGCTTTTTCCTGCTCCTCTTAGCATGATAAAGAAGATTCAAAGAGAGTGAGATGCCAGCTCCTTTCATTCAGTCAGTAGCTTCAATCATTTCTGGACGTTTTTCAATGGCAAAAATCAATGAATATTGTAAATGCACAAACAGTAATTTCTCCGCATTGCAAGGTGCAATTCTGAAATTTTTTGCTTTTTCCTGCTCCTCTTAGCATGATAAAGAAGATTCAAAGAGAGTGAGATGCCAGCTCCTTTCATTCAGTCAGTAGCTTCAAACATTTCTGGTATATGAATAACATGATGTTTTTCAATGGCAAAAATCAATGAATATTGTAAATTCACAAACAGTAATTTCTCCGCATTGCAAGGTGCAATTCTGAAATTTTTTGCTTTTTCCTGCTCCTCTTAGCATGATAAAGAAGATTCAAAGAGAGTGAGATGCCAGCTCCTTTCATTCAGTCAGTAGCTTCAATCATTTCTGGACGTTTTTCAATGGCAAAAATCAATGAATATTGTAAATGCACAAACAGTAATTTCTCCGCATTGCAAGGTGCAATTCTGAAATTTTTTGCTTTTTCCTGCTCCTCTTAGCATGATAAAGAAGATTCAAAGAGAGTGAGATGCCAGCTCCTTTCATTCAGTCAGTAGCTTCAATCATTTCTGGACGTTTTTCAATGGCAAAAATCAATGAATATTGTAAATGCACAAACAGTAATTTCTCCGCATTGCAAGGCGCATTTCTGAAATTTTTTGCTTTTTCCTGCTCCTCTTAGCATCATAAACAAGATTCAAAGAGAGTGAGATGCCAGCTCCTTTCATTCAGTCAGTAGCTTCAATCATTTCTGGACGTTTTTCAATGGCAAAAATCAATGAATATTGTAAATGCACAAACAGTAATTTCTCCACATTGCAAGGTGCAATTCTGAAATTTTTTGCTTTTTCCTGCTCCTCTTAGCATGATAAAGAAGATTCAAAGAGAGTGAGATGCCAGCTCCTTTCATTCAGTCAGTAGCTTCAAACATTTCTGGTATATGAATAACATGATGTTTTTCAATGGCAAAAATCAATGAATATTGTAAATGCACAAACAGTAATTTCTCCGCATTGCAAGGTGCAATTCTGAAATTTTTTGCTTTTTCCTGCTCCTCTTAGCATGATAAAGAAGATTCAAAGAGAGTGAGATGCCAGCTCCTTTCATTCAGTCAGTAGCTTCAATCATTTCTGGACGTTTTTCAATGGCAAAAATCAATGAATATTGTAAATGCACAAACAGTAATTTCTCTGCATTGCAAGGTGCAATTCTGAAATTTTTTGCTTTTTCCTGCTCCTCTTAGCATGATAAAGAAGATTCAAAGAGAGTGAGATGCCAGCTCCTTTCATTCAGTCAGTAGCTTCAATCATTTCTGGACGTTTTTCAATGGCAAAAATCAATGAATATTGTAAATGCACAAACAGTAATTTCTCCACATTGCAAGGTGCAATTCTGAATTTTTTTGCTTTTTCCTGCTCCTCTTAGCATGATAAACAAGATTCAAAGAGAGTGAGATGCCAGCTCCTTTCATTCAGTCAGTAGCTTCAATCATTTCTGGACGTTTTTCAATGGCAAAAATCAATGAATATTGTAAATGCACAAACAGTAATTTCTCCGCATTGCAAGGTGCAATTCTGAAATTTTTTGCTTTTTCCTGCTCCTCTTAGCATGATAAAGAAGATTCAAAGAGAGTGAGATGCCAGCTCCTTTCATTCAGTCAGTAGCTTCAATCATTTCTGGACGTTTTTCAATGGCAAAAATCAATGAATATTGTAAATGCACAAACAGTAATTTCTCCGCATTGCAAGGTGCAATTCTGAAATTTTTTGCTTTTTCCTGCTCCTCTTAGCATGATAAAGAAGATTCAAAGAGAGTGAGATGCCAGCTCCTTTCATTCAGTCAGTAGCTTCAATCATTTCTGGACGTTTTTCAATGGCAAAAATCAATGAATATTGTAAATGCACAAACAGTAATTTCTCCACATTGCAAGGTGCAATTCTGAATTTTTTTGCTTTTTCCTGCTCCTCTTAGCATGATAAAGAAGATTCAAAGAGAGTGAGATGCCAGCTCCTTTCATTCAGTCAGTAGCTTCAATCATTTCTGGACGTTTTTCAATGGCAAAAATCATTGAATATTGTAAATGCACAAACAGTAATTTCTCCGCATTGCAAGGTGCAATTCTGAAATTTTTTGCTTTTTCCTGCTCCTCTTAGCATGATAAACAAGATTCAAAGAGAGTGAGATGCCAGCTCCTTTCATTCAGTCAGTAGCTTCAATCATTTCTGGACGTTTTTCAATGGCAAAAATCAATGAATATTGTAAATGCACAAACAGTAATTTCTCCGCATTGCAATGTGAAATTCTGAAATTTTTTGCTTTTTCCTGCTCCTATTAGCATGATAAACAAGATTCAAAGAGAGTGAGATGCCAGCTCCTTTCATTCAGTCAGTAGCTTCAATCATTTCTGGACGTTTTTCAATGGCAAAAATCAATGAATATTGTAAATGCACAAACAGTAATTTCTCCGCATTGCAAGGTGCAATTCTGAAATTTTTTGCTTTTTCCTGCTCCTCTTAGCATGATAAAGAAGATTCTAAGAGAGTGAGATGCCAGCTCCTTTCATTCAGTCAGTAGCTTCAAACATTTCTGGTATATGAATAACATGATGTTTTTCAATGGCAAAAATCAATGATTATTGTAAATGCACAAACAGTAATTTCTCCGCATTGCAAGGTGCAATTCTGAAATTTTTTGCTTTTTCCTGCTCCTCTTAGCATGATAAAGAAGATTCAAAGAGAGTGAGATGCCAGCTCCTTTCATTCAGTCAGTAGCTTCAATCATTTCTGGACGTTTTTCAATGGCAAAAATCAATGAATATTGTAAATGCACAAACAGTAATTTCTCCGCATTGCAAGGTGCAATTCTGAAATTTTTTGCTTTTTCCTGCTCCTCTTAGCATGATAAAGAAGATTCAAAGAGAGTGAGATGCCAGCTCCTTTCATTCAGTCAGTAGCTTCAATCATTTCTGGACGTTTTTCAATGGCAAAAATCAATGAATATTGTAAATGCACAAACAGTAATTTCTCCGCATTGCAAGGTGCATTTCTGAAATTTTTTGCTTTTTCCTGCTCCTCTTAGCATCATAAACAAGATTCAAAGAGAGTGAGATGCCAGCTCCTTTCATTCAGTCAGTAGCTTCAATCATTTCTGGACGTTTTTCAATGGCAAAAATCAATGAATATTGTAAATGCACAAACAGTAATTTCTCCACATTGCAAGGTGCAATTCTGAAATTTTTTGCTTTTTCCTGCTCCTCTTAGCATGATAAAGAAGATTCAAAGAGAGTGAGATGCCAGCTCCTTTCATTCAGTCAGTAGCTTCAAACATTTCTGGTATATGAATAACATGATGTTTTTCAATGGCAAAAATCAATGAATATTGTAAATGCACAAACAGTAATTTCTCCGCATTGCAAGGTGCAATTCTGAAATTTTTTGCTTTTTCCTGCTCCTCTTAGCATGATAAAGAAGATTCAAAGAGAGTGAGATGCCAGCTCCTTTCATTCAGTCAGTAGCTTCAATCATTTCTGGACGTTTTTCAATGGCAAAAATCAATGAATATTGTAAATGCACAAACAGTAATTTCTCTGCATTGCAAGGTGCAATTCTGAAATTTTTTGCTTTTTCCTGCTCCTCTTAGCATGATAAAGAAGATTCAAAGAGAGTGAGATGCCAGCTCCTTTCATTCAGTCAGTAGCTTCAATCATTTCTGGACGTTTTTCAATGGCAAAAATCAATGAATATTGTAAATGCACAAACAGTAATTTCTCCACATTGCAAGGTGCAATTCTGAATTTTTTTGCTTTTTCCTGCTCCTCTTAGCATGATAAACAAGATTCAAAGAGAGTGAGATGCCAGCTCCTTTCATTCAGTCAGTAGCTTCAATCATTTCTGGACGTTTTTCAATGGCAAAAATCAATGAATATTGTAAATGCACAAACAGTAATTTCTCCGCATTGCAAGGTGCCATTCTGAAATTTTTTGCCTTTTCCTGCTCCTCTTAGCATGATAAAGAAGATTCAAAGAGAGTGAGATGCCAGCTCCTTTCATTCAGTCAGTAGCTTCAATCATTTCTGGACGTTTTTCAATGGCAAAAATCAATGAATATTGTAAATGCACAAACAGTAATTTCTCCGCATTGCAAGGTGCAATTCTGAAATTTTTTGCTTTTTCCTCCTCCTCTTAGCATGATAAAGAAGATTCAAAGAGAGTGAGATGCCAGCTCCTTTCATTCAGTCAGTAGCTTCAATCATTTCTGGACGTTTTTCAATGGCAAAAATCAAAGAATATTGTAAATGCACAAACAGTAATTTCTCCGCATTGCAAGGTGCATTTCTGAAATTTTTTGCTTTTTCCTGCTCCTCTTAGCATGATAAAGAAGATTCAAAGAGAGTGAGATGCCAGCTCCTTTCATTCAGTCAGTAGCTTTAAACATTTCTGGTATATGAATAACATGATGTTTTTCAATGGCAAAAATCAATGAATATTGTAAATGCACAAACAGTAATTTCTCCGCATTGCAAGGTGCAATTCTGAAATTTTTTGCTTTTTCCTGCTCCTCTTAGCATGATAAAGAAGAATCAAAGAGAGTGAGATGCCAGCTCCTTTCATTCAGTCAGTAGCTTCAATCATTTCTGGACGTTTTTCAATGGCAAAAATCAATGAATATTGTAAATGCACAAACAGTAATTTCTCTGCATTGCAAGGTGCAATTCTGAAATTTTTTGCTTTTTCCTGCTCCTCTTAGCATGATAAAGAAGATTCAAAGAGAGTGAGATGCCAGCTCCTTTCATTCAGTCAGTAGCTTCAATCATTTCTGGACGTTTTTCAATGGCAAAAATCAATGAATATTGTAAATGCACAAACAGTAATTTCTCCACATTGCAAGGTGCAATTCTGAATTTTTTTGCTTTTTCCTGCTCCTCTTAGCATGATAAACAAGATTCAAAGAGAGTGAGATGCCAGCTCCTTTAATTCAGTCAGTAGCTTCAATCATTTCTGGACGTTTTTCAATGGCAAAAATCAATGAATATTGTAAATGCACAAACAGTAATTTCTCCGCATTGCAAGGTGCAATTCTGAAATTTTTTGCTTTTTCCTGCTCCTCTTAGCATGATAAAGAAGATTCAAAGAGAGTGAGATGCCAGCTCCTTTCATTCAGTCAGTAGCTTCAAACATTTCTGGTATATGAATAACATGATGTTTTTCAATGGCAAAAATCAATGAATATTGTAAATGCACAAACAGTAATTTCTCCGCATTGCAAGGTGCAATTCTGAAATTTTTTGCTTTTTCCTGCTCCTCTTAGCATGATAAAGAAGATTCAAAGAGAGTGAGATGCCAGCTCCTTTCATTCAGTCAGTAGCTTCAATCATTTCTGGTATATGAATAACATGATGTTTTTCAATGGCAAAAATCAATGAATATTGTAAATGCACAAACAGTATTTTCTCCGCATTGCAAGGTGCAATTCTGAAATTTTTTGCTTTTTCCTGCTCCTCTTAGCATGATAAAGAAGATTCAAAGAGAGTGAGATGCCAGCTCCTTTCATTCAGTCAGTAGCTTCAATCATTTCTGGACGTTTTTCAATGGCAAAAATCAATGAATATTGTAAATGCACAAACAGTAATTTCTCCACATTGCAAGGTGCAATTCTGAAATTTTTTGCTTTTTCCTGCTCCTCTTAGCATGATAAAGAAGATTCAAAGAGAGTGAGATGCCAGCTCCTTTCATTCAGTCAGTAGCTTCCAACATTTCTGGTATATGAATAACATGATGTTTTTCAATGGCAAAAAATCAATGAATATTGTAAATGCACAAACAGTAATTTCTCCGCATTGCAAGGTGCATTTCTGAAATTTTTTGCTTTTTCCTGCTCCTCTTAGCATCATAAACAAGATTCAAAGAGAGTGAGATGCCAGCTCCTTTCATTCAGTCAGTAGCTTCAATCATTTCTGGACGTTTTTCAATGGCAAAAATCAATGAATATTGTAAATGCACAAACAGTAATTTCTCCACATTGCAAGGTGCAATTCTGAAATTTTTTGCTTTTTCCTGCTCCTCTTAGCATGATAAAGAAGATTCAAAGAGAGTGAGATGCCAGCTCCTTTCATTCAGTCAGTAGCTTCAAACATTTCTGGTATATGAATAACATGATGTTTTTCAATGGCAAAAATCAATGAATATTGTAAATGCACAAACAGTAATTTCTCCGCATTGCAAGGTGCAATTCTGAAATTTTTTGCTTTTTCCTGCTCCTCTTAGCATGATAAAGAAGATTCAAAGAGAGTGAGATGCCAGCTCCTTTCATTCAGTCAGTAGCTTCAATCATTTCTGGACGTTTTTCAATGGCAAAAATCAATGAATATTGTAAATGCACAAACAGTAATTTCTCTGCATTGCAAGGTGCAATTCTGAAATTTTTTGCTTTTTCCTGCTCCTCTTAGCATGATAAAGAAGATTCAAAGAGAGTGAGATGCCAGCTCCTTTCATTCAGTCAGTAGCTTCAATCATTTCTGGACGTTTTTCAATGGCAAAAATCAATGAATATTGTAAATGCACAAACAGTAATTTCTCCACATTGCAAGGTGCAATTCTGAATTTTTTTGCTTTTTCCTGCTCCTCTTAGCATGATAAACAAGATTCAAAGAGAGTGAGATGCCAGCTCCTTTCATTCAGTCAGTAGCTTCAATCATTTCT
Source organism: Phyllobates terribilis (assembly GCF_046119375.1). NCBI lineage: Eukaryota > Metazoa > Chordata > Amphibia > Anura > Dendrobatidae > Phyllobates > Phyllobates terribilis. Next base: position 315,449 of record NW_027363640.1, read on the forward strand.
GGACGTTTTTCAATGGCAAAAATCAATGAATATTGTAAATGCACAAACAGTAATTTCTCCGCATTGCAAGGTGCAATTCTGAAATTTTTTGCTTTTTCCTGCTCCTCTTAGCATGATAAAGAAGATTCAAAGAGAGTGAGATGCCAGCTCCTTTCATTCAGTCAGTAGCTTCAATCATTTCTGGACGTTTTTCAATGGCAAAAATCAATGAATATTGTAAATGCACAAACAGTAATTTCTCCGCATTGCAAGGTGCAATTCTGAAATTTTTTGCTTTTTCCTGCTCCTCTTAGCATGATAAAGAAGATTCAAAGAGAGTGAGATGCCAGCTCCTTTCATTCAGTCAGTAGCTTCAATCATTTCTGGACGTTTTTCAATGGCAAAAATCAATGAATATTGTAAATGCACAAACAGTAATTTCTCCGCATTGCAAGGTGCATTTCTGAAATTTTTTGCTTTTTCCTGCTCCTCTTAGCATGATAAAGAAGATTCAAAGAGAGTGAGATGCCAGCTCCTTTCATTCAGTCAGTAGCTTCAAACATTTCTGGTATATGAATAACATGATGTTTTTCAATGGCAAAAATCAATGAATATTGTAAATGCACAAACAGTAATTTCTCCGCATTGCAAGGTGCAATTCTGAAATTTTTTGCTTTTTCCTGCTCCTCTTAGCATGATAAAGAAGAATCAAAGAGAGTGAGATGCCAGCTCCTTTCATTCAGTCAGTAGCTTCAATCATTTCTGGACGTTTTTCAATGGCAAAAATCAATGAATATTGTAAATGCACAAACAGTAATTTCTCTGCATTGCAAGGTGCAATTCTGAATTTTTTTGCTTTTTCCTGCTCCTCTTAGCATGATAAACAAGATTCAAAGAGAGTGAGATGCCAGCTCCTTTCATTCAGTCAGTAGCTTCAATCATTTCTGGACGTTTTTCAATGGCAAAAATCAATGAATATTGTAAATGCACAAACAGTAATTTCTCCGCATTGCAAGGTGCAATTCTGAAATTTTTTGCTTTTTCCTGCTCCTCTTAGCATGATAAAGAAGATTCAAAGAGAGTGAGATGCCAGCTCCTTTCATTCAGTCAGTAGCTTCAAACATTTCTGGTATATGAATAACATGATGTTTTTCAATGGCAAAAATCAATGAATATTGTAAATGCACAAACAGTAATTTCTCCGCATTGCAAGGTGCAATTCTGAAATTTTTTGCTTTTTCCTGCTCCTCTTAGCATGATAAAGAAGATTCAAAGAGAGTGAGATGCCAGCTCCTTTCATTCAGTCAGTAGCTTCAATCATTTCTGGTATATGAATAACATGATGTTTTTCAATGGCAAAAATCAATGAATATTGTAAATGCACAAACAGTATTTTCTCCGCATTGCAAGGTGCAATTCTGAAATTTTTTGCTTTTTGCTGCTCCTCTTAGCATGATAAAGAAGATTCAAAGAGAGTGAGATGCCAGCTCCTTTCATTCAGTCAGTAGCTTCAATCATTTCTGGACGTTTTTCAATGGCAAAAATCAATGAATATTGTAAATGCACAAACAGTAATTTCTCCGCATTGCAAGGTGCAATTCTGAAATTTTTTGCTTTTTCCTGCTCCTCTTAGCATGATAAAGAAGATTCAAAGAGAGTGAGATGCCAGCTCCTTTCATTCAGTCAGTAGCTTCAAACATTTCTGGTATATGAATAACATGATGTTTTTCAATGGCAAAAATCAATGAATATTGTAAATGCACAAACAGTAATTTCTCCGCATTGCAAGGTGCAATTCTGAAATTTTTTGCTTTTTCCTGCTCCTCTTAGCATGATAAAGAAGATTCAAAGAGAGTGAGATGCCAGCTCCTTTCATTCAGTCAGTAGCTTCAATCATTTCTGGTATATGAATAACATGATGTTTTTCAATGGCAAAAATCAATGAATATTGTAAATGCACAAACAGTATTTTCTCCGCATTGCAAGGTGCAATTCTGAAATTTTTTGCTTTTTCCTGCTCCTCTTAGCATGATAAAGAAGATTCAAAGAGAGTGAGATGCCAGCTCCTTTCATTCAGTCAGTAGCTTCAATCATTTCTGGACGTTTTTCAATGGCAAAAATCAATGAATATTGTAAATGCACAAACAGTAATTTCTCCGCATTGCAAGGTGCAATTCTGAAATTTTTTGCTTTTTCCTGCTCCTCTTAGCATGATAAAGAAGATTCAAAGAGAGTGAGATGCCAGCTCCTTTCATTCAGTCAGTAGCTTCAATCATTTCTGGACGTTTTTCAATGGCAAAAATCAATGAATATTGTAAATGCACAAACAGTAATTTCTCCGCATTGCAAGGTGCATTTCTGAAATTTTTTGCTTTTTCCTGCTCCTCTTAGCATGATAAAGAAGATTCAAAGAGAGTGAGATGCCAGCTCCTTTCATTCAGTCAGTAGCTTCAAACATTTCTGGTATATGAATAACATGATGTTTTTCAATGGCAAAAATCAATGAATATTGTAAATGCACAAACAGTAATTTCTCCGCATTGCAAGGTGCAATTCTGAAATTTTTTGCTTTTTCCTGCTCCTCTTAGCATGATAAAGAAGAATCAAAGAGAGTGAGATGCCAGCTCCTTTCATTCAGTCAGTAGCTTCAATCATTTCTGGACGTTTTTCAATGGCAAAAATCAATGAATATTGTAAATGCACAAACAGTAATTTCTCTGCATTGCAAGGTGCAATTCTGAAATTTTTTGCTTTTTCCTGCTCCTCTTAGCATGATAAAGAAGATTCAAAGAGAGTGAGATGCCAGCTCCTTTCATTCAGTCAGTAGCTTCAATCATTTCTGGACGTTTTTCAATGGCAAAAATCAATGAATATTGTAAATGCACAAACAGTAATTTCTCCACATTGCAAGGTGCAATTCTGAATTTTTTTGCTTTTTCCTGCTCCTCTTAGCATGATAAACAAGATTCAAAGAGAGTGAGATGCCAGCTCCTTTAATTCAGTCAGTAGCTTCAATCATTTCTGGACGTTTTTCAATGGCAAAAATCAATGAATATTGTAAATGCACAAACAGTAATTTCTCCGCATTGCAAGGTGCAATTCTGAAATTTTTTGCTTTTTCCTGCTCCTCTTAGCATGATAAAGAAGATTCAAAGAGAGTGAGATGCCAGCTCCTTTCCTTCAGTCAGTAGCTTCAAACATTTCTGGTATATGAATAACATGATGTTTTTCAATGGCAAAAATCAATGAATATTGTAAATGCACAAACAGTAATTTCTCCGCATTGCAAGGTGCAATTCTGAAATTTTTTGCTTTTTCCTGCTCCTCTTAGCATGATAAAGAAGATTCAAAGAGAGTGAGATGCCAGCTCCTTTCATTCAGTCAGTAGCTTCAATCATTTCTGGTATATGAATAACATGATGTTTTTCAATGGCAAAAATCAATGAATATTGTAAATGCACAAACAGTATTTTCTCCGCATTGCAAGGTGCAATTCTGAAATTTTTTGCTTTTTCCTGCTCCTCTTAGCATGATAAAGAAGATTCAAAGAGAGTGAGATGGCAGCTCCTTTCATTCAGTCAGTAGCTTCAATCATTTCTGGACGTTTTTCAATGGCAAAAATCAATGAATATTGTAAATGCACAAACAGTAATTTCTCCACATTGCAAGGTGCAATTCTGAAATTTTTTGCTTTTTCCTGCTCCTCTTAGCATGATAAAGAACATTCAAAGAGAGTGAGATGCCAGCTCCTTTCATTCAGTCAGTAGCTTCCAACATTTCTGGTATATGAATAACATGATGTTTTTCAATGGCAAAAAATCAATGAATATTGTAAATGCACAAACAGTAATTTCTCCGCATTGCAAGGTGCATTTCTGAAATTTTTTGCTTTTTCCTGCTCCTCTTAGCATCATAAACAAGATTCAAAGAGAGTGAGATGCCAGCTCCTTTCATTCAGTCAGTAGCTTCAATCATTTCTGGACGTTTTTCAATGGCAAAAATCAATGAATATTGTAAATGCACAAACAGTAATTTCTCCACATTGCAAGGTGCAATTCTGAAATTTTTTGCTTTTTCCTGCTCCTCTTAGCATGATAAAGAAGATTCAAAGAGAGTGAGATGCCAGCTCCTTTCATTCAGTCAGTAGCTTCAAACATTTCTGGTATATGAATAACATGATGTTTTTCAATGGCAAAAATCAATGAATATTGTAAATGCACAAACAGTAATTTCTCCGCATTGCAAGGTGCAATTCTGAAATTTTTTGCTTTTTCCTGCTCCTCTTAGCATGATAAAGAAGATTCAAAGAGAGTGAGATGCCAGCTCCTTTCATTCAGTCAGTAGCTTCAATCATTTCTGGACGTTTTTCAATGGCAAAAATCAATGAATATTGTAAATGCACAAACAGTAATTTCTCTGCATTGCAAGGTGCAATTCTGAAATTTTTTGCTTTTTCCTGCTCCTCTTAGCATGATAAAGAAGATTCAAAGAGAGTGAGATGCCAGCTCCTTTCATTCAGTCAGTAGCTTCAATCATTTCTGGACGTTTTTCAATGGCAAAAATCAATGAATATTGTAAATGCACAAACAGTAATTTCTCCACATTGCAAGGTGCAATTCTGAATTTTTTTGCTTTTTCCTGCTCCTCTTAGCATGATAAACAAGATTCAAAGAGAGTGAGATGCCAGCTCCTTTCATTCAGTCAGTAGCTTCAATCATTTCTGGACGTTTTTCAATGGCAAAAATCAATGAATATTGTAAATGCACAAACAGTAATTTCTCCGCATTGCAAGGTGCAATTCTGAAATTTTTTGCTTTTTCCTGCTCCTCTTAGCATGATAAAGAAGATTCAAAGAGAGTGAGATGCCAGCTCCTTTCATTCAGTCAGTAGCTTCAATCATTTCTGGACGTTTTTCAATGGCAAAAATCAATGAATATTGTAAATGCACAAACAGTAATTTCTCCGCATTGCAAGGTGCAATTCTGAAATTTTTTGCTTTTTCCTGCTCCTCTTAGCATGATAAAGAAGATTCAAAGAGAGTGAGATGCCAGCTCCTTTCATTCAGTCAGTAGCTTCAATCATTTCTGGACGTTTTTCAATGGCAAAAATCAATGAGTATTGTAAATGCACAAACAGTAATTTCTCCGCATTGCAAGGTGCATTTCTGAAATTTTTTGCTTTTTCCTGCTCCTCTTAGCATGATAAAGAAGATTCAAAGAGAGTGAGATGCCAGCTCCTTTCATTCAGTCAGTAGCTTCAAACATTTCTGGTATATGAATAACATGATGTTTTTCAATGGCAAAAATCAATGAATATTGTAAATGCACAAACAGTAATTTCTCCGCATTGCAAGGTGCAATTCTGAAATTTTTTGCTTTTTCCTGCTCCTCTTAGCATGATAAAGAAGAATCAAAGAGAGTGAGATGCCAGCTCCTTTCATTCAGTCAGTAGCTTCAATCATTTCTGGACGTTTTTCAATGGCAAAAATCAATGAATATTGTAAATGCACAAACAGTAATTTCTCTGCATTGCAAGGTGCAATTCTGAATTTTTTTGCTTTTTCCTGCTCCTCTTAGCATGATAAACAAGATTCAAAGAGAGTGAGATGCCAGCTCCTTTCATTCAGTCAGTAGCTTCAATCATTTCTGGACGTTTTTCAATGGCAAAAATCAATGAATATTGTAAATGCACAAACAGTAATTTCTCCGCATTGCAAGGTGCAATTCTGAAATTTTTTGCTTTTTCCTGCTCCTCTTAGCATGATAAAGAAGATTCAAAGAGAGTGAGATGCCAGCTCCTTTCATTCAGTCAGTAGCTTCAAACATTTCTGGTATATGAATAACATGATGTTTTTCAATGGCAAAAATCAATGAATATTGTAAATGCACAAACAGTAATTTCTCCGCATTGCAAGGTGCAATTCTGAAATTTTTTGCTTTTTCCTGCTCCTCTTAGCATGATAAAGAAGATTCAAAGAGAGTGAGATGCCAGCTCCTTTCATTCAGTCAGTAGCTTCAATCATTTCTGGTATATGAATAACATGATGTTTTTCAATGGCAAAAATCAATGAATATTGTAAATGCACAAACAGTATTTTCTCCGCATTGCAAGGTGCAATTCTGAAATTTTTTGCTTTTTCCTGCTCCTCTTAGCATGATAAAGAAGATTCAAAGAGAGTGAGATGCCAGCTCCTTTCATTCAGTCAGTAGCTTCAATCATTTCTGGACGTTTTTCAATGGCAAAAATCAATGAATATTGTAAATGCACAAACAGTAATTTCTCCACATTGCAAGGTGCAATTCTGAAATTTTTTGCTTTTTCCTGCTCCTCTTAGCATGATAAAGAAGATTCAAAGAGAGTGAGATGCCAGCTCCTTTCATTCAGTCAGTAGCTTCCAACATTTCTGGTATATGAATAACATGATGTTTTTCAATGGCAAAAAATCAATGAATATTGTAAATGCACAAACAGTAATTTCTCCGCATTGCAAGGTGCAATTCTGAAATTTTTTGCTTTTTCCTACTCCTCTTAGCATGATAAAGAAGATTCAAAGAGAGTGAGATGCCAGCTCCTTTCATTCAGTCAGTAGCTTCAATCATTTCTGGACGTTTTTCAATGGCAAAAATCAATGAATATTGTAAATGCACAAACAGTAATTTCTCCGCATTGCAAGGTGCAATTCTGAAATTTTTTGCTTTTTCCTGCTCCTCTTAGCATGATAAAGAAGATTCAAAGAGAGTGAGATGCCAGCTCCTTTCATTCAGTCAGTAGCTTCAAACATTTCTGGTATATGAATAACATGATGTTTTTCAATGGCAAAAATCAATGAATATTGTAAATGCACAAACAGTAATTTCTCCGCATTGCAAGGTGCAATTCTGAAATTTTTTGCTTTTTCCTGCTCCTCTTAGCATGATAAAGAAGATTCAAAGAGAGTGAGATGCCAGCTCCTTTCATTCAGTCAGTAGCTTCAATCATTTCTGGACGTTTTTCAATGGCAAAAATCAATGAATATTGTAAATGCACAAACAGTAATTTCTCTGCATTGCAAGGTGCAATTCTGAAATTTTTTGCTTTTTCCTGCTCCTCTTAGCATGATAAAGAAGATTCAAAGAGAGTGAGATGCCAGCTCCTTTCATTCAGTCAGTAGCTTCAATCATTTCTGGACGTTTTTCAATGGCAAAAATCAATGAATATTGTAAATGCACAAACAGTAATTTCTCCACATTGCAAGGTGCAATTCTGAATTTTTTTGCTTTTCCTCCTCCTCTTAGCATGATAAACAAGATTCAAAGAGAGTGAGATGCCAGCTCCTTTCATTCAGTCAGTAGCTTCAATCATTTCTGGACGTTTTTCAATGGCAAAAATCAATGAATATTGTAAATGCACAAACAGTAATTTCTCCGCATTGCAAGGTGCAATTCTGAAATTTTTTGCTTTTTCCTGCTCCTCTTAGCATGATAAAGAAGATTCAAAGAGAGTGAGATGCCAGCTCCTTTCATTCAGTCAGTAGCTTCAAACATTTCTGGTATATGAATAACATGTTTTTCAATGGCAAAAATCAATGAATATTGTAAATGCACAAACAGTAATTTCTCCGCATTGCAAGGTGCAATTCTGAAATTTTTTGCTTTTTCCTGCTCCTCTTAGCATGATAAAGAAGATTCAAAGAGAGTGAGATGCCAGCTCCTTTCATTCAGTCAGTAGCTTCAATCATTTCTGGTATATGAATAACATGATGTTTTTCAATGGCAAAAATCAATGAATATTGTAAATGCACAAACAGTAATTTCTCCGCATTGCAAGGTGCAATTCTGAAATTTTTTGCTTTTTCCTGCTCCTCTTAGCATGATAAAGAAGATTCAAAGAGAGTGAGATGCCAGCTCTTTTCATTCAATCAGTAGCTTCAATCATTTCTGGACGTTTTTCAATGGCAAAAATCAATGAATATTGTAAATGCACAAACAGTAATTTCTCCGCATTGCAAGGTGCAATTCTGAAATTTTTTGCTTTTTCCTGCTCCTCTTAGCATGATAAAGAAGATTCAAAGAGAGTGAGATGCCAGCTCCTTTCATTCAGTCAGTAGCTTCAAACATTTCTGGTATATGAATAACATGATGTTTTTCAATGGCAAAAATCAATGAATATTGTAAATGCACAAACAGTAATTTCTCCGCATTGCAAGGTGCAATTCTGAAATTTTTTGCTTTTTCCTGCTCCTCTTAGCATGATAAAGAAGATTCAAAGAGAGTGAGATGCCAGCTCCTTTCATTCAGTCAGTAGCTTCAATCATTTCTGGACATTTTTCAATGGCAAAAATCAATGAATATTGTAAATGCACAAACAGTAATTTCTCCGCATTGCAAGGTGCAATTCTGAAATTTTTTGCTTTTTCCTGCTCCTCTTAGCATGATAAACAAGATTCAAAGAGAGTGAGATGCCAGCTCCTTTCATTCAGTCAGTAGCTTCAATCATTTCTGGACGTTTTTCAATGGCAAAAATCAATGAATATTGTAAATGCACAAACAGTAATTTCTCCGCATTGCAAGGTGCAATTCTGAAATTTTTTGCTTCTTCCTGCTCCTCTTAGCATGATAAAGAAGATTCAAAGAGAGTGAGATGCCAGCTCCTTTCCTTCAGTCAGTAGCTTCAATCATTTCTGGACGTTTTTCAATGGCAAAAATCAATGAATATTGTAAATGCACAAACAGTAATTTCTCCGCATTGCAAGGTGCAATTCTGAAATTTTTTGCTTTTTCCTGCTCCTCTTAGCATGATAAAGAATATTCAAAGAGAGTGAGATGCCAGCTCCTTTCATTCAGTCAGTAGCTTCAATCATTTCTGGTATATGAATAACATGATGTTTTTCAATGGCAAAAATCAATGAATATTGTAAATGCACAAACAGTAATTTCTCCGCATTGCAAGGTGCAATTCTGAAATTTTTTGCTTTTTCCTGCTCCTCTTAGCATGATAAAGAAGATTCAAAGAGAGTGAGATGCCAGCTCCTTTCATTCAGTCAGTAGCTTCAATCATTTCTGGTATATGAATAACATGATGTTTTTCAATGGCAAAAATCAATGAATATTGTAAATGCACAAACAGTAATTTCTCCGCATTGCAAGGTGCAATTCTGAATTTTTTTGCTTTTTCCTGCTCCTCTTAGCATGATAAAGAAGATTCAAAGAGAGTGAGATGCCAGCTCCTTTCATTCAGTCAGTAGCTTCAAACATTTCTGGTATATGAATAACATGATGTTTTTCAATGGCAAAAATCAATGAATATTGTAAATGCACAAACAGTAATTTCTCCGCATTGCAAGGTGCAATTCTGAAATTTTTTGCTTTTTCCTGCTCCTCTTAGCATGATAAAGAAGATTCAAAGAGAGTGAGATGCCAGCTCCTTTCATTCAGTCAGTAGCTTCAATCATTTCTGGTATATGAATAACATGATGTTTTTCAATGGCAAAAATCAATGAATATTGTAAATGCACAAACAGTAATTTCTCCGCATTGCAAGGTGCAATTCTGAAATTTTTAGCTTTTTCCTGCTCCTCTTAGCATGATAAAGAAGATTCAAAGAGAGTGAGATGCCAGCTCCTTTCATTCAGTCAGTAGCTTCAATCATTTCTGGTATATGAATAACATGATGTTTTTCAATGGCAAAAATCAATGAATATTGTAAATGCACAAACAGTAATTTCTCCGCATTGCAAGGTGCAATTCTGAAATTTTTTGCTTTTTCCTGCTCCTCTTAGCATGATAAAGAAGATTCAAAGAGATTTAGATGCCAGCTCCTTTCATTCAGTCAGTAGCTTCAATCATTTCTGGACGTTTTTCAATGGCAAATATCAATGAATATTGTAAATGCACAAACAGTAATTTCTCCGCATTGCAAGGTGCAATTCTGAAATTTTTTGCGTTTTCCTGCTCCTCTTAGCATGATAAGGAATATTCAAAGAGAGTGAGATGCCAGCTCCTTTCATTCAGTCAGTAGCTTCAAACATTTCTGGTATATGAATAACATGATGTTTTTCAATGGCAAAAATCAATGAATATTGTAAATGCACAAACAGTAATTTCTCCGCATTGCAAGGTGCAATTCTGAAATGTTTTGCTTTTTCCTGCTCCTCTTAGCATGATAAAGAAGATTCAAAGAGAGGTAGATGCCAGCTCCTTTCATTCAGTCAGTAGCTTCAAACATTTCTGGTATATGAATAACATGATGTTTTTCAATGGCAAAAATCAATGAATATTGTAAATGCACAAACAGTAATTTCTCCGCATTGCAAGGTGCAATTCTGAAATTTTTTGCTTTTTCCTGCTCCTCTTAGCATGATAAAGAAGATTCAAAGAGAGTGAGATGCCAGCTCCTTTCATTCAGTCAGTAGCTTCAATCATTTCTGGACGTTTTTCAATGGCAAAAATCAATGAATATTGTAAATGCACAAACAGTAATTTCTCTGCATTGCAAGGTGCAATTCTGAAATTTTTTGCTTTTTCCTGCTCCTCTTAGCATGATAAAGAAGATTCAAAGAGAGTGAGATGCCAGCTCCTTTCATTCAGTCAGTAGCTTCAATCATTTCTGGACGTTTTTCAATGGCAAAAATCAATGAATATTGTAAATGCACAAACAGTAATTTCTCCACATTGCAAGGTGCAATTCTGAATTTTTTTGCTTTTCCTCCTCCTCTTAGCATGATAAACAAGATTCAAAGAGAGTGAGATGCCAGCTCCTTTCATTCAGTCAGTAGCTTCAATCATTTCTGGACGTTTTTCAATGGCAAAAATCAATGAATATTGTAAATGCACAAACAGTAATTTCTCCGCATTGCAAGGTGCAATTCTGAAATTTTTTGCTTTTTCCTGCTCCTCTTAGCATGATAAAGAAGATTCAAAGAGAGTGAGATGCCAGCTCCTTTCATTCAGTCAGTAGCTTCAAACATTTCTGGTATATGAATAACATGTTTTTCAATGGCAAAAATCAATGAATATTGTAAATGCACAAACAGTAATTTCTCCGCATTGCAAGGTGCAATTCTGAAATTTTTTGCTTTTTCCTGCTCCTCTTAGCATGATAAAGAAGATTCAAAGAGAGTGAGATGCCAGCTCCTTTCATTCAGTCAGTAGCTTCAATCATTTCTGGTATATGAATAACATGATGTTTTTCAATGGCAAAAATCAATGAATATTGTAAATGCACAAACAGTAATTTCTCCGCATTGCAAGGTGCAATTCTGAAATTTTTTGCTTTTTCCTGCTCCTCTTAGCATGATAAAGAAGATTCAAAGAGAGTGAGATGCCAGCTCCTTTCATTCAGTCAGTAGCTTCAATCATTTCTGGACGTTTTTCAATGGCAAAAATCAATGAATATTGTAAATGCACAAACAGTAATTTCTCCGCATTGCAAGGTGCAATTCTGAAATTTTTTGCTTTTTCCTGCTCCTCTTAGCATGATAAAGAAGATTCAAAGAGAGTGAGATGCCAGCTCCTTTCATTCAGTCAGTAGCTTCAAACATTTCTGGTATATGAATAACATGATGTTTTTCAATGGCAAAAATCAATGAATATTGTAAATGCACAAACAGTAATTTCTCCGCATTGCAAGGTGCAATTCTGAAATTTTTTGCTTTTTCCTGCTCCTCTTAGCATGATAAAGAAGATTCAAAGAGAGTGAGATGCCAGCTCCTTTCATTCAGTCAGTAGCTTCAATCATTTCTGGACGTTTTTCAATGGCAAAAATCAATGAATATTGTAAATGCACAAACAGTAATTTCTCTGCATTGCAAGGTGCAATTCTGAAATTTTTTGCTTTTTCCTGCTCCTCTTAGCATGATAAAGAAGATTCAAAGAGAGTGAGATGCCAGCTCCTTTCATTCAGTCAGTAGCTTCAATCATTTCTGGACGTTTTTCAATGGCAAAAATCAATGAATATTGTAAATGCACAAACAGTAATTTCTCCACATTGCAAGGTGCAATTCTGAATTTTTTTGCTTTTCCTCCTCCTCTTAGCATGATAAACAAGATTCAAAGAGAGTGAGATGCCAGCTCCTTTCATTCAGTCAGTAGCTTCAATCATTTCTGGACGTTTTTCAATGGCAAAAATCAATGAATATTGTAAATGCACAAACAGTAATTTCTCCGCATTGCAAGGTGCAATTCTGAAATTTTTTGCTTTTTCCTGCTCCTCTTAGCATGATAAAGAAGATTCAAAGAGAGTGAGATGCCAGCTCCTTTCATTCAGTCAGTAGCTTCAAACATTTCTGGTATATGAATAACATGTTTTTCAATGGCAAAAATCAATGAATATTGTAAATGCACAAACAGTAATTTCTCCGCATTGCAAGGTGCAATTCTGAAATTTTTTGCTTTTTCCTGCTCCTCTTAGCATGATAAAGAAGATTCAAAGAGAGTGAGATGCCAGCTCCTTTCATTCAGTCAGTAGCTTCAATCATTTCTGGTATATGAATAACATGATGTTTTTCAATGGCAAAAATCAATGAATATTGTAAATGCACAAACAGTAATTTCTCCGCATTGCAAGGTGCAATTCTGAAATTTTTTGCTTTTTCCTGCTCCTCTTAGCATGATAAAGAAGATTCAAAGAGAGTGAGATGCCAGCTCCTTTCATTCAGTCAGTAGCTTCAATCATTTCTGGACGTTTTTCAATGGCAAAAATCAATGAATATTGTAAATGCACAAACAGTAATTTCTCCGCATTGCAAGGTGCAATTCTGAAATTTTTTGCTTTTTCCTGCTCCTCTTAGCATGATAAAGAAGATTCAAAGAGAGTGAGATGCCAGCTCCTTTCATTCAGTCAGTAGCTTCAAACATTTCTGGTATATGAATAACATGATGTTTTTCAATGGCAAAAATCAATGAATATTGTAAATGCACAAACAGTAATTTCTCCGCATTGCAAGGTGCAATTCTGAAATTTTTTGCTTTTTCCTGCTCCTCTTAGCATGATAAAGAAGATTCAAAGAGAGTGAGATGCCAGCTCCTTTCATTCAGTCAGTAGCTTCAATCATTTCTGGACGTTTTTCAATGGCAAAAATCAATGAATATTGTAAATGCACAAACAGTAATTTCTCTGCATTGCAAGGTGCAATTCTGAAATTTTTTGCTTTTTCCTGCTCCTCTTAGCATGATAAAGAAGATTCAAAGAGAGTGAGATGCCAGCTCCTTTCATTCAGTCAGTAGCTTCAATCATTTCTGGACGTTTTTCAATGGCAAAAATCAATGAATATTGTAAATGCACAAACAGTAATTTCTCCACATTGCAAGGTGCAATTCTGAATTTTTTTGCTTTTCCTCCTCCTCTTAGCATGATAAACAAGATTCAAAGAGAGTGAGATGCCAGCTCCTTTCATTCAGTCAGTAGCTTCAATCATTTCTGGACGTTTTTCAATGGCAAAAATCAATGAATATTGTAAATGCACAAACAGTAATTTCTCCGCATTGCAAGGTGCAATTCTGAAATTTTTTGCTTTTTCCTGCTCCTCTTAGCATGATAAAGAAGATTCAAAGAGAGTGAGATGCCAGCTCCTTTCATTCAGTCAGTAGCTTCAAACATTTCTGGTATATGAATAACATGTTTTTCAATGGCAAAAATCAATGAATATTGTAAATGCACAAACAGTAATTTCTCCGCATTGCAAGGTGCAATTCTGAAATTTTTTGCTTTTTCCTGCTCCTCTTAGCATGATAAAGAAGATTCAAAGAGAGTGAGATGCCAGCTCCTTTCATTCAGTCAGTAGCTTCAATCATTTCTGGTATATGAATAACATGATGTTTTTCAATGGCAAAAATCAATGAATATTGTAAATGCACAAACAGTAATTTCTCCGCATTGCAAGGTGCAATTCTGAAATTTTTTGCTTTTTCCTGCTCCTCTTAGCATGATAAAGAAGATTCAAAGAGAGTGAGATGCCAGCTCCTTTCATTCAGTCAGTAGCTTCAATCATTTCTGGACGTTTTTCAATGGCAAAAATCAATGAATATTGTAAATGCACAAACAGTAATTTCTCCGCATTGCAAGGTGCAATTCTGAAATTTTTTGCTTTTTCCTGCTCCTCTTAGCATGATAAAGAAGATTCAAAGAGAGTGAGATGCCAGCTCCTTTCATTCAGTCAGTAGCTTCAAACATTTCTGGTATATGAATAACATGATGTTTTTCAATGGCAAAAATCAATGAATATTGTAAATGCACAAACAGTAATTTCTCCGCATTGCAAGGTGCAATTCTGAAATTTTTTGCTTTTTCCTGCTCCTCTTAGCATGATAAAGAAGATTCAAAGAGAGTGAGATGCCAGCTCCTTTCATTCAGTCAGTAGCTTCAATCATTTCTGGACATTTTTCAATGGCAAAAATCAATGAATATTGTAAATGCACAAACAGTAATTTCTCCGCATTGCAAGGTGCAATTCTGAAATTTTTTGCTTTTTCCTGCTCCTCTTAGCATGATAAACAAGATTCAAAGAGAGTGAGATGCCAGCTCCTTTCATTCAGTCAGTAGCTTCAATCATTTCTGGACGTTTTTCAATGGCAAAAATCAATGAATATTGTAAATGCACAAACAGTAATTTCTCCGCATTGCAAGGTGCAATTCTGAAATTTTTTGCTTCTTCCTGCTCCTCTTAGCATGATAAAGAAGATTCAAAGAGAGTGAGATGCCAGCTCCTTTCCTTCAGTCAGTAGCTTCAATCATTTCTGGACGTTTTTCAATGGCAAAAATCAATGAATATTGTAAATGCACAAACAGTAATTTCTCCGCATTGCAAGGTGCAATTCTGAAATTTTTTGCTTTTTCCTGCTCCTCTTAGCATGATAAAGAATATTCAAAGAGAGTGAGATGCCAGCTCCTTTCATTCAGTCAGTAGCTTCAATCATTTCTGGTATATGAATAACATGATGTTTTTCAATGGCAAAAATCAATGAATATTGTAAATGCACAAACAGTAATTTCTCCGCATTGCAAGGTGCAATTCTGAAATTTTTTGCTTTTTCCTGCTCCTCTTAGCATGATAAAGAAGATTCAAAGAGAGTGAGATGCCAGCTCCTTTCATTCAGTCAGTAGCTTCAATCATTTCTGGTATATGAATAACATGATGTTTTTCAATGGCAAAAATCAATGAATATTGTAAATGCACAAACAGTAATTTCTCCGCATTGCAAGGTGCAATTCTGAATTTTTTTGCTTTTTCCTGCTCCTCTTAGCATGATAAAGAAGATTCAAAGAGAGTGAGATGCCAGCTCCTTTCATTCAGTCAGTAGCTTCAAACATTTCTGGTATATGAATAACATGATGTTTTTCAATGGCAAAAATCAATGAATATTGTAAATGCACAAACAGTAATTTCTCCGCATTGCAAGGTGCAATTCTGAAATTTTTTGCTTTTTCCTGCTCCTCTTAGCATGATAAAGAAGATTCAAAGAGAGTGAGATGCCAGCTCCTTTCATTCAGTCAGTAGCTTCAATCATTTCTGGTATATGAATAACATGATGTTTTTCAATGGCAAAAATCAATGAATATTGTAAATGCACAAACAGTAATTTCTCCGCATTGCAAGGTGCAATTCTGAAATTTTTAGCTTTTTCCTGCTCCTCTTAGTATGATAAAGAAGATTCAAAGAGAGTGAGATGCCAGCTCCTTTCATTCAGTCAGTAGCTTCAATCATTTCTGGTATATGAATAACATGATGTTTTTCAATGGCAAAAATCAATGAATATTGTAAATGCACAAACAGTAATTTCTCCGCATTGCAAGGTGCAATTCTGAAATTTTTTGCTTTTTCCTGCTCCTCTTAGCATGATAAAGAAGATTCAAAGAGATTTAGATGCCAGCTCCTTTCATTCAGTCAGTAGCTTCAATCATTTCTGGACGTTTTTCAATGGCAAATATCAATGAATATTGTAAATGCACAAACAGTAATTTCTCCGCATTGCAAGGTGCAATTCTGAAATTTTTTGCTTTTTCCTGCTCCTCTTAGCATGATAAGGAATATTCAAAGAGAGTGAGATGCCAGCTCCTTTCATTCAGTCAGTAGCTTCAAACATTTCTGGTATATGAATAACATGATGTTTTTCAATGGCAAAAATCAATGAATATTGTAAATGCACAAACAGTAATTTCTCCGCATTGCAAGGTGCAATTCTGAAATTTTTTGCTTTTTCCTGCTCCTCTTAGCATGATAAAGAAGATTCAAAGAGAGTGAGATGCCAGCTCCTTTCATTCAGTCAGTAGCTTCAAACATTTCTGGTATATGAATAACATGATGTTTTTCAATGGCAAAAATCAATGAATATTGTAAATGCACAAACAGTAATTTCTCCGCATTGCAAGGTGCAATTCTGAAATTTTTTGCTTTTTCCTGCTCCTCTTAGCATGATAAAGAAGATTCAAAGAGAGTGAGATGCCAGCTCCTTTCATTCAGTCAGTAGCTTCAATCATTTCTGGACGTTTTTCAATGGCAAAAATCAATGAATATTGTAAATGCACATACAGTAATTTCTTCGCATTGCAAGGTGCAATTCTGAAATTTTTTGCTTTTTCCTGCTCCTCTTAGCATGATAAAGAAGATTCAAAGAGAGTGAGATGCCAGCTCCTTTCATTCAGTCAGTAGCTTCAATCATTTCTGGACGTTTTTCAATGGCAAAAATCAATGAATATTGTAAATGCACAAACAGTAATTTCTCCGCATTGCAAGGTGCAATTCTGAAATTTTTTGCTTTTTCCTGCTCCTCTTAGCATGATAAAGAAGATTCAGAGAGTGAGATGCCAGCTCCTTTCATTCAGTCAGTAGCTTCAATCATTTCTGGACGTTTTTCAATGGTAAAAATCAATGAATATTGTAAATGCACAAACAGTAATTTCTCCGCATTGCAAGGTGCAATTCTGAAATTTTTTGCTTTTTCCTGCTCCTCTTAGCATGATAAAGAAGATTCAAAGAGAGTGAGATGCCAGCTCCTTTCATTCAGTCAGTAGCTTCAATCATTTCTGGTATATGAATAACATGATGTTTTTCAATGGCAAAAATCAATGAATATTGTAAATGCACAAACAGTAATTTCTCCGCATTGCAAGGTGCAATTCTGAAATTTTTTGCTTTTTCCTGCTCCTCTTAGCATGATAAAGAAGATTCAAAGAGAGTGAGATGCCAGCTCCTTTCATTCAGTCAGTAGCTTCAATCATTTCTGGACGTTTTTCAATGGCAAAAATCAATGAATTGTGTAAATGCACAAACAGTAATTTCTCCGCATTGCAAGGTGCAATTCTGAAATTTTTTGCTTTTTCCTGCTCCTCTTAGCATGATAAACAAGATTCAAAGAGAGTGAGATGCAAGCTCCTTTCATTCAGTCAGTAGCTTCAATCATTTCTGGACGTTTTTCAATGGCAAAAATCAATGAATATTGTAAATGCACAAACAGTAATTTCTCCGCATTGCAAGGTGCAATTCTGAAATTTTTTGCTTTTTCCTGCTCCTCTTAGCATGATAAAGAAGATTCAAAGAGAGTGAGATGCCAGCTCCTTTCATTCAGTCAGTAGCTTCAAACATTTCTGGTATATGAATAACATGATGTTTTTCAATGGCAAAAATCAATGAATATTGTAAATGCACAAACAGTAATTTCTCCGCATTGCAAGGTGCAATTCTGAAATTTTTTGCTTTTTCCTGCTCCTCTTAGCATGATAAAGAAGATTCAAAGAGAGTGAGATGCCAGATCCTTTCATTCAGTCAGTAGCTTCAATCATTTCTGGACGTTTTTCAATGGCAAAAATCAATGAATATTGTAAATGCACAAACAGTAATTTCTCCGCATTGCAAGGTGTAATTCTGAAATTTTTTGCTTTTTCCTGCTCCTCTTAGCATGATAAAGAAGATTCAAAGAGAGTGAGATGCCAGCTCCTTTCATTCAGTCAGTAGCTTCAAACATTTCTGGTATATGAATAACATGATGTTTTTCAATGGCAAAAATCAATGAATATTGTAAATGCACAAACAGTAATTTCTCCGCATTGCAAGGTGCAATTCTGAAATTTTTTGCTTTTTACTGCTCCTCTTAGCATGATAAAGAAGATTCAAAGAGAGTGAGATGCCAGCTCCTTTCATTCAGTCAGTAGCTTCAATCATTTCTGGACGTTTTTCAATGGCAAAAATCAATGAATATTGTAAATGCACATACAGTAATTTCTTCGCATTGCAAGGTGCAATTCTGAAATTTTTTGCTTTTTCCTGCTCCTCTTAGCATGATAAAGAAGATTCAAAGAGAGTGAGATGCCAGCTCCTTTCATTCAGTCAGTAGCTTCAATCATTTCTGGACGTTTTTCAATGGCAAAAATCAATGAATATTGTAAATGCACAAACAGTAATTTCTCCGCATTGCAAGGTGCAATTCTGAAATTTTTTGCTTTTTCCTGCTCCTCTTAGCATGATAAAGAAGATTCAGAGAGTGAGATGCCAGCTCCTTTCATTCAGTCAGTAGCTTCAATCATTTCTGGACGTTTTTCAATGGTAAAAATCAATGAATATTGTAAATGCACAAACAGTAATTTCTCCGCATTGCAAGGTGCAATTCTGAAATTTTTTGCTTTTTCCTGCTCCTCTTAGCATGATAAAGAAGATTCAAAGAGAGTGAGATGCCAGCTCCTTTCATTCAGTCAGTAGCTTCAATCATTTCTGGTATATGAATAACATGATGTTTTTCAATGGCAAAAATCAATGAATATTGTAAATGCACAAACAGTAATTTCTCCGCATTGCAAGGTGCAATTCTGAAATTTTTTGCTTTTTCCTGCTCCTCTTAGCATGATAAAGAAGATTCAAAGAGAGTGAGATGCCAGCTCCTTTCATTCAGTCAGTAGCTTCAATCATTTCTGGACGTTTTTCAATGGCAAAAATCAATGAATTGTGTAAATGCACAAACAGTAATTTCTCCGCATTGCAAGGTGCAATTCTGAAATTTTTTGCTTTTTCCTGCTCCTCTTAGCATGATAAACAAGATTCAAAGAGAGTGAGATGCAAGCTCCTTTCATTCAGTCAGTAGCTTCAATCATTTCTGGACGTTTTTCAATGGCAAAAATCAATGAATATTGTAAATGCACAAACAGTAATTTCTCCGCATTGCAAGGAGCAATTCTGAAATTTTTTGCTTTTTCCTGCTCCTCTTAGCATGATAAAGAAGATTCAAAGAGAGTGAGATGCCAGCTCCTTTCATTCAGTCAGTAGCTTCAAACATTTCTGGTATATGAATAACATGATGTTTTTCAATGGCAAAAATCAATGAATATTGTAAATGCACAAACAGTAATTTCTCCGCATTGCAAGGTGCAATTCTGAAATTTTTTGCTTTTTCCTGCTCCTCTTAGCATGATAAAGAAGATTCAAAGAGAGTGAGATGCCAGCTCCTTTCATTCAGTCAGTAGCTTCAATCATTTCTGGACGTTTTTCAATGGCAAAAATCAATGAATATTGTAAATGCACAAACAGTAATTTCTCCGCATTGCAAGGTGTAATTCTGAAATTTTTTGCTTTTTCCTGCTCCTCTTAGCATGATAAAGAAGATTCAAAGAGAGTGAGATGCCAGCTCCTTTCATTCAGTCAGTAGCTTCAAACATTTCTGGTGTATGAATAACATGATGTTTTTCAATGGCAAAAATCAATGAATATTGTAAATGCACAAACAGTAATTTCTCCGCATTGCAAGGTGCAATTCTGAAATTTTTTGCTTTTTCCTGCTCCTCTTAGCATGATAAAGAAGATTCAAAGAGAGTGAGATGCAAGCTCCTTTCATTCAGTCAGTAGCTTCAATCATTTCTGGACGTTTTTCAATGGCAAAAATCAATGAATTGTGTAAATGCACAAACAGTAATTTCTCCGCATTGCAAGGTGCAATTCTGAAATTTTTTGCTTTTTCCTGCTCCTCTTAGCATGATAAACAAGATTCAAAGAGAGTGAGATGCAAGCTCCATTCATTCAGTCAGTAGCTTCAATCATTTCTGGACGTTTTTCAATGGCAAAAATCAATGAATATTGTAAATGCACAAACAGTAATTTCTCCGCATTGCAAGGTGCAATTCTGAAATTTTTTGCTTTTTCCTGCTCCTCTTAGCATGATAAAGAAGATTCAAAGAGAGTGAGATGCCAGCTCCTTTCATTCAGTCAGTAGCTTCAAACATTTCTGGTATATGAATAGCATGATGTTTTTCAATGGCAAAAATCAATGAATATTGTAAATGCACAAACAGTAATTTCTCCGCATTGCAAGGTGCAATTCTGAAATTTTTTGCTTTTTCCTGCTCCTCTTAGCATGATAAAGAAGATTCAAAGAGAGTGAGATGCCAGCTCCTTTCATTCAGTCAGTAGCTTCAATCATTTCTGGACGTTTTTCAATGGCAAAAATCAATGAATATTGTAAATGCACAAACAGTAATTTCTCCGCATTGCAAGGTGTAATTCTGAAATTTTTTGCTTTTTCCTGCTCCTCTTAGCATGATAAAGAAGATTCAAAGAGAGTGAGATGCCAGCTCCTTTCATTCAGTCAGTAGCTTCAAACATTTCTGGTGTATGAATAACATGATGTTTTTCAATGGCAAAAATCAATGAATATTGTAAATGCACAAACAGTAATTTCTCCGCATTGCAAGGTGCAATTCTGAAATTTTTTGCTTTTTCCTGCTCCTCTTAGCATGATAAAGAAGATTCAAAGAGAGTGAGATGCCAGCTCCTTTCATTCAGTCAGTAGCTTCAATCATTTCTGGACGTTTTTCAATGGCAAAAATCAATGAATATTGTAAATGCACAAACAGTAATTTCTCCGCATTGCAAGGTGCAATTCTGAAATTTTTTGCTTTTTCCTGCTCCTATTAGCATGATAAAGAAGATTCAAAGAGAGTGAGATGCCAGCTCCTTTCATTCAGTCAGTAGCTTCAATCATTTCTGGTATATGAATAACATGATGTTTTTCAATGGCAAAAATCAATGAATATTGTAAATGCACAAACAGTAATTTCTCCGCATTGCAAGGTGCAATTCTGAAATTTTTTGCTTTTTCCTGCTCCTCTTAGCATGATAAAGAAGATTCAAAGAGAGTGAGATGCCAGCTCCTTTCATTCAGTCAGTAGCTTCAATCATTTCTGGTATATGAATAACATGATGTTTTTCAATGGCAAAAATCAATGAATATTGTAAATGCACAAACAGTAATTTCTCCGCATTGCAAGGTGCAATTCTGAAATTTTTTGCTTTTTCCTGCTCCTCTTAGCATGATAAAGAAGATTCAAAGAGAGTGAGATGCCAGCTCCTTTCATTCAGTCAGTAGCTTCAAACATTTCTGGTATATGAATAACATGATGTTTTTCAATGGCAAAAATCAATGAATATTGTAAATGCACAAACAGTAATTTCTCCGCATTGCAAGGTGCAATTCTGAAATTTTTTGCTTTTTCCTGCTCCTCTTAGCATGATAAAGAAGATTCAAAGAGAGTGAGATGCCAGCTCCTTTCATTCAGTCAGTAGCTTCAATCATTTCTGGACGTTTTTCAATGGCAAAAATCAATGAATATTGTAAATGCACAATCAGTAATTTCTCTGCATTGCAAGGTGCAATTCTGAAATTTTTTGGTTTTTCCTGCTCCTCTTAGCATGATAAACAAGATTCAAAGAGAGTGAGATGCCAGCTCCTTTCATTCAGTCAGTAGCTTCAATCATTTCTGGACGTTTTTCAATGGCAAAAATCAATGAATATTGTAAATGCACAAACAGTAATTTCTCCGCATTGCAAGGTGCAATTCTGAAATTTTTTGCTTTTTCCTGCTCCTCTTAGCATGATAAAGAAGATTCAAAGAGAGTGAGATGCCAGTTCCTTTCATTCAGTCAGTAGCTTCAATCATTTCTGGACGTTTTTCAATGGCAAAAATCAATGAATATTGTAAATGCACAAACAGTAATTTCTCCACATTGCAAGGTGCAATTCTGAATTTTTTTGCTTTTTCCTGCTCCTCTTAGCATGATAAACAAGATTCAAAGAGAGTGAGATGCCAGCTCCTTTCATTCAGTCAGTAGCTTCAATCATTTCTGGACGTTTTTCAATGGCAAAAATCAATGAATATTGTAAATGCACAAACAGTAATTTCTCCGCATTGCAAGGTGCAATTCTGAAATTTTTTGCTTTTTCCTGCTCCTCTTAGCATGATAAAGAAGATTCAAAGAGAGTGAGATGCCAGCTCCTTTCATTCAGTCAGTAGCTTCAAACATTTCTGGTATATGAATAACATGATGTTTTTCAATGGCAAAAATCAATGAATATTGTAAATGCACAAACAGTAATTTCTCCGCATTGCAAGGTGCAATTCTGAAATTTTTTGCTTTTTCCTGCTCCTCTTAGCATGATAAAGAAGATTCAAAGAGAGTGAGATGCCAGCTCCTTTCATTCAGTCAGCTTCAATCATTTCTGGTATATGAATAACATGATGTTTTTCAATGGCAAAAATCAATGAATATTGTAAATGCACAAACAGTAATTTCTCCGCATTGCAAGGTGCAATTCTGAAATTTTTTGCTTTTTCCTGCTCCTCTTAGCATGATAAAGAAGATTCAAAGAGAGTGAGATGCCAGCTCCTTTCATTCAGTCAGTAGCTTCAATCATTTCTGGACGTTTTTCAATGGCAAAAATCAATGAATTGTGTAAATGCACAAACAGTAATTTCTCCGCATTGCAAGGTGCAATTCTGAAATTTTTTGCTTTTTCCTGCTCCTCTTAGCATGATAAACAAGATTCAAAGAGAGTGAGATGCAAGCTCCTTTCATTCAGTCAGTAGCTTCAATCATTTCTGGACGTTTTTCAATGGCAAAAATCAATGAATATTGTAAATGCACAAACAGTAATTTCTCCGCATTGCAAGGTGCAATTCTGAAATTTTTTGCTTTTTCCTGCTCCTCTTAGCATGATAAAGAAGATTCAAAGAGAGTGAGATGCCAGCTCCTTTCATTCAGTCAGTAGCTTCAAACATTTCTGGTATATGAATAACATGATGTTTTTCAATGGCAAAAATCAATGAATATTGTAAATGCACAAACAGTAATTTCTCCGCATTGCAAGGTGCAATTCTGAAATTTTTTGCTTTTTCCTGCTCCTCTTAGCATGATAAAGAAGATTCAAAGAGAGTGAGATGCCAGCTCCTTTCATTCAGTCAGTAGCTTCAATCATTTCTGGACGTTTTTCAATGGCAAAAATCAATGAATATTGTAAATGCACAAACAGTAATTTCTCCGCATTGCAAGGTGTAATTCTGAAATTTTTTGCTTTTTCCTGCTCCTCTTAGCATGATAAAGAAGATTCAAAGAGAGTGAGATGCCAGCTCCTTTCATTCAGTCAGTAGCTTCAAACATTTCTGGTGTATGAATAACATGATGTTTTTCAATGGCAAAAATCAATGAATATTGTAAATGCACAAACAGTAATTTCTCCGCATTGCAAGGTGCAATTCTGAAATTTTTTGCTTTTTCCTGCTCCTCTTAGCATGATAAAGAAGATTCAAAGAGAGTGAGATGCCAGCTCCTTTCATTCAGTCAGTAGCTTCAATCATTTCTGGTATATGAATAACATGATGTTTTTCAATGGCAAAAATCAATGAATATTGTAAATGCACAAACAGTAATTTCTCCGCATTGCAAGGTGCAATTCTGAAATTTTTTGCTTTTTCCTGCTCCTCTTAGCATGATAAAGAAGATTCAAAGAGAGTGAGATGCCAGCTCCTTTCATTCAGTCAGTAGCTTCAAACATTTCTGGTATATGAATAACATGATGTTTTTCAATGGCAAAAATCAATGAATATTGTAAATGCACAAACAGTAATTTCTCCGCATTGCAAGGTGCAATTCTGAAATTTTTTGCTTTTTCCTGCTCCTCTTAGCATGATAAAGAAGATTCAAAGAGAGTGAGATGCCAGCTACTTTCATTCAGTCAGTAGCTTCAATCATTTCTGGACGTTTTTCAATGGCAAAAATCAATGAATATTGTAAATGCACAAACAGTAATTTCTCTGCATTGCAAGGTGCAATTCTGAAATTTTTTGGTTTTTCCTGCTCCTCTTAGCATGATAAACAAGATTCAAAGAGAGTGAGATGCCAGCTCCTTTCATTCAGTCAGTAGCTTCAATCATTTCTGGACGTTTTTCAATGGCAAAAATCAATGAATATTGTAAATGCACAAACAGTAATTTCTCCGCATTGCAAGGTGCAATTCTGAAATTTTTTGCTTTTTCCTGCTCCTCTTAGCATGATAAAGAAGATTCAAAGAGAGTGAGATGCCAGTTCCTTTCATTCAGTCAGTAGCTTCAATCATTTCTGGACGTTTTTCAATGGCAAAAATCAATGAATATTGTAAATGCACAAACAGTAATTTCTCCACATTGCAAGGTGCAATTCTGAATTTTTTTGCTTTTTCCTGCTCCTCTTAGCATGATAAACAAGATTCAAAGAGAGTGAGATGCCAGCTCCTTTCATTCAGTCAGTAGCTTCAATCATTTCTGGACGTTTTTCAATGGCAAAAATCAATGAATATTGTAAATGCACAAACAGTAATTTCTCCGCATTGCAAGGTGCAATTCTGAAATTTTTTGCTTTTTCCTGCTCCTCTTAGCATGATAAAGAAGATTCAAAGAGAGTGAGATGCCAGCTCCTTTCATTCAGTCAGTAGCTTCAAACATTTCTGGTATATGAATAACATGATGTTTTTCAATGGCAAAAATCAATGAATATTGTAAATGCACAAACAGTAATTTCTCCGCATTGCAAGGTGCAATTCTGAAATTTTTTGCTTTTTCCTGCTCCTCTTAGCATGATAAAGAAGGTTCAAAGAGAGTGAGATGCCAGCTCCTTTCATTCAGTCAGCTTCAATCATTTCTGGTATATGAATAACATGATGTTTTTCAATGGCAAAAATCAATGAATATTGTAAATGCACAAACAGTAATTTCTCCGCATTGCAAGGTGCAATTCTGAAATTTTTTGCTTTTTCCTGCTCCTCTTAGCATGATAAAGAAGATTCAAAGAGAGTGAGATGCCAGCTCCTTTCATTCAGTCAGTAGCTTCAATCATTTCTGGACGTTTTTCAATGGCAAAAATCAATGAATATTGTAAATGCACAAACAGTAATTTCTCCGCATTGCAAGGTGCAATTCTGAAATTTTTTGCTTTTTCCTGCTCCTCTTAGCATGATAAAGAAGATTCAAAGAGAGTGAGATGCCAGCTCCTTTCATTCAGTCAGTAGCTTCAAACATTTCTGGTATATGAATAACATGATGTTTTTCAATGGCAAAAATCAATGAATATTGTAAATGCACAAACAGTAATTTCCCCGCATTGCAAGGTGCAATTCTGAAATTTTTTGCTTTTTCCTGCTCCTCTTAGCATGATAAAGAAGATTCAAAGAGAGTGAGATGCCAGCTCCTTTCATTCAGTCAGTAGCTTCAATCATTTCTGGTATATGAATAACATGATGTTTTTCAATGGCAAAAATCAATGAATATTGTAAATGCACAAACAGTAATTTCTCCGCATTGCAAGGTGCAATTCTGAAATTTTTTGCTTTTTCCTGCTCCTCTTAGCATGATAAAGAAGATTCAAAGAGAGTGAGATGCCAGCTCCTTTCATTCAGTCAGTAGCTTCAATCATTTCTGGACGTTTTTCAATGGCAAAAATCAATGAATATTGTAAATGCACAAACAGTAATTTCTCCGCATTGCAAGGTGCAATTCTGAAATATTTTGGTTTTTCCTGCTCCTCTTAGCATGATAAAGAAGATTCAAAGAGAGTGAGATGCCAGCTCCTTTCATTCAGTCAGTAGCTTCAATCATTTCTGGTATATGAATAACATGATGTTTTTCAATGGCAAAAATCAATGAATATTGTAAATGCACAAACAGTAATTTCTCCGCATTGCAAGGTGCAATTCTGAAATTTTTTGCTTTTTCCTGCTCCTCTTAGCATGATAAAGAAGATTCAAAGAGAGTGAGATGCCAGCTCCTTTCATTCAGTCAGTAGCTTCAAACATTTCTGGTATATGAATAACATGATGTTTTTCAATGGCAAAAATCAATGAATATTGTAAATGCACAAACAGTAATTTCTCCGCATTGCAAGGTGCAATTCTGAAATTTTTTGCTTTTTCCTGCTCCTCTTAGCATGATAAAGAAGATTCAAAGAGAGTGAGATGCCAGCTCCTTTCATTCAGTCAGTAGCTTCAATCATTTCTGGACGTTTTTCAATGGCAAAAATCAATGAATATTGTAAATGCACAAACAGTAATTTCTCTGCATTGCAAGGTGCAATTCTGAAATTTTTTGGTTTTTCCTGCTCCTCTTAGCATGATAAACAAGATTCAATGAGAGTGAGATGCCAGCTCCTTTCATTCAGTCAGTAGCTTCAATCATTTCTGGACGTTTTTCAATGGCAAAAATCAATGAATATTGTAAATGCACAAACAGTAATTTCTCCGCATTGCAAGGTGCAATTCTGAAATTTTTTGCTTTTTCCTGCTCCTCTTAGCATGATAAAGAAGATTCAAAGAGAGTGAGATGCCAGTTCCTTTCATTCAGTCAGTAGCTTCAATCATTTCTGGACGTTTTTCAATGGCAAAAATCAATGAATATTGTAAATGAACAAACAGTAATTTCTCCACATTGCAAGGTGCAATTCTGAATTTTTTTGCTTTTTCCTGCTCCTCTTAGCATGATAAACAAGATTCAAAGAGAGTGAGATGCCAGCTCCTTTCATTCAGTCAGTAGCTTCAATCATTTCTGGACGTTTTTCAATGGCAAAAATCAATGAATATTGTAAATGCACAAACAGTAATTTCTCCGCATTGCAAGGTGCAATTCTGAAATTTTTTGCTTTTTCCTGCTCCTCTTAGCATGATAAAGAAGATTCAAAGAGAGTGAGATGCCAGCTCCTTTCATTCAGTCAGTAGCTTCAAACATTTCTGGTATATGAATAACATGATGTTTTTCAATGGCAAAAATCAATGAATATTGTAAATGCACAAACAGTAATTTCTCCGCATTGCAAGGTGCAATTCTGAAATTTTTTGCTTTTTCCTGCTCCTCTTAGCATGATAAAGAAGATTCAAAGAGAGTGAGATGCCAGCTCCTTTCATTCAGTCAGCTTCAATCATTTCTGGTATATGAATAACATGATGTTTTTCAATGGCAAAAATAAATGAATATTGTAAATGCACAAACAGTAATTTCTCCGCATTGCAAGGTGCAATTCTGAAATTTTTTGCTTTTTCCTGCTCCTCTTAGCATGATAAAGAAGATTCAAAGAGAGTGAGATGCCAGCTCCTTTCATTCAGTCAGTAGCTTCAATCATTTCTGGACGTTTTTCAATGGCAAAAATCAATGAATATTGTAAATGCACAAACAGTAATTTCTCCGCATTGCAAGGTGCAATTCTGAAATTTTTTGCTTTTTCCTGCTCCTCTTAGCATGATAAAGAAGATTCAAAGAGAGTGAGATGCCAGCTCCTTTCATTCAGTCAGTAGCTTCAAACATTTCTGGTATATGAATAACATGATGTTTTTCAATGGCAAAAATCAATGAATATTGTAAATGCACAAACAGTAATTTCCCCGCATTGCAAGGTGCAATTCTGAAATTTTTTGCTTTTTCCTGCTCCTCTTAGCATGATAAAGAAGATTCAAAGAGAGTGAGATGCCAGCTCCTTTCATTCAGTCAGTAGCTTCAATCATTTCTGGTATATGAATAACATGATGTTTTTCAATGGCAAAAATCAATGAATATTGTAAATGCACAAACAGTAATTTCTCCGCATTGCAAGGTGCAATTCTGAAATGTTTTGCTTTTTCCTGCTCCTCTTAGCATGATAAAGAAGATTCAAAGAGAGTGAGATGCCAGCTCCTTTCATTCAGTCAGTAGCTTCAATCATTTCTGGACGTTTTTCAATGGCAAAAATCAATGAATATTGTAAATGCACAAACAGTAATTTCTCCGCATTGCAAGGTGCAATTCTGAAATTTTTTGGTTTTTCCTGCTCCTCTTAGCATGATAAAGAAGATTCAAAGAGAGTGAGATGCCAGTTCCTTTCATTCAGTCAGTAGCTTCAATCATTTCTGGACGTTTTTCAATGGAAAAAATCAATGAATATTGTAAATGCACAAACAGTAATTTCTCCGCATTGCAAGGTGCAATTCTGAAATTTTTTGCTTTTTCCTGCTCCTCTTAGCATGATAAAGAAGATTCAAAGAGAGTGAGATGCCAGCTCCTTTCATTCAGTCAGTAGCTTCAAACATTTCTGGTATATGAATAACATGATGTTTTTCAATGGCAAAAATCAATGAATATTGTAAATGCACAAACAGTAATTTCCCCGCATTGCAAGGTGCAATTCTGAAATTTTTTGCTTTTTCCTGCTCCTCTTAGCATGATAAAGAAGATTCAAAGAGAGTGAGATGCCATCTCCTTTCATTCAGTCAGTAGCTTCAATCATTTCTGGTATATGAATAACATGATGTTTTTCAATGGCAAAAATCAATGAATATTGTAAATGCACAAACAGTAATTTCTCCGCATTGCAAGGTGCAATTCTGAAATTTTTTGCTTTTTCCTGCTCCTCTTAGCATGATAAAGAAGATTCAAAGAGAGTGAGATGCCAGCTCCTTTCATTCAGTCAGTAGCTTCAATCATTTCTGGACGTTTTTCAATGGCAAAAATCAATGAATATTGTAAATGCACAAACAGTAATTTCTCCGCATTGCAAGGTGCAATTCTGAAATTTTTTGGTTTTTCCTGCTCCTCTTAGCATGATAAAGAAGATTCAAAGAGAGTGAGATGCCAGTTCCTTTCATTCAGTCAGTAGCTTCAATCATTTCTGGTATATGAATAACATGATGTTTTTCAATGGCAAAAATCAATGAATATTGTAAATTTACAAACAGTAATTTCTCCGCATTGCAAGGTGCAATTCTGAAATTTTTTGCTTTTTCCTGCTCCTCTTAGCATGATAAAGAAGATTCAAAGAGAGTGAGATGCCAGCTCCTTTCATTCAGTCAGTAGCTTCAAACATTTCTGGTATATGAATAACATGATGTTTTTCAATGGCAAAAATCAATGAATATTGTAAATGCACAAACAGTAATTTCTCCGCATTGCAAGGTGCAATTCTGAAATTTTTTGCTTTTTCCTGCTCCTCTTAGCATGATAAAGAAGATTCATAGAGAGTGAGATGCCAGCTCCTTTCATTCAGTCAGTAGCTTCAGTCATTTCTGGACGTTTTTCAATGGCAAAAATCAATGAATATTGTAAATGCACAAACAGTAATTTCTCTGCATTGCAAGGTGCAATTCTGAAATTTTTGGTTTTTCCTGCTCCTCTTAGCATGATAAACAAGATTCAAAGAGAGTGAGATGCCAGCTCCTTTCATTCAGTCAGTAGCTTCAATCATTTCTGGACGTTTTTCAATGGCAAAAATCAATGAATATTGTAAATGCACAAACAGTAATTTCTCCGCATTGCAAGGTGCAATTCTGAAATTTTTTGCTTTTTCCTGCTCCTCTTAGCATGATAAAGAAGATTCAAAGAGAGTGAGATGCCAGTTCCTTTCATTCAGTCAGTAGCTTCAATCATTTCTGGACGTTTTTCAATGGCAAAAATCAATGAATATTGTAAATGCACAAACAGTAATTTCTCCACATTGCAAGGTGCAATTCTGAATTTTTTTGCTTTTTCCTGCTCCTCTTAGCATGATAAACAAGATTCAAAGAGAGTGAGATGCCAGCTCCTTTCATTCAGTCAGTAGCTTCAATCATTTCTGGACGTTTTTCAATGGCAAAAATCAATGAATATTGTAAATGCACAAACAGTAATTTCTCCGCATTGCAAGGTGCAATTCTGAAATTTTTTGCTTTTTCCTGCTCCTCTTAGCATGATAAAGAAGATTCAAAGAGAGTGAGATGCCAGCTCCTTTCATTCAGTCAGTAGCTTCAAACATTTCTGGTATATGAATAACATGATGTTTTTCAATGGCAAAAATCAATGAATATTGTAAATGCACAAACAGTAATTTCTCCGCATTGCAAGGTGCAATTCTGAAATTTTTTGCTTTTTCCTGCTCCTCTTAGCATGATAAAGAAGATTCAAAGAGAGTGAGATGCCAGCTCCTTTCATTCAGTCAGCTTCAATCATTTCTGGTATATGAATAACATGATGTTTTTCAATGGCAAAAATCAATGAATATTGTAAATGCACAAACAGTAATTTCTCCGCATTGCAAGGTGCAATTCTGAAATTTTTTGCTTTTTCCTGCTCCTCTTAGCATGATAAAGAAGATTCAAAGAGAGTGAGATGCCAGCTCCTTTCATTCAGTCAGTAGCTTCAATCATTTCTGGACGTTTTTCAATGGCAAAAATCAATGAATATTGTAAATGCACAAACAGTAATTTCTCCGCATTGCAAGGTGCAATTCTGAAATTTTTTGCTTTTTCCTGCTCCTCTTAGCATGATAAAGAAGATTCAAAGAGAGTGAGATGCCAGCTCCTTTCATTCAGTCAGTAGCTTCAAACATTTCTGGTATATGAATAACATGATGTTTTTCAATGGCAAAAATCTATGAATATTGTAAATGCACAAACAGTAATTTCCCCGCATTGCAAGGTGCAATTCTGAAATTTTTTGCTTTTTCCTGCTCCTCTTAGCATGATAAAGAAGATTCAAAGAGAGTGAGATGCCAGCTCCTTTCATTCAGTCAGTAGCTTCAATCATTTCTGGTATATGAATAACATGATGTTTTTCAATGGCAAAAATCAATGAATATTGTAAATGCACAAACAGTAATTTCTCCGCATTGCAAGGTGCAATTCTGAAATTTTTTGCTTTTTCCTGCTCCTCTTAGCATGATAAAGAAGATTCAAAGAGAGTGAGATGCCAGCTCCTTTCATTCAGTCAGTAGCTTCATTCATTTCTGGACGTTTTTCAATGGCAAAAATCAATGAATATTGTAAATGCACAAACAGTAATTTCTCTGCATTGCAAGGTGCAATTCTGAAATTTTTTGGTTTTTCCTGCTCCTCTTAGCATGATAAAGAAGATTCAAAGAGAGTGAGATGCCAGTTCCTTTCATTCAGTCAGTAGCTTCAATCATTTCTGGACGTTTTTCAATAGCAAAAATCAATGAATATTGTAAATGCACAAACAGTAATTTCTCCACATTGCAAGGTGCAATTCTGAATTTTTTTGCTTTTTCCTGCTCCTCTTAGCATGATAAACAAGATTCAAAGAGAGTGAGATGCCAGCTCCTTTCATTCAGTCAGTAGCTTCAATCATTTCTGGACGTTTTTCAATGGCAAAAATCAATGAATATTGTAAATGCACAAACAGTAATTTCTCCGCATTGCAAGGTGCAATTCTGAAATTTTTTGCTTTTTCCTGCTCCTCTTAGCATGATAAAGAAGATTCAAAGAGAGTGAGATGCCAGCTCCTTTCATTCAGTCAGTAGCTTCAAACATTTCTGGTATATGAATAACATGATGTTTTTCAATGGCAAAAATCAATGAATATTGTAAATGCACAAACAGTAATTTCTCCGCATTGCAAGGTGCAATTCTGAAATTTTTTGCTTTTTCCTGCTCCTCTTAGCATGATAAAGAAGATTCAAAGAGAGTGAGATGCCAGCTCCTTTCATTCAGTCAGCTTCAATCATTTCTGGTATATGAATAACATGATGTTTTTCAATGGCAAAAATCAATGAATATTGTAAATGCACAAACAGTAATTTCTCCGCATTGCAAGGTGCAATTCTGAAATTTTTTGCTTTTTCCTGCTCCTCTTAGCATGATAAAGAAGATTCAAAGAGAGTGAGATGCCAGCTCCTTTCATTCAGTCAGTAGCTTCAATCATTTCTGGTATATGAATAACATGATGTTTTTCAATGGCAAAAATCAATGAATATTGTAAATTTACAAACAGTAATTTCTCCGCATTGCAAGGTGCAATTCTGAAATTTTTTGCTTTTTCCTGCTCCTCTTAGCATGATAAAGAAGATTCAAAGAGAGTGAGATGCCAGCTCCTTTCATTCAGTCAGTAGCTTCAAACATTTCTGGTATATGAATAACATGATGTTTTTCAATGGCAAAAATCAATGAATATTGTAAATGCACAAACAGTAATTTCTCCGCATTGCAAGGTGCAATTCTGAAATTTTTTGCTTTTTCCTGCTCCTCTTAGCATGATAAAGAAGATTCAAAGAGAGTGAGATGCCAGCTCCTTTCATTCAGTCAGTAGCTTCAATCATTTCTGGACGTTTTTCAATGGCAAAAATCAATGAATATTGTAAATGCACAAACAGTAATTTCTCTGCATTGCAAGGTGCAATTCTGAAATTTTTTGGTTTTTCCTGCTCCTCTTAGCATGATAAACAAGATTCAAAGAGAGTGAGATGCCAGCTCCTTTCATTCAGTCAGTAGCTTCAATCATTTCTGGACGTTTTTCAATGGCAAAAATCAATGAATATTGTAAATGCACAAACAGTAATTTCTCCGCATTGCAAGGTGCAATTCTGAAATTTTTTGCTTTTTCCTGCTCCTCTTAGCATGATAAAGAAGATTCAAAGAGAGTGAGATGCCAGTTCCTTTCATTCAGTCAGTAGCTTCAATCATTTCTGGACGTTTTTCAATGGCAAAAATCAATGAATATTGTAAATGCACAAACAGTAATTTCTCCACATTGCAAGGTGCAATTCTGAATTTTTTTGCTTTTTCCTGCTCCTCTTAGCATGATAAACAAGATTCAAAGAGAGTGAGATGCCAGCTCCTTTCATTCAGTCAGTAGCTTCAATCATTTCTGGACGTTTTTCAATGGCAAAAATAAATGAATATTGTAAATGCACAAACAGTAATTTCTCCGCATTGCAAGGTGCAATTCTGAAATTTTTTGCTTTTTCCTGCTCCTCTTAGCATGATAAAGAAGATTCAAAGAGAGTGAGATGCCAGCTCCTTTCATACAGTCAGTAGCTTCAAACATTTCTGGTATATGAATAACATGATGTTTTTCAATGGCAAAAATCAATGAATATTGTAAATGCACAAACAGTAATTTCTCCGCATTGCAAGGTGCAATTCTGAAATTTTTTGCTTTTTCCTGCTCCTCTTAGCATGATAAAGAAGATTCAAAGAGAGTGAGATGCCAGCTCCTTTCATTCAGTCAGCTTCAATCATTTCTGGTATATGAATAACATGATGTTTTTCAATGGCAAAAATCAATGAATATTGTAAATGCACAAACAGTAATTTCTCCGCATTGCAAGGTGCAATTCTGAAATTTTTTGCTTTTTCCTGCTCCTCTTAGCATGATAAAGAAGATTCAAAGAGAGTGAGATGCCAGCTCCTTTCATTCAGTCAGTAGCTTCAATCATTTCTGGACGTTTTTCAATGGCAAAAATCAATGAATATTGTAAATGCACAAACAGTAATTTCTCCGCATTGCAAGGTGCAATTCTGAAATTTTTTGCTTTTTCCTGCTCCTCTTAGCATGATAAAGAAGATTCAAAGAGAGTGAGATGCCAGCTCCTTTCATTGAGTCAGTAGCTTCAAACATTTCTGGTATATGAATAACATGATGTTTTTCAATGGCAAAAATCAATGAATATTGTAAATGCACAAACAGTAATTTCCCCGCATTGCAAGGTGCAATTCTGAAATTTTTTGCTTTTTCCTGCTCCTCTTAGCATGATAAAGAAGATTCAAAGAGAGTGAGATGCCAGCTCCTTTCATTCAGTCAGTAGCTTCAATCATTTCTGGTATATGAATAACATGATGTTTTTCAATGGCAAAAATCAATGAATATTGTAAATGCACAAACAGTAATTTCTCCGCATTGCAAGGTGCAATTCTGAAATTTTTTGCTTTTTCCTGCTCCTCTTAGCATGATAAAGAAGATTCAAAGAGAGTGAGATGCCAGCTCCTTTCATTCAGTCAGTAGCTTCAATCATTTCTGGACGTTTTTCAATGGCAAAAATCAATGAATATTGTAAATGCACAAACAGTAATTTCTCTGCATTGCAAGGTGCAATTCTGAAATTTTTTGGTTTTTCCTGCTCCTCTTAGCATGATAAAGAAGATTCAAAGAGAGTGAGATGCCAGTTCCTTTCATTCAGTCAGTAGCTTCAATCATTTCTGGACGTTTTTCAATAGCAAAAATCAATGAATATTGTAAATGCACAAACAGTAATTTCTCCACATTGCAAGGTGCAATTCTGAATTTTTTTGCTTTTTCCTGCTCCTCTTAGCATGATAAACAAGATTCAAAGAGAGTGAGATGCCAGCTCCTTTCATTCAGTCAGTAGCTTCAATCATTTCTGGACGTTTTTCAATGGCAAAAATCAATGAATATTGTAAATGCACAAACAGTAATTTCTCCGCATTGCAAGGTGCAATTCTGAAATTTTTTGCTTTTTCCTGCTCCTCTTAGCATGATAAAGAAGATTCAAAGAGAGTGAGATGCCAGCTCCTTTCATTCAGTCAGTAGCTTCAAACATTTCTGGTATATGAATAACATGATGTTTTTCAATGGCAAAAATCAATGAATATTGTAAATGCACAAACAGTAATTTCTCCGCATTGCAAGGTGCAATTCTGAAATTTTTTGCTTTTTCCTGCTCCTCTTAGCATGATAAAGAAGATTCAAAGAGAGTGAGATGCCAGCTCCTTTCATTCAGTCAGCTTCAATCATTTCTGGTATATGAATAACATGATGTTTTTCAATGGCAAAAATCAATGAATATTGTAAATGCACAAACAGTAATTTCTCCGCATTGCAAGGTGCAATTCTGAAATTTTTTGCTTTTTCCTGCTCCTCTTAGCATGATAAAGAAGATTCAAAGAGAGTGAGATGCCAGCTCCTTTCATTCAGTCAGTAGCTTCAAACATTTCTGGTATATGAATAACATGATGTTTTTCAATGGCAAAAATCAATGAATATTGTAAATGCACAAACAGTAATTTCCCCGCATTGCAAGGTGCAATTCTGAAATTTTTTGCTTTTTCCTGCTCCTCTTAGCATGATAAAGAAGATTCAAAGAGAGTGAGATGCCAGCTCCTTTCATTCAGTCAGTAGCTTCAATCATTTCTGGACGTTTTTCAATGGCAAAAATCAATGAATATTGTAAATGCACAAACAGTAATTTCTCCGCATTGCAAGGTGCAATTCTGAAATTTTTTGCTTTTTCCTGCTCCTCTTAGCATGATAAAGAAGATTCAAAGAGAGTGAGATGCCAGCTCCTTTCATTCAGTCAGTAGCTTCAAACATTTCTGGTATATGAATAACATGATGTTTTTCAATGGCAAAAATCAATGAATATTGTAAATGCACAAACAGTAATTTCTCCGCATTGCAAGGTGCAATTCTGAAATTTTTTGCTTTTTCCTGCTCCTCTTAGCATGATAAAGAAGATTCAAAGAGAGTGAGATGCCAGCTCCTTTCATTCAGTCAGTAGCTTCAATCATTTCTGGACGTTTTTCAATGGCAAAAATCAATGAATATTGTAAATGCACAAACAGTAATTTCTCCGCATTGCAAGGTGCAATTCTGAAATTTTTTGCTTTTTCCTGCTCCTCTTAGCATGATAAACAAGATTCAAAGAGAGTGAGATGCCAGCTCCTTTCATTCAGTCAGTAGCTTCAATCATTTCTGGACGTTTTTCAATGGCAAAAATCAATGAATATTGTAAATGCACAAACAGTAATTTCTCCGCATTGCAAGGTGCAATTCTGAAATTTTTTGCTTTTTCCTGCTCCTCTTAGCATGATAAAGAAGATTCAAAGAGAGTGAGATGCCAGCTCCTTTCATTCAGTCAGTAGCTTCAATCATTTCTGGACGTTTTTCAATGGCAAAAATCAATGAATATTGTAAATGCACAAATAGTAATTTCTCCGCATTGCAAGGGGCAATTCTGAAATTTTTTGCTTTTTCCTGCTCCTCTTAGCATGATAAAGAAGATTCAAAGAGAGTGAGATGCCAGCTCCTTTCATTCAGTCAGTAGCTTCAAACATTTCTGGTATATGAATAACATGATGTTTTTCAATGGCAAAAATCAATGAATATTGTAAATGCACAAACAGTAATTTCTCCGCATTGCAAGGTGCAATTCTGAAATTTTTTGCTTTTTCCTGCTCCTCTTAGCATGATATAGAAGATTCAAAGAGAGTGAGATGCCAGCTCCTTTCCTTCAGTCAGTAGCTTCAATCATTTCTGGACGTTTTTCAATGGCAAAAATCAATGAATATTGTAAATGCACAAACAGTAATTTCTCCGCATTGCAAGGTGCAATTCTGAAATTTTTTGCTTTTTCCTGCTCCTCTTAGCATGATAAAGAATATTCAAAGAGAGTGAGATGCCAGCTCCTTTCATTCAGTCAGTAGCTTCAATCATTTCTGGTATATGAATAACATGATGTTTTTCAATGGCAAAAATCAATGAATATTGTAAATGCACAAACAGTAATTTCTCCGCATTGCAAGGTGCAATTCTGAAATTTTTTGCTTTTTCCTGCTCCTCTTAGCATGATAAAGAAGATTCAAAGAGAGTGAGATGCCAGCTCCTTTCATTCAGTCAGTAGCTTCAATCATTTCTGGTATATGAATAACATGATGTTTTTCAATGGCAAAAATCAATGAATATTGTAAATGCACAAACAGTAATTTCTCCGCATTGCAAGGTGCAATTCTGAATTTTTTTGCTTTTTCCTGCTCCTCTTAGCATGATAAAGAAGATTCAAAGAGAGTGAGATGCCAGCTCCTTTCATTCAGTCAGTAGCTTCAAATATTTCTGGTATATGAATAACATGATGTTTTTCAATGGCAAAAATCAATGAATATTGTAAATGCACAAACAGTAATTTCTCCGCATTGCAAGGTGCAATTCTGAAATTTTTTGCTTTTTCCTGCTCCTCTTAGCATGATAAAGAAGATTCAAAGAGAGTGAGATGCCAGCTCCTTTCATTCAGTCAGTAGCTTCACTCATTTCTGGACGTTTTTCAATGGCAAAAATCAATGAATATTGTAAATGCACAAACAGTAATTTCTCCGCATTGCAAGGTGCAATTCTGAAATTTCTTGCTTTTTCCTGCTCCTCTTAGCATGATAAAGAAGATTCAAAGAGAGTGAGATGCCAGCTCCTTTCATTCAGTCAGTAGCTTCAATCATTTCTGGTATATGAATAACATGATGTTTTTCAATGGCAAAAATCAATGAATATTGTAAATGCACAAACAGTAATTTCTCCGCATTGCAAGGTGCAATTCTGAAATTTTTTGCTTTTTCCTGCTCCTCTTAGCATGATAAAGAAGATTCAAAGAGAGTGAGATGCCAGCTCCTTTCATTCAGTCAGTAGCTTCAAACATTTCTGGTATATGAATAACATGATGTTTTTCAATGGCAAAAATCAATGAATATTGTAAATGCACAAACAGTAATTTCCCCGCATTGCAAGGTGCAATTCTGAAATTTTTTGCTTTTTCCTGCTCCTCTTAGCATGATAAAGAAGATTCAAAGAGAGTGAGATGCCAGCTCCTTTCATTCAGTCAGTAGCTTCAATCATTTCTGGTATATGAATAACATGATGTTTTTCAATGGCAAAAATCAATGAATATTGTAAATGCACAAACAGTAATTTCTCCGCATTGCAAGGTGCAATTCTGAAATTTTTTGCTTTTTCCTGCTCCTCTTAGCATGATAAAGAAGATTCAAAGAGAGTGAGATGCCAGCTCCTTTCATTCAGTCAGTAGCTTCAATCATTTCTGGACATTTTTCAATGGCAAAAATCAATGAATATTGTAAATGCACAAACAGTAATTTCTCTGCATTGCAAGGTGCAATTCTGAAATTTTTTGCTTTTTCCTGCTCCTCTTAGCATGATAAACAAGATTCAAAGAGAGTGAGATGCCAGCTCCTTTCATTCAGTCAGTAGCTTCAATCATTTCTGGACGTTTTTCAATGGCAAAAATCAATGAATATTGTAACTGCACAAACAGTAATTTCTCCGCATTGCAAGGTGCAATTCTGAAATTTTATGTTTTTTCCTGCTCCTCTTAGCATGATAAAGAAGATTCAAAGAGAGTGAGATGCCAGCTCCTTTCATTCAGTCAGTAGCTTCAAACATTTCTGGTATATGAATAACATGATGTTTTTCAATGGCAAAAATCAATGAATATTGTAAATGCACAAACAGTAATTTCTCCGCATTGCAAGGTGCAATTCTGAAATTTTTTGCTTTTTCCTGCTCCTCTTAGCATGATAAAGAAGATTCAAAGAGAGTGAGATGCCAGCTCCTTTCATTCAGTCAGCTTCAATCATTTCTGGTATATGAATAACATGATGTTTTTCAATGGCAAAAATCAATGAATATTGTAAATGCACAAACAGTAATTTCTCCGCATTGCAAGGTGCAATTCTGAAATTTTTTGCTTTTTCCTGCTCCTCTTAGCATGATAAAGAAGATTCAAAGAGAGTGAGATGCCAGCTCCTTTCATTCAGTCAGTAGCTTCAATCATTTCTGGACGTTTTTCAATGGCAAAAATCAATGAATATTGTAAATGCACAAACAGTAATTTCTCCGCATTGCAAGGTGCAATTCTGAAATTTTTTGCTTTTTCCTGCTCCTCTTAGCATGATAAAGAAGATTCAAAGAGAGTGAGATGCCAGCTCCTTTCATTCAGTCAGTAGCTTCAAACATTTCTGGTATATGAATAACATGATGTTTTTCAATGGCAAAAAATCAATGAATATTGTAAATGCACAAACAGTAATTTCTCCGCATTGCAAGGTGCAATTCTGAAATTTTTTGCTTTTTCCTGCTCCTCTTAGCATGATAAAGAAGATTCAAAGAGAGTGAGATGCCAGCTCCTTTCATTCAGTCAGTAGCTTCAATCATTTCTGGACGTTTTTCAATGGCAAAAATCAATGAATATTGTAAATGCACAAACAGTAATTTCTCCGCATTGCAAGGTGCAATTCTGAAATTTTTTGCTTTTTCCTGCTCCTCTTAGCATGATAAAGATGATTCAAAGAGAGTGAGATGCCAGCTCCTTTCATTCAGTCAGTAGCTTCAAACATTTCTGGTATATGAATAACATGATGTTTTTCAATGGCAAAAATCAATGAATATTGTAAATGCACAAACAGTAATTTCTCTGCATTGCAAGGTGCAATTCTGAAATTTTTTGCTTTTTCCTGCTCCTCTTAGCATGATAAAGAAGATTGAAAGAGAGTGAGATGCCAGCTCCTTTCATTCAGTCAGTAGCTTCAATCATTTCTGGACGTTTTTCAATGGCAAAAATCAATGAATATTGTAAATGCACAAACAGTAATTTCTCCGCATTGCAAGGTGCAATTCTGAAATTTTTTGCTTTTTCCTGCTCCTCTTAGCATGATAAACAAGATTCAAAGAGAGTGAGATGCCAGCTCCTTTCATTCAGTCAGTAGCTTCAATCATTTCTGGACGTTTTTCAATGGCAAAAATCAATGAATATTGTAAATGCACAAACAGTAATTTCTCCGCATTGCAAGGTGCAATTCTGAAATTTTTTGCTTTTTCCTGCTCCTCTTAGCATGATAAAGAAGATTCAAAGAGAGTGAGATGCCAGCTCCTTTCATTCAGTCAGTAGCTTCAATCATTTCTGGTATATGAATAACATGATGTTTTTCAATGGCAAAAATCAATGAATATTGTAAATGCACAAACAGTAATTTCTCCGCATTGCAAGGTGCAATTCTGAATTTTTTTGCTTTTTCCTGCTCCTCTTAGCATGATAAAGAAGATTCAAAGAGAGTGAGATGCCAGCTCCTTTCATTCAGTCAGTAGCTTCAAATATTTCTGGTATATGAATAACATGATGTTTTTCAATGGCAAAAATCAATGAATATTGTAAATGCACAAACAGTAATTTCTCCGCATTGCAAGGTGCAATTCTGAAATTTTTTGCTTTTTCCTGCTCCTCTTAGCATGATAAAGAAGATTCAAAGAGAGTGAGATGCCAGCTCCTTTCATTCAGTCAGTAGCTTCAATCATTTCTGGACGTTTTTCAATGGCAAAAATCAATGAATATTGTAAATGCACAAACAGTAATTTCTCCGCATTGCAAGGTGCAATTCTGAAATTTTTTGCTTTTTCCTGCTCCTCTTAGCATGATAAAGAAGATTCAAAGAGAGTGAGATGCCAGCTCCTTTCATTCAGTCAGTAGCTTCAATCATTTCTGGTATATGAATAACATGATGTTTTTCAATGGCAAAAATCAATGAATATTGTAAATGCACAAACAGTAATTTCTCCGCATTGCAAGGTGCAATTCTGAAATTTTTTGCTTTTTCCTGCTCCTCTTAGCATGATAAAGAAGATTCAAAGAGATTTAGATGCCAGCTCCTTTCATTCAGTCAGTAGCTACAATCATTTCTGGACGTTTTTCAATGGCAAAAATCAATGAATATTGTAAATGCACAAACAGTAATTTCTCCGCATTGCAAGGTGCAATTCTGAAATTTTTTGCTTTTTCCTGCTCCTCTTAGCATGATAAAGAATATTCAAAGAGAGTGAGATGCCAGCTCCTTTCATTCAGTCAGTAGCTTCAAACATTTCTGGTATATGAATAACATGATGTTTTTCAATGGCAAAAATCAATGAATATTGTAAATGCACAAACAGTAATTTCTCCGCATTGCAAGGTGCAATTCTGAAATTTTTTGCTTTTTCCTGCTCCTCTTAGCATGATAAAGAAGATTCAAAGAGAGTGAGATGCCAGCTCCTTTCATTCAGTCAGTAGCTTCAAACATTTCTGGTATATGAATAACATGATGTTTTTCAATGGCAAAAATCAATGAATATTGTAAATGCACAAACAGTAATTTCTCCGCATTGCAAGATGCAATTCTGAAATTTTTTGCTTTTTCCTGCTCCTCTTAGCATGATAAAGAAGATTCAAAGAGAGTGAGATGCCAGCTCCTTTCATTCAGTCAGTAGCTTCAATCATTTCTGGACGTTTTTCAATGGCAAAAATCAATGAATATTGTAAATGCACATACAGTAATTTCTTCGCATTGCAAGGTGCAATTCTGAAATTTTTTGCTTTTTCCTGCTCCTCTTAGCATGATAAAGAAGATTCAAAGAGAGTGAGATGCCAGCTCCTTTCATTCAGTCAGTAGCTTCAATCATTTCTGGACGTTTTTCAATGGCAAAAATAAATGAATATTGTAAATGCACAAACAGTAATTTCTCCGCATTGCAAGGTGCAATTCTGAAATTTTTTGCTTTTTCCTGCTCCTCTTAGCATGATAAAGAAGATTCAAAGAGAGTGAGATGCCAGCTCCTTTCATTCAGTCAGTAGCTTCAATCATTTCTGGACGTTTTTCAATGGTAAAAATCAATGAATATTGTAAATGCACAAACAGTAATTTCTCCGCATTGCAAGGTGCAATTCTGAAATTTTTTGCTTTTTCCTGCTCCTCTTAGCATGATAAACAAGATTCAAAGAGAGTGAGATGCCAGCTCCTTTCATTCAGTCAGTAGCTTCAATCATTTCTGGACGTTTTTCAATGGCAAAAATCAATGAATATTGTAAATGCACAAACAGTAATTTCTCCGGATTGCAAGGTGCAATTCTGAAATATTTTGCTTTTTCCTGCTCCTCTTAGCATGATAAAGAAGATTCAAAGAGAGTGAGATGCCAGCTCCTTTCATTCAGTCAGTAGCTTCAAACATTTCTGGTATATGAATAACATGATGTTTTTCAATGGCAAAAAATCAATGAATATTGTAAATGCACAAACAGTAATTTCTCCGCATTGCAAGGTGCAATTCTGAAATTTTTTGCTTTTTCCTGCTCCTCTTAGCATGATAAAGAAGATTCAAAGAGAGTGAGATGCCAGCTCCTTTCATTCAGTCAGTAGCTTCAATCATTTCTGGACGTTTTTCAATGGCAAAAATCAATGAATATTGTAAATGCACAAACAGTAATTTCTCCGCATTGCAAGGTGCAATTCTGAAATTTTTTGCTTTTTCCTGCTCCTCTTAGAATGATAAAGAAGATTCAAAGAGAGTGAGATGCCAGCTCCTTTCATTCAGTCAGTAGCTTCAAACATTTCTGGTATATGAATAACATGATGTTTTTCAATGGCAAAAATCAATGAATATTGTAAATGCACAAACAGTAATTTCTCCGCATTGCAAGGTGCAATTCTGAAATTTTTTGCTTTTTCCTGCTCCTCTTAGCATGATAAAGAAGATTCAAAGAGAGTGAGATGCCAGCTCCTTTCATTCAGTCAGTAGCTTCAATCATTTCTGGACGTTTTTCAATGGCAAAAATCAATGAATATTGTAAATGCACAAACAGTAATTTTTCCGCATTGCAAGGTGCAATTCTGAAATTTTTTGCTTTTTCCTGCTCCTCTTAGCATGATAAAGAAGATTCAAAGAGATTTAGATGCCAGCTCCTTTCATTCAGTCAGTAGCTTCAATCATTTCTGGACGTTTTTCAATGGCAAAAATCAATGAATATTGTAAA
This sequence comes from Phyllobates terribilis, assembly GCF_046119375.1. Taxonomy (NCBI): domain Eukaryota; kingdom Metazoa; phylum Chordata; class Amphibia; order Anura; family Dendrobatidae; genus Phyllobates; species Phyllobates terribilis. The sequence continues at coordinate 357,987 of NW_027363640.1, forward strand.
TGCACAAACAGTAATTTCTCCGCATTGCAAGGTGCAATTCTGAAATTTTTTGCTTTTTCCTGCTCCTCTTAGCATGATAAAGAATATTCAAAGAGAGTGAGATGCCAGCTCCTTTCATTCAGTCAGTAGCTTCAAACATTTCTGGTATATGAATAACATGATGTTTTTCAATGGCAAAAATCAATGAATATTGTAAATGCACAAACAGTAATTTCTCCGCATTGCAAGGTGCAATTCTGAAATTTTTTGCTTTTTCCTGCTCCTCTTAGCATGATAAAGAAGATTCAAAGAGAGTGAGATGCCAGCTCCTTTCATTCAGTCAGTAGCTTCAAACATTTCTGGTATATGAATAACATGATGTTTTTCAATGGCAAAAATCAATGAATATTGTAAATGCACAAACAGTAATTTCTCCGCATTGCAAGGTGCAATTCTGAAATTTTTTGCTTTTTCCTGCTCCTCTTAGCATGATAAAGAAGATTCAAAGAGAGTGAGATGCCAGCTCCTTTCATTCAGTCAGTAGCTTCAATCATTTCTGGACGTTTTTCAATGGCAAAAATCAATGAATATTGTAAATGCACATACAGTAATTTCTTCGCATTGCAAGGTGCAATTCTGAAATTTTTTGTTTTTTCCTGCTCCTCTTAGCATGATAAAGAAGATTCAAAGAGAGTGAGATGCCAGCTCCTTTCATTCAGTCAGTAGCTTCAATCATTTCTGGACGTTTTTCAATGGCAAAAATCAATGAATATTGTAAATGCACAAACAGTAATTTCTCCGCATTGCAAGGTGCAATTCTGAAATTTTTTGCTTTTTCCTGCTCCTCTTAGCATGATAAAGAAGATTCAAAGAGAGTGAGATGCCAGCTCCTTTCATTCAGTCAGTAGCTTCAATCATTTCTGGATGTTTTTCAATGGTAAAAATCAATGAATATTGTAAATGCACAAACAGTAATTTCTCCGCATTGCAAGGTGCAATTCTGAAATTTTTTGCTTTTTCCTGCTCCTCTTAGCATGATAAAGAATATTCAAAGAGAGTGAGATGCCAGCTCCTTTCATTCAGTCAGTAGCTTCAATCATTTCTGGTATATGAATAACATGATGTTTTTCAATGGCAAAAATCAATGAATATTGTAAATGCACAAACAGTAATTTCTCCGCATTGCAAGGTGCAATTCTGAAATTTTTTGCTTTTTCCTGCTCCTCTTAGCATGATAAAGAAGATTCAAAGAGAGTGAGATGCCAGCTCCTTTCATTCAGTCAGTAGCTTCAATCATTTCTGGACGTTTTTCAATGGCAAAAATCAATGAATTGTGTAAATGCACAAACAGTAATTTCTCCGCATTGCAAGGTGCAATTCTGAAATTTTTTGCTTTTTCCTGCTCCTCTTAGCATGATAAACAAGATTCAAAGAGAGTGAGATGCCAGCTCCTTTCATTCAGTCAGTAGCTTCAATCATTTCTGGACGTTTTTCAATGGCAAAAATCAATGAATATTGTAAATGCACAAACAGTAATTTCTCCGCATTGCAAGGTGCAATTCTGAAATTTTTTGCTTTTTCCTGCTCCTCTTAGCATGATAAAGAAGATTCAAAGAGAGTGAGATGCCAGCTCCTTTCATTCAGTCAGTAGCTTCAAACATTTCTGGTATATGAATAACATGATGTTTTTCAATGGCAAAAATCAATGAATATTGTAAATGCACAAACAGTAATTTCTCCGCATTGCAAGGTGCAATTCTGAAATTTTTTGCTTTTTCCTGCTCCTCTTAGCATGATAAAGAAGATTAAAAGAGAGTGAGATGCCAGCTCCTTTCATTCAGTCAGTAGCTTCAATCATTTCTGGACATTTTTTCAATGGCAAAAATCAATGAATATTGTAAATGCACAAACAGTAATTTCTCCGCATTGCAAGGTGTAATTCTGAAATTTTTTGCTTTTTCCTGCTCCTCTTAGCATGATAAAGAAGATTCAAAGAGAGTGAGATGCCAGCTCCTTTCATTCAGTCAGTAGCTTCAAACATTTCTGGTGTATGAATAACATGATGTTTTTCAATGGCAAAAATCAATGAATATTGTAAATGCACAAACAGTAATTTCTCCGCATTGCAAGGTGCAATTCTGAAATTTTTTGCTTTTTCCTGCTCCTCTTAGCATGATAAAGAAGATTCAAAGAGAGTGAGATGCCAGCTCCTTTCATTCAGTCAGTAGCTTCAATCATTTCTGGACGTTTTTCAATGGCAAAAATCAATGAATATTGTAAATGCACAAACAGTAATTTCTCCGCATTGCAAGGTGCAATTCTGAAATTTTTTGCTTTTTCCTGCTCCTCTTAGCATGATAAAGAAGATTCAAAGAGAGTGAGATGCCAGCTCCTTTCATTCAGTCAGTAGCTTCAATCATTTCTGGTATATGAATAACATGATGTTTTTCAATGGCAAAAATCAATGAATATTGTAAATGCACAAACAGTAATTTCTCCGCATTGCAAGGTGCAATTCTGAAATTTTTTGCTTTTTCCTGCTCCTCTTAGCATGATAAAGAAGATTCAAAGAGAGTGAGATGCCAGCTCCTTTCATTCAGTCAGTAGCTTCAATCATTTCTGGTATATGAATAACATGATGTTTTTCAATGGCAAAAATCAATGAATATTGTAAATGCACAAACAGTAATTTCTCCGCATTGCAAGGTGCAATTCTGAAATTTTTTGCTTTTTCCTGCTCCTCTTAGCATGATAAAGAAGATTCAAAGAGAGTGAGATGCCAGCTCCTTTCATTCAGTCAGTAGCTTCAAACATTTCTGGTATATGAATAACATGATGTTTTTCAATGGCAAAAATCAATGAATATTGTAAATGCACAAACAGTAATTTCTCCGCATTGCAAGGTGCAATTCTGAAATTTTTTGCTTTTTCCTGCTCCTCTTAGCATGATAAAGAAGATTCAAAGAGAGTGAGATGCCAGCTCCTTTCATTCAGTCAGTAGCTTCAATCATTTCTGGACGTTTTTCAATGGCAAAAATCAATGAATATTGTAAATGCACAAACAGTAATTTCTCCGCATTGCAAGGTGCAATTCTGAAATTTTTTGCTTTTTCCTGCTCCTCTTAGCATGATAAAGAAGATTCAAAGAGATTTAGATGCCAGCTCCTTTCATTCAGTCAGTAGCTTCAATCATTTCTGGACGTTTTTCAATGGCAAAAATCAATGAATATTGTAAATGCACAAACAGTAATTTCTCCGCATTGCAAGGTGCAATTCTGAAATTTTTTGCTTTTTCCTGCTCCTCTTAGCATGATAAAGAAGATTCAAAGAGAGAGAGATGCCAGCTCCTTTCATTCAGTCAGTAGCTTCAAACATTTCTGGTATATGAATAACATGATGTTTTTCAATGGCAAAAATCAATGAATATTGTAAATGCACAAACAGTAATTTCTCCGCATTGCAAGGTGCAATTCTGATATTTTTTGCTTTTTCCTGCTTCTCTTAGCATGATAAAGAAGATTCAAAGAGAGTGAGATGCCAGCTCCTTTCATTCAGTCAGTAGCTTCAAACATTTCTGGTATATGAATAACATGATGTTTTTCAATGGCAAAAATCAATGAATATTGTAAATGCACAAACAGTAATTTCTCCGCATTGCAAGGTGCAATTCTGAAATTTTTTGCTTTTTCCTGCTCCTCTTAGCATGATAAAGAAGATTCAAAGAGAGTGAGATGCCAGCTCCTTTCATTCAGTCAGTAGCTTCAATCATTTCTGGACGTTTTTCAATGGCAAAAATCAATGAATATTGTAAATGCACAAACAGTAATTTCTTCGCATTGCAAGGAGCAATTCTGAAATTTTTTGCTTTTTCCTGCTCCTCTTAGCATGATAAAGAAGATTCAAAGAGAGTGAGATGCCAGCTCCTTTCATTCAGTCAGTAGCTTCAATCATTTCTGGACGTTTTTCAATGGCAAAAATCAATGAATATTGTAAATGCACAAACAGTAATTTCTCCGCATTGCAAGGTGCAATTCTGAAATTTTTTGCTTTTTCCTGCTCCTCTTAGCATGATAAAGAAGATTCAAAGAGTGAGATGCCAGCTCCTTTCATTCAGTCAGTAGCTTCAATCATTTCTGGACGTTTTTCAATGGCAAAAATCAATGAATATTGTAAATGCACAAACAGTAATTTCTCCGCATTGCAAGGTGCAATTCTGAAATTTTTTGCTTTTTCCTGCTCCTCTTAGCATGATAAAGAAGATTCAAAGAGAGTGAGATGCCAGCTCCTTTCATTCAGTCAGTAGCTTCAATCATTTCTGGTATATGAATAACATGATGTTTTTCAATGGCAAAAATCAATGAATATTGTAAATGCACAAACAGTAATTTCTCCGCATTGCAAGGTGCAATTCTGAAATTTTTTGCTTTTTCCTGCTCCTCTTAGCATGATAAAGAAGATTCAAAGAGAGTGAGATGCCAGCTCCTTTCATTCAGTCAGTAGCTTCAAACATTTCTGGTATATGAATAACATGATGTTTTTCAATGGCAAAAATCAATGAATATTGTAAATGCACAAACAGTAATTTCTCCGCATTGCAAGGTGCAATTCTGAAATTTTTTGCTTTTTCCTGCTCCTCTTAGCATGATAAAGAAGATTCAAAGAGAGTGAGATGCCAGCTCCTTTCATTCAGTCAGTAGCTTCAATCATTTCTGGACGTTTTTCAATGGCAAAAATCAATGAATATTGTAAATGCACAAACAGTAATTTCTCCGCATTGCAAGGTGCAATTCTGAAATTTTTTGCTTTTTCCTGCTCCTCTTAGCATGATAAAGAAGATTCAAAGAGATTTAGATGCCAGCTCCTTTCATTCAGTCAGTAGCTTCAATCATTTCTGGACGTTTTTCAATGGCAAAAATCAATGAATATTGTAAATGCACAAACAGTAATTTCTCCGCATTGCAAGGTGCAATTCTGAAATTTTTTGCTTTTTCCTGCTCCTCTTAGCATGATAAAGAAGATTCAAAGAGAGAGAGATGCCAGCTCCTTTCATTCAGTCAGTAGCTTCAAACATTTCTGGTATATGAATAACATGATGTTTTTCAATGGCAAAAATCAATGAATATTGTAAATGCACAAACAGTAATTTCTCCGCATTGCAAGGTGCAATTCTGATATTTTTTGCTTTTTCCTGCTTCTCTTAGCATGATAAAGAAGATTCAAAGAGAGTGAGATGCCAGCTCCTTTCATTCAGTCAGTAGCTTCAAACATTTCTGGTATATGAATAACATGATGTTTTTCAATGGCAAAAATCAATGAATATTGTAAATGCACAAACAGTAATTTCTCCGCATTGCAAGGTGCAATTCTGAAATTTTTTGCTTTTTCCTGCTCCTCTTAGCATGATAAAGAAGATTCAAAGAGAGTGAGATGCCAGCTCCTTTCATTCAGTCAGTAGCTTCAATCATTTCTGGACGTTTTTCAATGGCAAAAATCAATGAATATTGTGAATGCACAAACAGTAATTTCTTCGCATTGCAAGGAGCAATTCTGAAATTTTTTGCTTTTTCCTGCTCCTCTTAGCATGATAAAGAAGATTCAAAGAGAGTGAGATGCCAGCTCCTTTCATTCAGTCAGTAGCTTCAATCATTTCTGGACGTTTTTCAATGGCAAAAATCAATGAATATTGTAAATGCACAAACAGTAATTTCTCCGCATTGCAAGGTGCAATTCTGAAATTTTTTGCTTTTTCCTGCTCCTCTTAGCATGATAAAGAAGATTCAAAGAGTGAGATGCCAGCTCCTTTCATTCAGTCAGTAGCTTCAATCATTTCTGGACGTTTTTCAATGGCAAAAATCAATGAATATTGTAAATGCACAAACAGTAATTTCTCCGCATTGCAAGGTGCAATTCTGAAATGTTTTGCTTTTTCCTGCTCCTCTTAGCATGATAAAGAAGATTCAAAGAGAGTGAGATGCCAGCTCCTTTCATTCAGTCAGTAGCTTCAATCATTTCTGGACGTTTTTCAATGGCAAAAATCAATGAATATTGTAAATGCACAAACAGTAATTTCTCCGCATTGCAAGGTGCAATTCTGAAATTTTTTGCTTTTTCCTGCTCCTCTTAGCATGATAAAAAAGATTCAAAGAGAGTGAGATGCCAGCTCCTTTCATTCAGTCAGTAGCTTCAAACATTTCTGGTATATGAATAACATGATGTTTTTCAATGGCAAAAATCAATGAATATTGTAAATGCACAAACAGTAATTTCTCCGCATTGCAAGGTGCAATTCTGAAATTTTTTGCTTTTTCCTGCTCCTCTTAGCATGATAAAGAAGATTCAAAGAGAGTGAGATGCCAGCTCCTTTCATTCAGTCAGTAGCTTCAATCATTTCTGGACGTTTTTCAATGGCAAAAATCAATGAATATTGTAAATGCACAAACAGTAATTTCTCCGCATTGCAAGGTGCAATTCTGAAATTTTTTGCTTTTTCCTGCTCCTCTTAGCATGATAAAGAAGATTCAAAGAGAGTGAGATGCCAGCTCCTTTCATTCAGTCAGTAGCTTCAATCATTTCTGGACGTTTTTCAATGGCAAAAATCATTGAATATTGTAAATGCACAAACAGTAATTTCTCCGCATTGCAAGATGCAATTCTGAAATTTTTTGCTTTTTCCTGCTCCTCTTAGCATGATAAAGAAGATTCAAAGAGAGTGAGATGCCAGCTCCTTTCATTCAGTCAGTAGCTTCAATCATTTCTGGACGTTTTTCAATGGCAAAAATCAATGAATATTGTAAATGCACAAACAGTAATTTCTCCGCATTGCAAGGTGCAATTCTGAAATTTTTTGCTTTTTCCTGCTCCTCTTAGCATGATAAAGAAGATTCAAAGAGAGTGAGATGCCAGCTCCTTTCATTCAGTCAGTAGCTTCAATCATTTCTGGACGTTTTTCAATGGCAAAAATCAATGAATATTGTAAATGCACAAACAGTAATTTCTCCGCATTGCAAGGTGCAATTCTGAAATTTTTTGCTTTTTCCTGCTCCTCTTAGCATGATAAAGAAGATTCAAAGAGAGTGAGATGCCAGCTCCTTTCATTCAGTCAGTAGCTTCAAACATTTCTGGTATATGAATAACATGATGTTTTTCAATGGCAAAAATCAATGAATATTGTAAATGCACAAACAGTAATTTCTCCGCATTGCAAGGTGCAATTCTGAAATTTTTTGCTTTTTCCTGCTCCTCTTAGCATGATAAAGAAGATTCAAAGAGAGTGAGATGCCAGCTCCTTTCATTCAGTCAGTAGCTTCAATCATTTCTGGACATTTTTTCAATGGCAAAAATCAATGAATATTGTAAATGCACAAACAGTAATTTCTCCGCATTGCAAGGTGTAATTCTGAAATTTTTTGCTTTTTCCTGCTCCTCTTAGCATGATAAAGAAGATTCAAAGAGAGTGAGATGCCAGCTCCTTTCATTCAGTCAGTAGCTTCAAACATTTCTGGTGTATGAATAACATGATGTTTTTCAATGGCAAAAATCAATGAATATTGTAAATGCACAAACAGTAATTTCTCCGCATTGCAAGGTGCAATTCTGAAATTTTTTGCTTTTTCCTGCTCCTCTTAGCATGATAAAGAAGATTCAAAGAGAGTGAGATGCCAGCTCCTTTCATTCAGTCAGTAGCTTCAATCATTTCTGGTATATGAATAACATGATGTTTTTCAATGGCAAAAATCAATGAATATTGTAAATGCACAAACAGTAATTTCTCCGCATTGCAAGGTGCAATTCTGAAATTTTTTGCTTTTTCCTGCTCCTCTTAGCATGATAAAGAAGATTCAAAGAGAGTGAGATGCCAGCTCCTTTCATTCAGTCAGTAGCTTCAATCATTTCTGGTATATGAATAGCATGATGTTTTTCAATGGCAAAAATCAATGAATATTGTAAATGCACAAACAGTAATTTCTCCGCATTGCAAGGTGCAATTCTGAAATTTTTTGCTTTTTCCTGCTCCTCTTAGCATGATAAAGAAGATTCAAAGAGAGTGAGATGCCAGCTCCTTTCATTCAGTCAGTAGCTTCAAACATTTCTGGTATATGAATAACATGATGTTTTTCAATGGCAAAAATCAATGAATATTGTAAATGCACAAACAGTAATTTCTCCGCATTGCAAGGTGCAATTCTGAAATTTTTTGCTTTTTCCTGCTCCTCTTAGCATGATAAAGAAGATTCAAAGAGAGTGAGATGCCAGCTCCTTTCATTCAGTCAGTAGCTTCAATCATTTCTGGACGTTTTTCAATGGCAAAAATCAATGAATATTGTAAATGCACAAACAGTAATTTCTCCGCATTGCAAGGTGCAATTCTGAAATTTTTTGCTTTTTCCTGCTCCTCTTAGCATGATAAAGAAGATTCAAAGAGATTTAGATGCCAGCTCCTTTCATTCAGTCAGTAGCTTCAATCATTTCTGGACGTTTTTCAATGGCAAAAATCAATGAATATTGTAAATGCACAAACAGTAATTTCTCCGCATTGCAAGGTGCAATTCTGAAATTTTTTGCTTTTTCCTGCTCCTCTTAGCATGATAAAGAAGATTCAAAGAGAGAGAGATGCCAGCTCCTTTCATTCAGTCAGTAGCTTCAAACATTTCTGGTATATGAATAACATGATGTTTTTCAATGGCAAAAATCAATGAATATTGTAAATGCACAAACAGTAATTTCTCCGCATTGCAAGGTGCAATTCTGATATTTTTTGCTTTTTCCTGCTTCTCTTAGCATGATAAAGAAGATTCAAAGAGAGTGAGATGCCAGCTCCTTTCATTCAGTCAGTAGCTTCAAACATTTCTGGTATATGAATAACATGATGTTTTTCAATGGCAAAAATCAATGAATATTGTAAATGCACAAACAGTAATTTCTCCGCATTGCAAGGTGCAATTCTGAAATTTTTTGCTTTTTCCTGCTCCTCTTAGCATGATAAAGAAGATTCAAAGAGAGTGAGATGCCAGCTCCTTTCATTCAGTCAGTAGCTTCAATCATTTCTGGACGTTTTTCAATGGCAAAAATCAATGAATATTGTAAATGCACAAACAGTAATTTCTTCGCATTGCAAGGAGCAATTCTGAAATTTTTTGCTTTTTCCTGCTCCTCTTAGCATGATAAAGAAGATTCAAAGAGAGTGAGATGCCAGCTCCTTTCATTCAGTCAGTAGCTTCAATCATTTCTGGACGTTTTTCAATGGCAAAAATCAATCAATATTGTAAATGCACAAACAGTAATTTCTCCGCATTGCAAGGTGCAATTCTGAAATTTTTTGCTTTTTCCTGCTCCTCTTAGCATGATAAAGAAGATTCAAAGAGTGAGATGCCAGCTCCTTTCATTCAGTCAGTAGCTTCAATCATTTCTGGACGTTTTTCAATGGCAAAAATCAATGAATATTGTAAATGCACAAACAGTAATTTCTCCGCATTGCAAGGTGCAATTCTGAAATGTTTTGCTTTTTCCTGCTCCTCTTAGCATGATAAAGAAGATTCAAAGAGAGTGAGATGCCAGCTCCTTTCATTCAGTCAGTAGCTTCAATCATTTCTGGACGTTTTTCAATGGCAAAAATCAATGAATATTGTAAATGCACAAACAGTAATTTCTCCGCATTGCAAGGTGCAATTCTGAAATTTTTTGCTTTTTCCTGCTCCTCTTAGCATGATAAAAAAGATTCAAAGAGAGTGAGATGCCAGCTCCTTTCATTCAGTCAGTAGCTTCAAACAATTCTGGTATATGAATAACATGATGTTTTTCAATGGCAAAAATCAATGAATATTGTAAATGCACAAACAGTAATTTCTCCGCATTGCAAGGTGCAATTCTGAAATTTTTTGCTTTTTCCTGCTCCTCTTAGCATGATAAAGAAGATTCAAAGAGAGTGAGATGCCAGCTCCTTTCATTCAGTCAGTAGCTTCAATCATTTCTGGACGTTTTTCAATGGCAAAAATCAATGAATATTGTAAATGCACAAACAGTAATTTCTCCGCATTGCAAGGTGCAATTCTGAAATTTTTTGCTTTTTCCTGCTCCTCTTAGCATGATAAAGAAGATTCAAAGAGAGTGAGATGCCAGCTCCTTTCATTCAGTCAGTAGCTTCAATCATTTCTGGACGTTTTTCAATGGCAAAAATCATTGAATATTGTAAATGCACAAACAGTAATTTCTCCGCATTGCAAGATGCAATTCTGAAATTTTTTGCTTTTTCCTGCTCCTCTTAGCATGATAAAGAAGATTCAAAGAGAGTGAGATGCCAGCTCCTTTCATTCAGTCAGTAGCTTCAATCATTTCTGGACGTTTTTCAATGGCAAAAATCAATGAATATTGTAAATGCACAAACAGTAATTTCTCCGCATTGCAAGGTGCAATTCTGAAATTTTTTGCTTTTTCCTGCTCCTCTTAGCATGATAAAGAAGATTCAAATAGAGTGAGATGCCAGCTCCTTTCATTCAGTCAGTAGCTTCAAACATTTCTGGTATATGAATAACATGATGTTTTTCAATGGCAAAAATCAATGAATATTGTAAATGCACAAACAGTAATTTCTCCGCATTGCAAGGTGCAATTCTGAAATTTTTTGCTTTTTCCTGCTCCTCTTAGCATGATAAAGAAGATTCAAAGAGAGTGAGATGCCAGCTCCTTTCATTCAGTCAGTAGCTTCAATCATTTCTGGATGTTTTTCAATGGCAAAAATCAATGAATATTGTAAATGCACAAACAGTAATTTCTCCGCATTGCAAGGTGCAATTCTGAAATTTTTTGCTTTTTCCTGCTCCTCTTAGCATGATAAAGAAGATTCAAAGAGATTTAGATGCCAGCTCCTTTCATTCAGTCAGTAGCTTCAAACATTTCTGGACGTTTTTCAATGGCAAAAATCAATGAATATTGTAAATGCACAAACAGTAATTTCTCCGCATTGCAAGGTGCAATTCTGAAATTTTTTGCTTTTTCCTGCTCCTCTTAGCATGATAAAGAAGATTCAAAGAGAGAGAAATGCCAGCTCCTTTCATTCAGTCAGTAGCTTCAAACATTTCTGGTATATGAATAACATTATGTTTTTCAATGGCAAAAATCAATGAATATTGTAAATGCACAAACAGTAATTTCTCCGCATTGCAAGGTGCAATTCTGATATTTTTTGCTTTTTCCTGCTTCTCTTAGCATGATAAAGAAGATTCAAAGAGAGTGAGATGCCAGCTCCTTTCATTCAGTCAGTAGCTTCAAACATTTCTGGTATATGAATAACATGATGTTTTTCAATGGCAAAAATCAATGAATATTGTAAATGCACAAACAGTAATTTCTCCGCATTGCAAGGTGCAATTCTGAAATTTTTTGCTTTTTCCTGCTCCTCTTAGCATGATAAAGAAGATTCAAAGAGAGTGAGATGCCAGCTCCTTTCATTCAGTCAGTAGCTTCAATCATTTCTGGACGTTTTTCAATGGCAAAAATCAATGAATATTGTAAATGCACAAACAGTAATTTCTTCGCATTGCAAGGAGCAATTCTGAAATTTTTTGCTTTTTCCTGCTCCTCTTAGCATGATAAAGAAGATTCAAAGAGAGTGAGATGCCAGCTCCTTTCATTCAGTCAGTTGCTTCAATCATTTCTGGACGTTTTTCAATGGCAAAAATCAATGAATATTGTAAATGCACAAACAGTAATTTCTCCGCATTGCAAGGTGCAATTCTGAAATTTTTTGCTTTTTCCTGCTCCTCTTAGCATGATAAAGAAGATTCAAAGAGTGAGATGCCAGCTCCTTTCATTCAGTCAGTAGCTTCAATCATTTCTGGACGTTTTTCAATGGCAAAAATCAATGAATATTGTAAATGCACAAACAGTAATTTCTCCGCATTGCAAGGTGCAATTCTGAAATTTTTTGCTTTTTCCTGCTCCTCTTAGCATGATAAAGAAGATTCAAAGAGAGTGAGATGCCAGCTCCTTTCATTCAGTCAGTAGCTTCAATCATTTCTGGACGTTTTTCAATTCGCAAAAATCAATGAATATTGTAAATGCACAAACAGTAATTTCTCCGCATTGCAAGGTGCAATTCTGAAATTTTTTGCTTTTTCCTGCTCCTCTTAGCATGATAAAAAAGATTCAAAGAGAGTGAGATGCCAGCTCCTTTCATTCAGTCAGTAGCTTCAAACATTTCTGGTATATGAATAACATGATGTTTTTCAATGGCAAAAATCAATGAATATTGTAAATGCACAAACAGTATTTTCTCCGCATTGCAAGGTGCAATTCTGAAATTTTTTGCTTTTTCCTGCTCCTCTTAGCATGATAAAGAAGATTCAAAGAGAGTGAGATGCCAGCTCCTTTCATTCAGTCAGTAGCTTCAATCATTTCTGGACGTTTTTCAATGGCAAAAATCAATGAATATTGTAAATGCACAAACAGTAATTTCTCCGCATTGCAAGGTGCAATTCTGAAATTTTTTGCTTTTTCCTGCTCCTCTTAGCATGATAAAGAAGATTCAAAGAGAGTGAGATGCCAGCTCCTTTCATTCAGTCAGTAGCTTCAATCATTTCTGGACGTTTTTCAATGGCAAAAATCAATGAATATTGTAAATGCACAAACATTAATTTCTCCGCATTGCAAGATGCAATTCTGAAATTTTTTGCTTTTTCCTGCTCCTCTTAGCATGATAAAGAAGATTCAAAGAGAGTGAGATGCCAGCTCCTTTCATTCAGTCAGTAGCTTCAATCATTTCTGGACGTTTTTCAATGGCAAAAATCAATGAATATTGTAAATGCACAAACAGTAATTTCTCCGCATTGCAAGGTGCAATTCTGAAATTTTTTGCTTTTTCCTGCTCCTCTTAGCATGATAAAGAAGATTCAAAGAGAGTGAGATGCCAGCTCCTTTCATTCAGTCAGTAGCTTCAAACATTTCTGGTATATGAATAACATGATGTTTTTCAATGGCAAAAATCAATGAATATTGTAAATGCACAAACAGTAATTTCTCCGCATTGCAAGGTGCAATTCTGAAATTTTTTGCTTTTTCCTGCTCCTCTTAGCATGATAAAAAAGATTCAAAGAGAGTGAGATGCCAGCTCCTTTCATTCAGTCAGTAGCTTCAAACATTTCTGGTATATGAATAACATGATGTTTTTCAATGGCAAAAATCAATGAATATTGTAAATGCACAAACAGTATTTTCTCCGCATTGCAAGGTGCAATTCTGAAATTTTTTGCTTTTTCCTGCTCCTCTTAGCATGATAAAGAAGATTCAAAGAGAGTGAGATGCCAGCTCCTTTCATTCAGTCAGTAGCTTCAATCATTTCTGGACGTTTTTCAATGGCAAAAATCAATGAATATTGTAAATGCACAAACAGTAATTTCTCCGCATTGCAAGGTGCAATTCTGAAATTTTTTGCTTTTTCCTGCTCCTCTTAGCATGATAAAGAAGATTCAAAGAGAGTGAGATGCCAGCTCCTTTCATTCAGTCAGTAGCTTCAATCATTTCTGGACGTTTTTCAATGGCAAAAATCAATGAATATTGTAAATGCACAAACATTAATTTCTCCGCATTGCAAGATGCAATTCTGAAATTTTTTGCTTTTTTCTGCTCCTCTTAGCATGATAAAGAAGATTCAAAGAGAGTGAGATGCCAGCTCCTTTCATTCAGTCAGTAGCTTCAATCATTTCTGGACGTTTTTCAATGGCAAAAATCAATGAATATTGTAAATGCACAAACAGTAATTTCTCCGCATTGCAAGGTGCAATTCTGAAATTTTTTGCTTTTTCCTGCTCCTCTTAGCATGATAAAGAAGATTCAAAGAGAGTGAGATGCCAGCTCCTTTCATTCAGTCAGTAGCTTCAAACATTTCTGGTATATGAATAACATGATGTTTTTCAATGGCAAAAATCAATGAATATTGTAAATGCACAAACAGTAATTTCTCCGCATTGCAAGGTGCAATTCTGAAATTTTTTGCTTTTTCCTGCTCCTCTTAGCATGATAAAGAAGATTCAAAGAGAGTGAGATGCCAGCTCCTTTCATTCAGTCAGTAGCTTCAAACATTTCTGGTATATGAATAACATGTTTTTCAATGGCAAAAATCAATGAATATTGTAAATGCACAAACAGTAATTTCTCCGCATTGCAAGGTGCAATTCTGAAATTTTTTGCTTTTTCCTGCTCCTCTTAGCATGATAAAGAAGATTCAAAGAGAGTGAGATGCCAGCTCCTTTCATTCAGTCAGTAGCTTCAATCATTTCTGGACGTTTTTCAATGGCAAAAATCAATGAATATTGTAAATGCACAAACAGTAATTTCTCCGCATTGCAAGCTGCAATTCTGAAATTTTTTGCTTTTTCCTGCTCCTCTTAGCATGATAAAGAAGATTCAAAGAGAGTGAGATGCCAGCTCCTTTCATTCAGTCAGTAGCTTCAAACATTTCTGGTATATCAATAACATGATGTTTTTCAATGGCAAAAATCAATGAATATTGTAAATGCACAAACAGTAATTTCTCCGCATTGCAAGGTGCAATTCTGAAATTTTTTGCTTTTTACTGCTCCTCTTAGCATGATAAAGAAGATTCAAAGAGAGTGAGATGCCAGCTCCTTTCATTCAGTCAGTAGCTTCAATCATTTCTGGACGTTTTTCAATGGCAAAAATCAATGAATATTGTAAATGCACAAACAGTAATTTCTCCGCATTGCAATGTGCAATTCTGAAATTTTTTGCTTTTTCCTGCTCCTCTTAGCATGATAAAGAAGATTCAAAGAGAGTGAGATGCCTGCTCCTTTCATTCAGTCAGTAGCTTCAATCATTTCTGGACGTTTTTCAATGGCAAAAATCAATGAATATTGTAAATGCACAAACAGTAATTTCTCCGCATTGCAAGGTGCAATTCTGAAATTTTTTGCTTTTTCCTGCTCCTCTTAGCATGATAAAAAAGATTCAAAGAGAGTGAGATGCCAGCTCCTTTCATTCAGTCAGTAGCTTCAAACATTTCTGGTATATGAATAACATGATGTTTTTCAATGGCAAAAATCAATGAATATTGTAAATGCACAAACAGTAATTTCTCCGCATTGCAAGGTGCAATTCTGAAATTTTTTGCTTTTTCCTTCTCCTCTTAGCATGATAAAGAAGATTCAAAGAGAGTGAGATGCCAGCTCCTTTCATTCAGTCAGTAGCTTCAATCATTTCTGGACGTTTTTCAATGGCAAAAATCAATGAATATTGTAAATGCACAAACAGTAATTTCTCCGCATTGCAATGTGCAATTCTGAAATTTTTTGCTTTTTCCTGCTCCTCTTAGCATGATAAAGAAGATTCAAAGAGAGTGAGATGCCTGCTCCTTTCATTCAGTCAGTAGCTTCAATCATTTCTGGACGTTTTTCAATGGCAAAAATCAATGAATATTGTAAATGCACAAACAGTAATTTCTCCGCATTGCAAGGTGCAATTCTGAAATTTTTTGCTTTTTCCTGCTCCTCTTAGCATGATAAAAAAGATTCAAAGAGAGTGAGATGCCAGCTCCTTTCATTCAGTCAGTAGCTTCAAACATTTCTGGTATATGAATAACATGATGTTTTTCAATGGCAAAAATCAATGAATATTGTAAATGCACAAACAGTAATTTCTCCGCATTGCAAGGTGCAATTCTGAAATTTTTTGCTTTTTCCTTCTCCTCTTAGCATGATAAAGAAGATTCAAAGAGAGTGAGATGCCAGCTCCTTTCATTCAGTCAGTAGCTTCAATCATTTCTGGACGTTTTTCAATGGCAAAAATCAATGAATATTGTAAATGCACAAACAGTAATTTCTCCGCATTGCAAGGTGCAATTCTGAAATTTTTTGCTTTTTCCTGCTCCTCTTAGCATGATAAAGAAGATTCAAAGAGAGTGAGATGCCAGCTCCTTTCATTCAGTCAGTAGCTTCAATCATTTCTGGACGTTTTTCAATGGCAAAAATCAATGAATATTGTAAATGCACAAACAGTAATTTCTCCGCATTGCAAGATGCAATTCTGAAATTTTTTGCTTTTTCCTGCTCCTCTTAGCATGATAAAGAAGATTCAAAGAGAGTGAGATGCCAGCTCCTTTCATTCAGTCAGTAGCTTCAATCATTTCTGGACGTTTTTCAATGGCAAAAATCAATGAATATTGTAAATGCACAAACAGTAATTTCTCCGCATTGCAAGGTGCAATTCTGAAATTTTTTTCTTTTTCCTGCTCCTCTTAGCATCATAAAGAAGATTCAAAGAGAGTGAGATGCCAGCTCCTTTCATTCAGTCAGTAGCTTCAAACATTTCTGGTATATGAATAACATGATGTTTTTCAAAGGCAAAAATCAATGAATATTGTAAATGCACAAACAGTAATTTCTCCGCATTGCAAGGTGCAATTCTGAAATTTTTTGCTTTTTCCTGCTCCTCTTAGCATCATAAAGAAGATTCAAAGAGAGTGAGATGCCAGCTCCTTTCATTCAGTCAGTAGCTTCAAACATTTCTGGTATATGAATAACATGATGTTTTTCAAAGGCAAAAATCAATGAATATTGTAAATGCACAAACAGTAATTTCTCCGCATTGCAAGGTGCAATTCTGAAATTTTTTGCTTTTTCCTGCTCCTCTTAGCATGATAAAGAAGATTCAAAGAGAGTGAGATGCCAGCTCCTTTCATTCAGTCAGTAGCTTCAAACATTTCTGGTATATGAATAACATGTTTTTCAATGGCAAAAATCAATGAATATTGTAAATGCACAAACAGTAATTTCTCCGCATTGCAAGGTGCAATTCTGAAATTTTTTGCTTTTTCCTGCTCCTCTTAGCATGATAAAGAAGATTCAAAGAGAGTGAGATGCCAGCTCCTTTCATTCAGTCAGTAGCTTCAATCATTTCTGGACGTTTTTCAATGGCAAAAATCAATGAATATTGTAAATGCACAAACAGTAATTTCTCCGCATTGCAAGGAGCAATTCTGAAATTTTTTGCTTTTTCCTGCTCCTCTTAGCATGATAAAGAAGATTCAAAGAGAGTGAGATGCCAGCTCCTTTCATTCAGTCAGTAGCTTCAAACATTTCTGGTATATGAATAACATGATGTTTTTCAATGGCAAAAATCAATGAATATTGTAAATGCACAAACAGTAATTTCTCCGCATTGCAAGGTGCAATTCTGAAATTTTTTGCTTTTTCCTGCTCCTCTTAGCATGATAAAGAAGATTCAAAGAGAGTGAGATGCCAGCTCCTTTCATTCAGTCAGTAGCTTCAATCATTTCTGGACGTTTTTCAATGGCAAAAATCAATGAATATTGTAAATGCACAAACAGTAATTTCTCCGCATTGCAAGGTGCAATTCTGAAATTTTTTGCTTTTTCCTGCTCCTCTTAGCATGATAAAGAAGATTCAAAGAGAGTGAGATGCCTGCTCCTTTCATTCAGTCAGTAGCTTCAAACATTTCTGGTATATGAATAACATGATGTTTTTCAATGGCAAAAATCAATGAATATTGTAAATGCACAAACAGTAATTTCTCCGCATTGCAAGGTGCAATTCTGAAATTTTTTGCTTTTTCCTGCTCCTCTTAGCATGATAAAGAAGATTCAAAGAGAGTGAGATGCCAGCTCCTTTCATTCAGTCAGTAGCTTCAAACATTTCTGGTATATGAATAACATGTTTTTCAATGGCAAAAGTCAATGAATATTGTAAATGCACAAACAGTAATTTCTCCGCATTGCAAGGTGCAATTCTGAAATTTTTTGCTTTTTCCTGCTCCTCTTAGCATGATAAAGAAGATTCAAAGAGAGTGAGATGCCTGCTCCTTTCATTCAGTCAGTAGCTTCAAACATTTCTGGTATATGAATAACATGATGTTTTTCAATGGCAAAAATCAATGAATATTGTAAATGCACAAACAGTAATTTCTCCGCATTGCAAGGTGCAATTCTGAAATTTTTTGATTTTTCCTGCTCCTCTTAGCATGATAAAGAAGATTCAAAGAGAGTGAGATGCCAGCTCCTTTCATTCAGTCAGTAGCTTCAATCATTTCTGGACGTTTTTCAATGGCAAAAATCAATGAATATTGTAAATGCACAAACAGTAATTTCTCCGCATTGCAAGGTGCAATTCTGAAATTTTTTGCTTTTTCCTGCTCCTCTTAGCATGATAAAGAAGATTCAAAGAGAGTGAGATGCCTGCTCCTTTCATTCAGTCAGTAGCTTCAAACATTTCTGGTATATGAATAACATGATGTTTTTCAATGGCAAAAATCAATGAATATTGTAAATGCACAAACAGTAATTTCTCCGCATTGCAAGGTGCAATTCTGAAATTTTTTGATTTTTCCTGCTCCTCTTAGCATGATAAAGAAGATTCAAAGAGAGTGAGATGCCAGCTCCTTTCATTCAGTCAGTAGCTTCAATCATTTCTGGACGTTTTTCAATGGCAAAAATCAATGAATATTGTAAATGCACAAACAGTAATTTCTCCGCATTGCAAGGTGCAATTCTGAAATTTTTTGCTTTTTCCTGCTCCTCTTAGCATGATAAAGAAGATTCAAAGAGAGTGAGATGCCAGCTCCTTTCATTCAGTCAGTAGCTTCAATCATTTCTGGACGTTTTTCAATGGCAAAAATCAATGAATATTGTAAATGCACAAACAGTAATTTCTCCGCATTGCAAGATGCAATTCTGAAATTTTTTGCTTTTTCCTGCTCCTCTTAGCATGATAAAGAAGATTCAAAGAGAGTGAGATGCCAGCTCCTTTCATTCAGTCAGTAGCTTCAATCATTTCTGGACGTTTTTCAATGGCAAAAATCAATGAATATTGTAAATGCACAAACAGTAATTTCTCCGCATTGCAAGGTGCAATTCTGAAATTTTTTGCTTTTTCCTGCTCCTCTTAGCATGATAAAGAAGATTCAAAGAGAGTGAGATGCCAGCTCCTTTCATTCAGTCAGTAGCTTCAAACATTTCTGGTATATGAATAACATGATGTTTTTCAATGGCAAAAATCAATGAATATTGTAAATGCACAAACAGTAATTTCTCCGCATTGCAAGGTGCAATTCTGAAATTTTTTGCTTTTTCCTGCTCCTCTTAGCATGATAAAGAAGATTCAAAGAGAGTGAGATGCCAGCTCCTTTCATTCAGTCAGTAGCTTCAATCATTTCTGGACGTTTTTCAATGGCAAAAATCAATGAATATTGTAAATGCACAAACATTAATTTCTCCGCATTGCAAGATGCAATTCTGAAATTTTTTGCTTTTTTCTGCTCCTCTTAGCATGATAAAGAAGATTCAAAGAGAGTGAGATGCCAGCTCCTTTCATTCAGTCAGTAGCTTCAATCATTTCTGGACGTTTTTCAATGGCAAAAATCAATGAATATTGTAAATGCACAAACAGTAATTTCTCCGCATTGCAAGGTGCAATTCTGAAATTTTTTGCTTTTTCCTGCTCCTCTTAGCATGATAAAGAAGATTCAAAGAGAGTGAGATGCCAGCTCCTTTCATTCAGTCAGTAGCTTCAAACATTTCTGGTATATGAATAACATGATGTTTTTCAATGGCAAAAATCAATGAATATTGTAAATGCACAAACAGTAATTTCTCCGCATTGCAAGGTGCAATTCTGAAATTTTTTGCTTTTTCCTGCTCCTCTTAGCATGATAAAGAAGATTCAAAGAGAGTGAGATGCCAGCTCCTTTCATTCAGTCAGTAGCTTCAAACATTTCTGGTATATGAATAACATGTTTTTCAATGGCAAAAATCAATGAATATTGTAAATGCACAAACAGTAATTTCTCCGCATTGCAAGGTGCAATTCTGAAATTTTTTGCTTTTTCCTGCTCCTCTTAGCATGATAAAGAAGATTCAAAGAGAGTGAGATGCCAGCTCCTTTCATTCAGTCAGTAGCTTCAATCATTTCTGGACGTTTTTCAATGGCAAAAATCAATGAATATTGTAAATGCACAAACAGTAATTTCTCCGCATTGCAAGCTGCAATTCTGAAATTTTTTGCTTTTTCCTGCTCCTCTTAGCATGATAAAGAAGATTCAAAGAGAGTGAGATGCCAGCTCCTTTCATTCAGTCAGTAGCTTCAAACATTTCTGGTATATCAATAACATGATGTTTTTCAATGGCAAAAATCAATGAATATTGTAAATGCACAAACAGTAATTTCTCCGCATTGCAAGGTGCAATTCTGAAATTTTTTGCTTTTTACTGCTCCTCTTAGCATGATAAAGAAGATTCAAAGAGAGTGAGATGCCAGCTCCTTTCATTCAGTCAGTAGCTTCAATCATTTCTGGACGTTTTTCAATGGCAAAAATCAATGAATATTGTAAATGCACAAACAGTAATTTCTCCGCATTGCAATGTGCAATTCTGAAATTTTTTGCTTTTTCCTGCTCCTCTTAGCATGATAAAGAAGATTCAAAGAGAGTGAGATGCCTGCTCCTTTCATTCAGTCAGTAGCTTCAATCATTTCTGGACGTTTTTCAATGGCAAAAATCAATGAATATTGTAAATGCACAAACAGTAATTTCTCCGCATTGCAAGGTGCAATTCTGAAATTTTTTGCTTTTTCCTGCTCCTCTTAGCATGATAAAAAAGATTCAAAGAGAGTGAGATGCCAGCTCCTTTCATTCAGTCAGTAGCTTCAAACATTTCTGGTATATGAATAACATGATGTTTTTCAATGGCAAAAATCAATGAATATTGTAAATGCACAAACAGTAATTTCTCCGCATTGCAAGGTGCAATTCTGAAATTTTTTGCTTTTTCCTTCTCCTCTTAGCATGATAAAGAAGATTCAAAGAGAGTGAGATGCCAGCTCCTTTCATTCAGTCAGTAGCTTCAATCATTTCTGGACGTTTTTCAATGGCAAAAATCAATGAATATTGTAAATGCACAAACAGTAATTTCTCCGCATTGCAATGTGCAATTCTGAAATTTTTTGCTTTTTCCTGCTCCTCTTAGCATGATAAAGAAGATTCAAAGAGAGTGAGATGCCTGCTCCTTTCATTCAGTCAGTAGCTTCAATCATTTCTGGACGTTTTTCAATGGCAAAAATCAATGAATATTGTAAATGCACAAACAGTAATTTCTCCGCATTGCAAGGTGCAATTCTGAAATTTTTTGCTTTTTCCTGCTCCTCTTAGCATGATAAAAAAGATTCAAAGAGAGTGAGATGCCAGCTCCTTTCATTCAGTCAGTAGCTTCAAACATTTCTGGTATATGAATAACATGATGTTTTTCAATGGCAAAAATCAATGAATATTGTAAATGCACAAACAGTAATTTCTCCGCATTGCAAGGTGCAATTCTGAAATTTTTTGCTTTTTCCTTCTCCTCTTAGCATGATAAAGAAGATTCAAAGAGAGTGAGATGCCAGCTCCTTTCATTCAGTCAGTAGCTTCAATCATTTCTGGACGTTTTTCAATGGCAAAAATCAATGAATATTGTAAATGCACAAACAGTAATTTCTCCGCATTGCAAGGTGCAATTCTGAAATTTTTTGCTTTTTCCTGCTCCTCTTAGCATGATAAAGAAGATTCAAAGAGAGTGAGATGCCAGCTCCTTTCATTCAGTCAGTAGCTTCAATCATTTCTGGACGTTTTTCAATGGCAAAAATCAATGAATATTGTAAATGCACAAACAGTAATTTCTCCGCATTGCAAGATGCAATTCTGAAATTTTTTGCTTTTTCCTGCTCCTCTTAGCATGATAAAGAAGATTCAAAGAGAGTGAGATGCCAGCTCCTTTCATTCAGTCAGTAGCTTCAATCATTTCTGGACGTTTTTCAATGGCAAAAATCAATGAATATTGTAAATGCACAAACAGTAATTTCTCCGCATTGCAAGGTGCAATTCTGAAATTTTTTTCTTTTTCCTGCTCCTCTTAGCATCATAAAGAAGATTCAAAGAGAGTGAGATGCCAGCTCCTTTCATTCAGTCAGTAGCTTCAAACATTTCTGGTATATGAATAACATGATGTTTTTCAAAGGCAAAAATCAATGAATATTGTAAATGCACAAACAGTAATTTCTCCGCATTGCAAGGTGCAATTCTGAAATTTTTTGCTTTTTCCTGCTCCTCTTAGCATGATAAAGAAGATTCAAAGAGAGTGAGATGCCAGCTCCTTTCATTCAGTCAGTAGCTTCAAACATTTCTGGTATATGAATAACATGTTTTTCAATGGCAAAAATCAATGAATATTGTAAATGCACAAACAGTAATTTCTCCGCATTGCAAGGTGCAATTCTGAAATTTTTTGCTTTTTCCTGCTCCTCTTAGCATGATAAAGAAGATTCAAAGAGAGTGAGATGCCAGCTCCTTTCATTCAGTCAGTAGCTTCAATCATTTCTGGACGTTTTTCAATGGCAAAAATCAATGAATATTGTAAATGCACAAACAGTAATTTCTCCGCATTGCAAGGTGCAATTCTGAAATTTTTTGCTTTTTCCTGCTCCTCTTAGCATGATAAAGAAGATTCAAAGAGAGTGAGATGCCAGCTCCTTTCATTCAGTCAGTAGCTTCAAACATTTCTGGTATATGAATAACATGATGTTTTTCAATGGCAAAAATCAATGAATATTGTAAATGCACAAACAGTAATTTCTCCGCATTGCAAGGTGCAATTCTGAAATTTTTTGCTTTTTCCTGCTCCTCTTAGCATGATAAAGAAGATTCAAAGAGAGTGAGATGCCAGCTCCTTTCATTCAGTCAGTAGCTTCAATCATTTCTGGACGTTTTTCAATGGCAAAAATCAATGAATATTGTAAATGCACAAACAGTAATTTCTCCGCATTGCAAGGTGCAATTCTGAAATTTTTTGCTTTTTCCTGCTCCTCTTAGCATGATAAAGAAGATTCAAAGAGAGTGAGATGCCTGCTCCTTTCATTCAGTCAGTAGCTTCAAACATTTCTGGTATATGAATAACATGATGTTTTTCAATGGCAAAAATCAATGAATATTGTAAATGCACAAACAGTAATTTCTCCGCATTGCAAGGTGCAATTCTGAAATTTTTTGCTTTTTCCTGCTCCTCTTAGCATGATAAAGAAGATTCAAAGAGAGTGAGATGCCAGCTCCTTTCATTCAGTCAGTAGCTTCAAACATTTCTGGTATATGAATAACATGTTTTTCAATGGCAAAAGTCAATGAATATTGTAAATGCACAAACAGTAATTTCTCCGCATTGCAAGGTGCAATTCTGAAATTTTTTGCTTTTTCCTGCTCCTCTTAGCATGATAAAGAAGATTCAAAGAGAGTGAGATGCCTGCTCCTTTCATTCAGTCAGTAGCTTCAAACATTTCTGGTATATGAATAACATGATGTTTTTCAATGGCAAAAATCAATGAATATTGTAAATGCACAAACAGTAATTTCTCCGCATTGCAAGGTGCAATTCTGAAATTTTTTGATTTTTCCTGCTCCTCTTAGCATGATAAAGAAGATTCAAAGAGAGTGAGATGCCAGCTCCTTTCATTCAGTCAGTAGCTTCAATCATTTCTGGACGTTTTTCAATGGCAAAAATCAATGAATATTGTAAATGCACAAACAGTAATTTCTCCGCATTGCAAGGTGCAATTCTGAAATTTTTTGCTTTTTCCTGCTCCTCTTAGCATGATAAAGAAGATTCAAAGAGAGTGAGATGCCTGCTCCTTTCATTCAGTCAGTAGCTTCAAACATTTCTGGTATATGAATAACATGATGTTTTTCAATGGCAAAAATCAATGAATATTGTAAATGCACAAACAGTAATTTCTCCGCATTGCAAGGTGCAATTCTGAAATTTTTTGATTTTTCCTGCTCCTCTTAGCATGATAAAGAAGATTCAAAGAGAGTGAGATGCCAGCTCCTTTCATTCAGTCAGTAGCTTCAATCATTTCTGGACGTTTTTCAATGGCAAAAATCAATGAATATTGTAAATGCACAAACAGTAATTTCTCCGCATTGCAAGGTGCAATTCTGAAATTTTTTGCTTTTTCCTGCTCCTCTTAGCATGATAAAGAAGATTCAAAGAGAGTGAGATGCCAGCTCCTTTCATTCAGTCAGTAGCTTCAATCATTTCTGGACGTTTTTCAATGGCAAAAATCAATGAATATTGTAAATGCACAAACAGTAATTTCTCCGCATTGCAAGATGCAATTCTGAAATTTTTTGCTTTTTCCTGCTCCTCTTAGCATGATAAAGAAGATTCAAAGAGAGTGAGATGCCAGCTCCTTTCATTCAGTCAGTAGCTTCAATCATTTCTGGACGTTTTTCAATGGCAAAAATCAATGAATATTGTAAATGCACAAACAGTAATTTCTCCGCATTGCAAGGTGCAATTCTGAAATTTTTTGCTTTTTCCTGCTCCTCTTAGCATGATAAAGAAGATTCAAAGAGAGTGAGATGCCAGCTCCTTTCATTCAGTCAGTAGCTTCAAACATTTCTGGTATATGAATAACATGATGTTTTTCAATGGCAAAAATCAATGAATATTGTAAATGCACAAACAGTAATTTCTCCGCATTGCAAGGTGCAATTCTGAAATTTTTTGCTTTTTCCTGCTCCTCTTAGCATGATAAAGAAGATTCAAAGAGAGTGAGATGCCAGCTCCTTTCATTCAGTCAGTAGCTTCAATCATTTCTGGACGTTTTTCAATGGCAAAAATCAATGAATATTGTAAATGCACAAACAGTAATTTCTTCGCATTGCAAGGTGCAATTCTGAAATTTTTTGCTTTTTCCTGCTCCTCTTAGCATGATAAAGAAGATTCAAAGAGAGTGAGATGCCAGCTCCTTTCATTCAGTCAGTAGCTTCAATCATTTCTGGACGTTTTTCAATGTCAAAAATCAATGAATATTGTAAATGCACAAACAGTAATTTCTCCGCATTGCAAGGTGCAATTCTGAAATTTTTTGCTTTTTCCTGCTCCTCTTAGTATGATAAAGAAGATTCAAAGAGAGTGAGATGCCAGCTCCTTTCATTTAGTCAGTAGCTTCAATCATTTCTGGTATATGAATAACATGATGTTTTTCAATGGCAAAAATCAATGAATATTGTAAATGCACAAACAGTAATTTCTCCGCATTGCAAGGTGCAATTCTGAAATTTTTTGCTTTTTCCTGCTCCTCTTAGCATGATAAAGAAGATTCAAAGAGAGTGAGATGCCAGCTCCTTTCATTCAGTCAGTAGCTTCAATCATTTCTGGACGTTTTTCAATGGCAAAAATCAATGAATATTGTAAATGCACAAACAGTAATTTCTCCGCATTGCAAGGTGCAATTCTGAAATTTTTTGCTTTTTCCTGCTCCTCTTAGCATGATAAAGAAGATTCAAAGAGAGTGAGATGCCTGCTCCTTTCATTCAGTCAGTATCTTCAAACATTTCTGGTATATGAATAACATGATGTTTTTCAATGGCAAAAATCAATGAATATTGTAAATGCACAAACAGTAATTTCTCCGCATTGCAAGGTGCAATTCTGAAATTTTTTGCTTTTTCCTGCTCCTCTTAGCATGATAAAGAAGATTCAAAGAGAGTGAGATGCCAGCTCCTTTCATTCAGTCAGTAGCTTCAATCATTTCTGGACGTTTTTCAATGGCAAAAATCAATGAATATTGTAAATGCACAAACAGTAATTTCTCTGCATTGCAAGGTGCAATTCTGAAATTTTTTGCTTTTTCCTGCTCCTCTTAGCATGATAAAGAAGATTCAAAGAGAGTGAGATGCCAGCTCCTTTCATTTAGTCAGTAGCTTCAATCATTTCTGGTATATGAATAACATGATGTTTTTCAATGGCAAAAATCAATGAATATTGTAAATGCACAAACAGTAATTTCTCCGCATTGCAAGGTGCAATTCTGAAATTTTTTGCTTTTTCCTGCTCCTCTTAGCATGATAAAGAAGATTCAAAGAGAGTGAGATGCCAGCTCCTTTCATTCAGTCAGTAACTTCAATCATTTCTGGACGTTTTTCAATGGCAAAAATCAATGAATATTGTAAATGCACAAACAGTAATTTCTCCGCATTGCAAGGTGCAATTCTGAAATTTTTTGCTTTTTCCTGCTCCTCTTAGCATGATAAAGAAGATTCAAAGAGAGTGAGATGCCAGCTCCTTTCATTCAGTAAGTAGCTTCAATCATTTCTGGACGTTTTTCAATGGCAAAAATCAATGAATATTGTAAATGCACAAACAGTAATTTCTCCGCATTGCAAGATGCAATTCTGAAATTTTTTGCTTTTTCCTGCTCCTCTTAGCATGATAAAGAAGATTCAAAGAGAGTGAGATGCCAGCTCCTTTCATTCAGTCAGTAGCTTCAATCATTTCTGGACGTTTTTCAATGGCAAAAATCAATGAATATTGTAAATGCACAAACAGTAATTTCTCCGCATTGCAAGGTGCAATTCTGAAATTTTTTGCTTTTTCCTGCTCCTCTTAGCATGATAAAGAAGATTCAAAGAGAGTGAGATGCCAGCTCCTTTCATTCAGTCAGTAGCTTCAAACATTTCTGGTATATGAATAACATGATGTTTTTCAATGGCAAAAATCAATGAATATTGTAAATGCACAAACAGTAATTTCTCCGCATTGCAAGGTGCAATTCTGAAATTTTTTGCTTTTTCCTGCTCCTCAGCATGATAAAGAAGATTCAAAGAGAGTGAGATGCCAGCTCCTTTCATTCAGTCAGTAGCTTCAAACATTTCTGGTATATGAATAACATGTTTTTCAATGGCAAAAATCAATGAATATTGTAAATGCACAAACAGTAATTTCTCCGCATTGCAAGGTGCAATTCTGAAATTTTTTGCTTTTTCCTGCTCCTCTTAGCATGATAAAGAAGATTCAAAGAGAGTGAGATGCCAGCTCCTTTCATTCAGTCAGTAGCTTCAAACATTTCTGGTATATGAATAACATGATGTTTTTCAATGGCAAAAATCAATGAATATTGTAAATGCACAAACAGTAATTTCTCCGCATTGCAAGGTGCAATTCTGAAATTTTTTGCTTTTTCCTGCTCCTTTTAGCATGGTAAAGAAGATTCAAAGAGAGTGAGATGCCAGCTCCTTTCATTCAGTCAGTAGCTTCAATCATTTCTGGACGTTTTTCAATGGCAAAAATCAATGAATATTGTAAATGCACAAACAGTAATTTCTCCGCATTGCAAGGTGCAATTCTGAAATTTTTTGCTTTTTCCTGCTCCTCTTAGCATGATAAAGAAGATTCAAAGAGAGTGAGATGCCAGCTCCTTTCATTCAGTCAGTAGCTTCAATCATTTCTGGACGTTTTTCAATGGCAAAAATCAATGAATATTGTAAATGCACAAACTAATTTCTCCGCATTGCAAGGTGCAATTCTGAAATTTTTTGCTTTTTCCTGCTCCTCTTAGCATGATAAAGAAGATTCAAAGAGAGTGAGATGCCTGCTCCTTTCATTCAGTCAGTAGCTTCAAACATTTCTGGTATATGAATAACATGATGTTTTTCAATGGCAAAAATCAATGAATATTGTAAATGCACAAACAGTAATTTCTCCGCATTGCAAGGTGCAATTCTGAAATTTTTTGATTTTTCCTGCTCCTCTTAGCATGATAAAGAAGATTCAAAGAGAGTGAGATGCCAGCTCCTTTCATTCAGTCAGTAGCTTCAATCATTTCTGGACGTTTTTCAATGGCAAAAATCAATGAATATTGTAAATGCACAAACAGTAATTTCTCCGCATTGCAAGGTGCAATTCTGAAATTTTTTGCTTTTTCCTGCTCCTCTTAGCATGATAAAGAAGATTCAAAGAGAGTGAGATGCCAGCTCCTTTCATTCAGTCAGTAGCTTCAATCATTTCTGGACGTTTTTCAATGGCAAAAATCAATGAATATTGTAAATGCACAAACAGTAATTTCTCCGCATTGCAAGATGCAATTCTGAAATTTTTTGCTTTTTCCTGCTCCTCTTAGCATGATAAAGAAGATTCAAAGAGAGTGAGATGCCAGCTCCTTTCATTCAGTCAGTAGCTTCAATCATTTCTGGACGTTTTTCAATGGCAAAAATCAATGAATATTGTAAATGCACAAACAGTAATTTCTCCGCATTGCAAGGTGCAATTCTGAAATTTTTTGCTTTTTCCTGCTCCTGTTAGCATGATAAAGAAGATTCAAAGAGAGTGAGATGCCAGCTCCTTTCATTCAGTCAGTAGCTTCAAACATTTCTGGTATATGAATAACATGATGTTTTTCAATGGCAAAAATCAATGAATATTGTAAATGCACAAACAGTAATTTCTCCGCATTGCAAGGTGCAATTCTGAAATTTTTTGCTTTTTCCTGCTCCTCTTAGCATGATAAAGAAGATTCAAAGAGAGTGAGATGCCAGCTCCTTTCATTCAGTCAGTAGCTTCAATCATTTCTGGACGTTTTTCAATGGCAAAAATCAATGAATATTGTAAATGCACAAACAGTAATTTCTTCGCATTGCAAGGTGCAATTCTGAAATTTTTTGCTTTTTCCTGCTCCTCTTAGCATGATAAAGAAGATTCAAAGAGAGTGAGATGCCAGCTCCTTTCATTCAGTCAGTAGCTTCAATCATTTCTGGACGTTTTTCAATGTCAAAAATCAATGAATATTGTAAATGCACAAACAGTAATTTCTCCGCATTGCAAGGTGCAATTCTGAAATTTTTTGCTTTTTCCTGCTCCTCTTAGTATGATAAAGAAGATTCAAAGAGAGTGAGATGCCAGCTCCTTTCATTTAGTCAGTAGCTTCAATCATTTCTGGTATATGAATAACATGATGTTTTTCAATGGCAAAAATCAATGAATATTGTAAATGCACAAACAGTAATTTCTCCGCATTGCAAGGTGCAATTCTGAAATTTTTTGCTTTTTCCTGCTCCTCTTAGCATGATAAAGAAGATTCAAAGAGAGTGAGATGCCAGCTCCTTTCATTCATTCAGTAGCTTCAATCATTTCTGGACGTTTTTCAATGGCAAAAATCAATGAATATTGTAAATGCACAAACAGTAATTTCTCCGCATTGCAAGGTGCAATTCTGAAATTTTTTGCTTTTTCCTGCTCCTCTTAGCATGATAAAGAAGATTCAAAGAGAGTGAGATGCCAGCTCCTTTCATTCAGTCAGTAGCTTCAATCATTTCTGGACGTTTTTCAATGGCAAAAATCAATGAATATTGTAAATGCACAAACAGTAATTTCTCCGCATTGCAAGGTGCAATTCTGAAATTTTTTGCTTTTTCCTGCTCCTCTTAGCATGATAAAGAAGATTCAAAGAGAGTGAGATGCCTGCTCCTTTCATTCAGTCAGTATCTTCAAACATTTCTGGTATATGAATAACATGATGTTTTTCAATGGCAAAAATCAATGAATATTGTAAATGCACAAACAGTAATTTCTCCGCATTGCAAGGTGCAATTCTGAAATTTTTTGCTTTTTCCTGCTCCTCTTAGCATGATAAAGAAGATTCAAAGAGAGTGAGATGCCAGCTCCTTTCATTCAGTCAGTAGCTTCAATCATTTCTGGACGTTTTTCAATGGCAAAAATCAATGAATATTGTAAATGCACAAACAGTAATTTCTCTGCATTGCAAGGTGCAATTCTGAAATTTTTTGCTTTTTCCTGCTCCTCTTAGCATGATAAAGAAGATTCAAAGAGAGTGAGATGCCAGCTCCTTTCATTCAGTCAGTAGCTTCAATCATTTCTGGACGTTTTTCAATGTCAAAAATCAATGAATATGGTAAATGCACAAACAGTAATTTCTCCGCATTGCAAGGTGCAATTCTGAAATTTTTTGCTTTTTCCTGCTCCTCTTAGTATGATAAAGAAGATTCAAAGAGAGTGAGATGCCAGCTCCTTTCATTTAGTCAGTAGCTTCAATCATTTCTGGTATATGAATAACATGATGTTTTTCAATGGCAAAAATCAATGAATATTGTAAATGCACAAACAGTAATTTCTCCGCATTGCAAGGTGCAATTCTGAAATTTTTTGCTTTTTCCTGCTCCTCTTAGCATGATAAAGAAGATTCAAAGAGAGTGAGATGCCAGCTCCTTTCATTCAGTCAGTAGCTTCAATCATTTCTGGACGTTTTTCAATGGCAAAAATCAATGAATATTGTAAATGCACAAACAGTAATTTCTCCGCATTGCAAGGTGCAATTCTGAAATTTTTTGCTTTTTCCTGCTCCTCTTAGCATGATAAAGAAGATTCAAAGAGTGAGATGCCAGCTCCTTTCATTCAGTCAGTAGCTTCAATCATTTCTGGACGTTTTTCAATGGCAAAAATCAATGAATATTGTAAATGCACAAACAGTAATTTCTCCGCATTGCAAGGTGCAATTCTGAAATTTTTTGCTTTTTCCTGCTCCTCTTAGCATGATAAAGAAGATTCAAAGAGAGTGAGATGCCAGCTCCTTTCATTCAGTCAGTAGCTTCAATCATTTCTGGACGTTTTTCAATGGCAAAAATCAATGAATATTGTAAATGCACAAACAGTAATTTCTCCACATTGCAAGGTGCAATTCTGAAATTTTTTGCTTTTTCCTGCTCCTCTTAGCATGATAAAGAAGATTCAAAGAGAGTGAGATGCCAGCTCCTTTCATTCAGTCAGTAGCTTCAAACATTTCTGGTATATGAATAACATGATGTTTTTCAATGGCAAAAATCAATGAATATTGTAAATGCACAAACAGTAATTTCTCCGCATTGCAAGGTGCAATTCTGAAATTTTTTGCTTTTTCCTGCTCCTCTTAGCATGATAAAGAAGTTTCAAAGAGAGTGAGATGCCAGTTCCTTTCATTCAGTCAGTAGCTTCAATCATTTCTGGACGTTTTTCAATGGCAAAAATCAATGAATATTGTAAATGCACAAACAGTAATTTCTCCGCATTGCAAGGTGCAATTCTGAAATTTTTTGCTTTTTCCTGCTCCTCTTAGCATGATAAAGAAGATTCAAAGAGAGTGAGATGCCAGCTCCTTTCATTCAGTAAGTAGCTTCAATCATTTCTGGACGTTTTTCAATGGCAAAAATCAATGAATATTGTAAATGCACAAACAGTAATTTCTCCGCATTGCAAGATGCAATTCTGAAATTTTTTGCTTTTTCCTGCTCCTCTTAGCATGATAAAGAAGATTCAAAGAGAGTGAGATGCCAGCTCCTTTCATTCAGTCAGTAGCTTCAATCATTTCTGGACGTTTTTCAATGGCAAAAATCAATGAATATTGTAAATGCACAAACAGTAATTTCTCCGCATTGCAAGGTGCAATTCTGAAATTTTTTGCTTTTTCCTGCTCCTCTTAGCATGATAAAGAAGATTCAAAGAGAGTGAGATGCCAGCTCCTTTCATTCAGTCAGTAGCTTCAAACATTTCTGGTATATGAATAACATGATGTTTTTCAATGGCAAAAATCAATGAATATTGTAAATGCACAAACAGTAATTTCTCCGCATTGCAAGGTGCAATTCTGAAATTTTTTGCTTTTTCCTGCTCCTCTTAGCATGATAAAGAAGATTCAAAGAGAGTGAGATGCCAGCTCCTTTCTTTCAGTCAGTAGCTTCAAACATTTCTGGTATATGAATAACATGATGTTTTTCAATGGCAAAAATCAATGAATATTGTAAATGCACAAACAGTAATTTCTCCGCATTGCAAGGTGCAATTCTGAAATTTTTTGCTTTTTCCTGCTCCTTTTAGCATGGTAAAGAAGATTCAAAGAGAGTGAGATGCCAGCTCCTTTCATTCAGTCAGTAGCTTCAATCATTTCTGGACATTTTTCAATGGCAAAAATCAATGAATATTGTAAATGCACAAACAGTAATTTCTCCGCATTGCAAGGTGCAATTCTGAAATTTTTTGCTTTTTCCTGCTCCTCTTAGCATGATAAAGAAGATTCAAAGAGAGTGAGATGCCAGCTCCTTTCATTCAGTCAGTAGCTTCAATCATTTCTGGACGTTTTTCAATGGCAAAAATCAATGAATATTGTAAATGCACAAACAGTAATTTCTCCGCATTGCAAGGTGCAATTCTGAAATTTTTTGCTTTTTCCTGCTCCTCTTAGCATGATAAAGAAGATTCAAAGAGATTGAGATGCCAGCTCCTTTCATTCAGTCAGTAGCTTCAATCATTTCTGGACGTTTTTCAATGGCAAAAATCAATGAATATTGTAAATGCACAAACAGTAATTTCTCCGCATTGCAAGATGCAATTCTGAAATTTTTTGCTTTTTCCTGCTCCTCTTAGCATGATAAAGAAGATTCAAAGAGAGTGAGATGCCAGCTCCTTTCATTCAGTCAGTAGCTTCAATCATTTCTGGACGTTTTTCAATGGCAAAAATCAATGAATATTGTAAATGCACAAACAGTAATTTCTCCGCATTGCAAGGTGCAATTCTGAAATTTTTTGCTTTTTCCTGCTCCTCTTAGCATGATAAAGAAGATTCAAAGAGAGTGAGATGCCAGCTCCTTTCATTCAGTCAGTAGCTTCAAACATTTCTGGTATATGAATAACATGATGTTTTTCAATGGCAAAAATCAATGAATATTGTAAATGCACAAACAGTAATTTCTCCGCATTGCAAGGTGCAATTCTGAAATTTTTTGCTTTTTCCTGCTCCTCTTAGCATGATAAAGAAGATTCAAAGAGAGTGAGATGCCAGCTCCTTTCATTCAGTCAGTAGCTTCAATCATTTCTGGACGTTTTTCAATGGCAAAAATCAATGAATATTGTAAATGCACAAACAGTAATTTCTCCGCATTGCAAGGTGTAATTCTGAAATTTTTTGCTTTTTCCTGCTCCTCTTAGCATGATAAAGAAGATTCAAAGAGAGTGTGATGCCAGCTCCTTTCATTCAGTCAGTAGCTTCAAACATTTCTGGTGTATGAATAACATGATGTTTTTCAATGGCAAAAATCAATGAATATTGTAAATGCACAAACAGTAATTTCTCCGCATTGCAAGGTGCAATTCTGAAATTTTTTGCTTTTTCCTGCTCCTCTTAGCATGATAAAGAAGATTCAAAGAGAGTGAGATGCCAGCTCCTTTCATTCAGTCAGTAGCTTCAATCATTTCTGGACGTTTTTCAATGGCAAAAATCAATGAATATTGTAAATGCACAAACAGTAATTTCTCCGCATTGCAAGGTGCAATTCTGAAATTTTTTGCTTTTTCCTGCTCCTCTTAGCATGATAAAGAAGATTCAAAGAGTGAGATGCCAGCTCCTTTCATTCAGTCAGTAGCTTCAATCATTTCTGGACGTTTTTCAATGGCAAAAATCAATGAATATTGTAAATGCACAAACAGTAATTTCTCCGCATTGCAAGGTGCAATTCTGAAATTTTTTGCTTTTTCCTGCTCCTCTTAGCATGATAAAGAAGATTCAAAGAGAGTGAGATGCCAGCTCCTTTCATTCAGTCAGTAGCTTCAATCATTTCTGGACGTTTTTCAATGGCAAAAATCAATGAATATTGTAAATGCACAAACAGTAATTTCTCCGCATTGCAAGGTGCAATTCTGAAATTTTTTGCTTTTTCCTGCTCCTCTTAGCATGATAAAGAAGATTCAAAGAGAGTGAGAAGCCAGCTCCTTTCATTCAGTCAGTAGCTTCAAACATTTCTGGTATATGAATAACATGATGTTTTTCAATGGCAAAAATCAATGAATATTGTAAATGCACAAACAGTAATTTCTCCGCATTGCAAGGTGCAATTCTGAAATTTTTTGCTTTCTCCTGCTCCTCTTAGCATGATAAAGAAGATTCAAAGAGAGTGAGATGCCAGCTCCTTTCATTCAGTCAGTAGCTTCAATCATTTCTGGACGTTTTTCAATGGCAAAAATCAATGAATATTGTAAATGCACAAACAGTAATTTCTCCGCATTGCAAGGTGCAATTCTGAAATTTTTTGCTTTTTCCTGCTCCTCTTAGCATGATAAAGAAGATTCAAAGAGAGTGAGATGCCAGCTCCTTTCATTCAGTCAGTAGCTTCAATCATTTCTGGACGTTTTTCAATGGCAAAAATCAATGAATATTGTAAATGCACAAACAGTAATTTCTCCACATTGCAAGGTGCAATTCTGAAATTTTTTGCTTTTTCCTGCTCCTCTTAGCATGATAAAGAAGATTCAAAGAGAGTGAGATGCCAGCTCCTTTCATTCAGTCAGTAGCTTCAAACATTTCTGGTATATGAATAACATGATGTTTTTCAATGGCAAAAATCAATGAATATTGTAAATGCACAAACAGTAATTTCTCCGCATTGCAAGGTGCAATTCTGAAATTTTTTGCTTTTTCCTGCTCCTCTTAGCATGATAAAGAAGTTTCAAAGAGAGTGAGATGCCAGTTCCTTTCATTCAGTCAGTAGCTTCAATCATTTCTGGACGTTTTTCAATGGCAAAAATCAATGAATATTGTAAATGCACAAACAGTAATTTCTCCGCATTGCAAGGTGCAATTCTGAAATTTTTTGCTTTTTCCTGCTCCTCTTAGCATGATAAAGAAGATTCAAAGAGAGTGAGATGCCAGCTCCTTTCATTCAGTAAGTAGCTTCAATCATTTCTGGACGTTTTTCAATGGCAAAAATCAATGAATATTGTAAATGCACAAACAGTAATTTCTCCGCATTGCAAGATGCAATTCTGAAATTTTTTGCTTTTTCCTGCTCCTCTTAGCATGATAAAGAAGATTCAAAGAGAGTGAGATGCCAGCTCCTTTCATTCAGTCAGTAGCTTCAATCATTTCTGGACGTTTTTCAATGGCAAAAATCAATGAATATTGTAAATGCACAAACAGTAATTTCTCCGCATTGCAAGGTGCAATTCTGAAATTTTTTGCTTTTTCCTGCTCCTCTTAGCATGATAAAGAAGATTCAAAGAGAGTGAGATGCCAGCTCCTTTCATTCAGTCAGTAGCTTCAAACATTTCTGGTATATGAATAACATGATGTTTTTCAATGGCAAAAATCAATGAATATTGTAAATGCACAAACAGTAATTTCTCCGCATTGCAAGGTGCAATTCTGAAATTTTTTGCTTTTTCCTGCTCCTTTTAGCATGGTAAAGAAGATTCAAAGAGAGTGAGATGCCAGCTCCTTTCATTCAGTCAGTAGCTTCAATCATTTCTGGACGTTTTTCAATGGCAAAAATCAATGAATATTGTAAATGCACAAACAGTAATTTCTCCGCATTGCAAGGTGCAATTCTGAAATTTTTTGCTTTTTCCTGCTCCTCTTAGCATGATAAAGAAGATTCAAAGAGAGTGAGATGCCAGCTCCTTTCATTCAGTCAGTAGCTTCAATCATTTCTGGACGTTTTTCAATGGCAAAAATCAATGAATATTGTAAATGCACAAA
The DNA here is from genome assembly GCF_046119375.1 of Phyllobates terribilis. Classification (NCBI taxonomy): domain Eukaryota; kingdom Metazoa; phylum Chordata; class Amphibia; order Anura; family Dendrobatidae; genus Phyllobates; species Phyllobates terribilis. The sequence continues at coordinate 393,302 of NW_027363640.1, forward strand.
CAGTAATTTCTCCGCATTGCAAGGTGCAATTCTGAAATTTTTTGCTTTTTCCTGCTCCTCTTAGCATGATAAAGAAGATTCAAAGAGAGTGAGATGCCAGCTCCTTTCATTCAGTCAGTAGCTTCAATCATTTCTGGACGTTTTTCAATGGCAAAAATCAATGAATATTGTAAATGCACAAACAGTAATTTCTCCGCATTGCAAGGTGCAATTCTGAAATTTTTTGCTTTTTCCTGCTCCTCTTAGCATGATAAAGAAGATTCAAAGAGAGTGAGATGCCAGCTCCTTTCATTCAGTCAGTAGCTTCAAACATTTCTGGTATATGAATAACATGATGTTTTTCAATGGCAAAAATCAATGAATATTGTAAATGCACAAACAGTAATTTCTCCGCATTGCAAGGTGCAATTCTGAAATTTTTTGCTTTTTCCTGCTCCTTTTAGCATGGTAAAGAAGATTCAAAGAGAGTGAGATGCCAGCTCCTTTCATTCAGTCAGTAGCTTCAATCATTTCTGGACGTTTTTCAATGGCAAAAATCAATGAATATTGTAAATGCACAAACAGTAATTTCTCCGCATTGCAAGGTGCAATTCTGAAATTTTTTGCTTTTTCCTGCTCCTCTTAGCATGATAAAGAAGATTCAAAGAGAGTGAGATGCCAGCTCCTTTCATTCAGTCAGTAGCTTCAATCATTTCTGGACGTTTTTCAATGGCAAAAATCAATGAATATTGTAAATGCACAAACAGTAATTTCTCCGCATTGCAAGGTGCAATTCTGAAATTTTTTGCTTTTTCCTGCTCCTCTTAGCATGATAAAGAAGATTCAAAGAGATTGAGATGCCAGCTCCTTTCATTCAGTCAGTAGCTTCAATCATTTCTGGACGTTTTTCAATGGCAAAAATCAATGAATATTGTAAATGCACAAACAGTAATTTCTCCGCATTGCAAGATGCAATTCTGAAATTTTTTGCTTTTTCCTGCTCCTCTTAGCATGATAAAGAAGATTCAAAGAGAGTGAAATGCCAGCTCCTTTCATTCAGTCAGTAGCTTCAATCATTTCTGGACGTTTTTCAATGGCAAAAATCAATGAATATTGTAAATGCACAAACAGTAATTTCTCCGCATTGCAAGGTGCAATTCTGAAATTTTTTGCTTTTTCCTGCTCCTCTTAGCATGATAAAGAAGATTCAAAGAGAGTGAGATGCCAGCTCCTTTCATTCAGTCAGTAGCTTCAAACATTTCTGGTATATGAATAACATGATGTTTTTCAATGGCAAAAATCAATGAATATTGTAAATGCACAAACAGTAATTTCTCCGCATTGCAAGGTGCAATTCTGAAATTTTTTGCTTTTTCCTGCTCCTCTTAGCATGATAAAGAAGATTCAAAGAGAGTGAGATGCCAGCTCCTTTCATTCAGTCAGTAGCTTCAATCATTTCTGGACGTTTTTCAATGGCAAAAATCAATGAATATTGTAAATGCACAAACAGTAATTTCTCCGCATTGCAAGGTGTAATTCTGAAATTTTTTGCTTTTTCCTGCTCCTCTTAGCATGATAAAGAAGATTCAAAGAGAGTGTGATGCCAGCTCCTTTCATTCAGTCAGTAGCTTCAAACATTTCTGGTGTATGAATAACATGATGTTTTTCAATGGCAAAAATCAATGAATATTGTAAATGCACAAACAGTAATTTCTCCGCATTGCAAGGTGCAATTCTGAAATTTTTTGCTTTTTCCTGCTCCTCTTAGCATGATAAAGAAGATTCAAAGAGAGTGAGATGCCAGCTCCTTTCATTCAGTCAGTAGCTTCAATCATTTCTGGACGTTTTTCAATGGCAAAAATCAATGAATATTGTAAATGCACAAACAGTAATTTCTCCGCATTGCAAGGTGCAATTCTGAAATTTTTTGCTTTTTCCTGCTCCTCTTAGCATGATAAAGAAGATTCAAAGAGAGTGAGATGCCAGCTCCTTTCATTCAGTCAGTAGCTTCAATCATTTCTGGTATATGAATAACATGATGTTTTTCAATGGCAAAAATCAATGAATATTGTAAATGCACAAACAGTAATTTCTCCGCATTGCAAGGTGCAATTCTGAAATTTTTTGCTTTTTCCTGCTCCTCTTAGCATGATAAAGAAGATTCAAAGAGAGTGAGATGCCAGCTCCTTTCATTCAGTCAGTAGCTTCAATCATTTCTGGTATATGAATAACATGATGTTTTTCAATGGCAAAAATCAATGAATATTGTAAATGCACAAACAGTAATTTCTCCGCATTGCAAGGTGCAATTCTGAAATTTTTTGCTTTTTCCTGCTCCTCTTAGCATGATAAAGAAGATTCAAAGAGAGTGAGATGCCAGCTCCTTTCATTCAGTCAGTAGCTTCAAACATTTCTGGTATATGAATAACATGATGTTTTTCAATGGCAAAAATCAATGAATATTGTAAATGCACAAACAGTAATTTCTCCGCATTGCAAGGTGCAATTCTGAAATTTTTTGCTTTTTCCTGCTCCTCTTAGCATGATAAAGAAGATTCAAAGAGAGTGAGATGCCAGCTCCTTTCATTCAGTCAGTAGCTTCAATCATTTCTGGACGTTTTTCAATGGCAAAAATCAATGAATATTGTAAATGCACAAACAGTAATTTCTCCGCATTGCAAGATGCAATTCTGAAATTTTTTGCTTTTTCCTGCTCCTCTTAGCATGATAAAGAAGATTCAAAGAGAGTGAGATGCCAGCTCCTTTCATTCAGTCAGTAGCTTCAATCATTTCTGGACGTTTTTCAATGGCAAAAATCAATGAATATTGTAAATGCACAAACAGTAATTTCTCCGCATTGCAAGGTGCAATTCTGAAATTTTTTGCTTTTTCCTGCTCCTCTTAGCATGATAAAGAAGATTCAAAGAGAGTGAGATGCCAGCTCCTTTCATTCAGTCAGTAGCTTCAAACATTTCTGGTATATGAATAACATGATGTTTTTCAATGACAAAAATCAATGAATATTGTAAATGCACAAACAGTAATTTCTCCGCATTGCAAGGTGCAATTCTGAAATTTTTTGCTTTTTCCTGCTCCTCTTAACATGATAAAGAAGATTCAAAGAGAGTGAGATGCCAGCTCCTTTCATTCAGTCAGTAGCTTCAATCATTTCTGGACGTTTTTCAATGGCAAAAATCAATGAATATTGTAAATGCACAAACAGTAATTTCTTCGCATTGCAAGGTGCAATTCTGAAATTTTTTGCTTTTTCCTGCTCCTCTTAGCATGATAAAGAAGATTCAAAGAGAGTGAGATGCCAGCTCCTTTCATTCAGTCAGTAGCTTCAATCATTTCTGGACGTTTTTCAATGGCAAAAATCAATGAATATTGTAAATGCACAAACAGTAATTTCTCCGCATTGCAAGGTGCAATTCTGAAATTTTTTGCTTTTTCCTGCTCCTCTTAGCATGATAAAGAAGATTCAAAGAGTGAGATGCCAGCTCCTTTCATTCAGTCAGTAGCTTCAATCATTTCTGGACGTTTTTCAATGGCAAAAATCAATGAATATTGTAAATGCACAAACAGTAATTTCTCCACATTGCAAGGTGCAATTCTGAAATTTTTTGCTTTTTCCTGCTCCTCTTAGCATGATAAAGAAGATTCAAAGAGAGTGAGATGCCAGCTCCTTTCATTCAGTCAGTAGCTTCAATCATTTCTGGACGTTTTTCAATGGCAAAAATCAATGAATATTGTAAATGCACAAACAGTAATTTCTCCGCATTGCAAGGTGCAATTCTGAAATTTTTTGCTTTTTCCTGCTCCTCTTAGCATGATAAAAAAGATTCAAAGAGAGTGAGATGCCAGCTCCTTTCATTCAGTCAGTAGCTTCAAACATTTCTGGTATATGAATAACATGATGTTTTTCAATGGCAAAAATCAATGAATATTGTAAATGCACAAACAGTAATTTCTCCGCATTGCAAGGTGCAATTCTGAAATTTTTTGCTTTCTCCTGCTCCTCTTAGCATGATAAAGAAGATTCAAAGAGAGTGAGATGCCAGCTCCTTTCATTCAGTCAGTAGCTTCAATCATTTCTGGACGTTTTTCAATGGCAAAAATCAATGAATATTGTAAATGCACAAACAGTAATTTCTCCGCATTGCAAGGTGCAATTCTGAAATTTTTTGCTTTTTCCTGCTCCTCTTAGCATGATAAAGAAGATTCAAAGAGAGTGTGATGCCAGCTCCTTTCATTCAGTCAGTAGCTTCAAACATTTCTGGTGTATGAATAACATGATGTTTTTCAATGGCAAAAATCAATGAATATTGTAAATGCACAAACAGTAATTTCTCCGCATTGCAAGGTGCAATTCTGAAATTTTTTGCTTTTTCCTGCTCCTCTTAGCATGATAAAGAAGATTCAAAGAGAGTGAGATGCCAGCTCCTTTCATTCAGTCAGTAGCTTCAATCATTTCTGGACGTTTTTCAATGGCAAAAATCAATGAATATTGTAAATGCACAAAAAGTAATTTCTCCGCATTGCAAGGTGCAATTCTGAAATTTTTTGCTTTTTCCTGCTCCTCTTAGCATGATAAAGAAGATTCAAAGAGAGTGAGATGCCAGCTCCTTTCATTCAGTCAGTAGCTTCAATCATTTCTGGTATATGAATAACATGATGTTTTTCAATGGCAAAAATCAATGAATATTGTAAATGCACAAACAGTAATTTCTCCGCATTGCAAGGTGCAATTCTGAAATTTTTTGCTTTTTCCTGCTCCTCTTAGCATGATAAAGAAGATTCAAAGAGAGTGAGATGCCAGCTCCTTTCATTCAGTCAGTAGCTTCAATCATTTCTGGTATATGAATAACATGATGTTTTTCAATGGCAAAAATCAATGAATATTGTAAATGCACAAACAGTAATTTCTCCGCATTGCAAGGTGCAATTCTGAAATTTTTTGCTTTTTCCTGCTCCTCTTAGCATGATAAAGAAGATTCAAAGAGAGTGAGATGCCAGCTCCTTTCATTCAGTCAGTAGCTTCAAACATTTCTGGTATATGAATAACATGATGTTTTTCAATGGCAAAAATCAATGAATATTGTAAATGCACAAACAGTAATTTCTCCGCATTGCAACGTGCAATTCTGAAATTTTTTGCTTTTTCCTGCTCCTCTTAGCATGATAAAGAAGATTCAAAGAGAGTGAGATGCCAGCTCCTTTCATTCAGTCAGTAGCTTCAATCATTTCTGGACGTTTTTCAATGGCAAAAATCAATGAATATTGTAAATGCACAAACAGTAATTTCTCCGCATTGCAAGGTGCAATTCTGAAATTTTTTGCTTTTTCCTGCTCCTCTTAGCATGATAAAGAAGATTCAAAGAGATTTAGATGCCAGCTCCTTTCATTCAGTCAGTAGATTCAATCATTTCTGGACGTTTTTCAATGGCAAAAATCAATGAATATTGTAAATGCACAAACAGTAATTTCTCCGCATTGCAAGGTGCAATTCTGAAATTTTTTGCTTTTTCCTGCTCCTCTTAGCATGATAAAGAAGATTCAAAGAGAGTGAGATGCCAGCTCCTTTCATTCAGTCAGTAGCTTCAAACATTTCTGGTATATGAATAACATGATGTTTTTCAATGGCAAAAATCAATGAATATTGTAAATGCACAAACAGTAATTTCTCCGCATTGCAAGGTGCAATTCTGAAATTTTTTGCTTTTTCCTGCTCCTCTTAACATGATAAAGAAGATTCAAAGAGAGTGAGATGCCAGCTCCTTTCATTCAGTCAGTAGCTTCAATCATTTCTGGACGTTTTTCAATGGCAAAAATCAATGAATATTGTAAATGCACAAACAGTAATTTCTTCGCATTGCAAGGTGCAATTCTGAAATTTTTTGCTTTTTCCTGCTCCTCTTAGCATGATAAAGAAGATTCAAAGAGAGTGAGATGCCAGCTCCTTTCATTCAGTCAGTAGCTTCAATCATTTCTGGACGTTTTTCAATGGCAAAAATCAATGAATATTGTAAATGCACAAACAGTAATTTCTCCGCATTGCAAGGTGCAATTCTGAAATTTTTTGCTTTTTCCTGCTCCTCTTAGCATGATAAAGAAGATTCAAAGAGTGAGATGCCAGCTCCTTTCATTCAGTCAGTAGCTTCAATCATTTCTGGACGTTTTTCAATGGCAAAAATCAATGAATATTGTAAATGCACAAACAGTAATTTCTCCGCATTGCAAGGTGCAATTCTGAAATTTTTTGCTTTTTCCTGCTCCTCTTAGCATGATAAAGAAGATTCAAAGAGAGTGAGATGCCAGCTCCTTTCATTCAGTCAGTAGCTTCAATCATTTCTGGACGTTTTTCAATGGCAAAAATCAATGAATATTGTAAATGCACAAACAGTAATTTCTCCGCATTGCAAGGTGCAATTCTGAAATTTTTTGCTTTTTCCTGCTCCTCTTAGCATGATAAAAAAGATTCAAAGAGAGTGAGATGCCAGCTCCTTTCATTCAGTCAGTAGCTTCAAACATTTCTGGTATATGAATAACATGATGTTTTTCAATGGCAAAAATCAATGAATATTGTAAATGCACAAACAGTAATTTCTCCGCATTGCAAGGTGCAATTCTGAAATTTTTTGCTTTCTCCTGCTCCTCTTAGCATGATAAAGAAGATTCAAAGAGAGTGAGATGCCAGCTCCTTTCATTCAGTCAGTAGCTTCAATCATTTCTGGACGTTTTTCAATGGCAAAAATCAATGAATATTGTAAATGCACAAACAGTAATTTCTCCGCATTGCAAGGTGCAATTCTGAAATTTTTTGCTTTTTCCTGCTCCTCTTAGCATGATAAAGAAGATTCAAAGAGAGTGAGATGCCAGCTCCTTTCATTCAGTCAGTAGCTTCAATCATTTCTGGACGTTTTTCAATGGCAAAAATCAATGAATATTGTAAATGCACAAACAGTAATTTCTCCGCATTGCAAGGTGCAATTCTGAAATTTTTTGATTTTTCCTGCTCCTCTTAGCATGATAAAGAAGATTCAAAGAGAGTGAGATGCCAGCTCCTTTCATTCAGTCAGTAGCTTCAAACATTTCTGGTATATGAATAACATGATGTTTTTCAATGGCAAAAATCAATGAATATTGTAAATGCACAAACAGTAATTTCTCCGCATTGCAAGGTGCAATTCTGAAATTTTTTGCTTTTTCCTGCTCCTCAGCATGATAAAGAAGATTCAAAGAGAGTGAGATGCCAGCTCCTTTCATTCAGTCAGTAGCTTCAAACATTTCTGGTATATGAATAACATGATGTTTTTCAATGGCAAAAATCAATGAATATTGTAAATGCACAAACAGTAATTTCTCCGCATTGCAAGGTGCAATTCTGAAATTTTTTGCTTTTTCCTGCTCCTTTTAGCATGGTAAAGAAGATTCAAAGAGAGTGAGATGCCAGCTCCTTTCATTCAGTCAGTAGCTTCAATCATTTCTGGACGTTTTTCAATGGCAAAAATCAATGAATATTGTAAATGCACAAACAGTAATTTCTCCGCATTGCAAGGTGCAATTCTGAAATTTTTTGCTTTTTCCTGCTCCTCTTAGCATGATAAAGAAGATTCAAAGAGAGTGAGATGCCAGCTCCTTTCATTCAGTCAGTAGCTTCAATCATTTCTGGACGTTTTTCAATGGCAAAAATCAATGAATATTGTAAATGCACAAAAAGTAATTTCTCCGCATTGCAAGGTGCAATTCTGAAATTTTTTGCTTTTTCCTGCTCCTCTTAGCATGATAAAGAAGATTCAAAGAGAGTGAGATGCCAGCTCCTTTCATTCAGTCAGTAGCTTCAATCATTTCTGGTATATGAATAACATGATGTTTTTCAATGGCAAAAATCAATGAATATTGTAAATGCACAAACAGTAATTTCTCCGCATTGCAAGGTGCAATTCTGAAATTTTTTGCTTTTTCCTGCTCCTCTTAGCATGATAAAGAAGATTCAAAGAGAGTGAGATGCCAGCTCCTTTCATTCAGTCAGTAGCTTCAATCATTTCTGGTATATGAATAACATGATGTTTTTCAATGGCAAAAATCAATGAATATTGTAAATGCACAAACAGTAATTTCTCCGCATTGCAAGGTGCAATTCTGAAATTTTTTGCTTTTTCCTGCTCCTCTTAGCATGATAAAGAAGATTCAAAGAGAGTGAGATGCCAGCTCCTTTCATTCAGTCAGTAGCTTCAAACATTTCTGGTATATGAATAACATGATGTTTTTCAATGGCAAAAATCAATGAATATTGTAAATGCACAAACAGTAATTTCTCCGCATTGCAACGTGCAATTCTGAAATTTTTTGCTTTTTCCTGCTCCTCTTAGCATGATAAAGAAGATTCAAAGAGAGTGAGATGCCAGCTCCTTTCATTCAGTCAGTAGCTTCAATCATTTCTGGACGTTTTTCAATGGCAAAAATCAATGAATATTGTAAATGCACAAACAGTAATTTCTCCGCATTGCAAGGTGCAATTCTGAAATTTTTTGCTTTTTCCTGCTCCTCTTAGCATGATAAAGAAGATTCAAAGAGATTTAGATGCCAGCTCCTTTCATTCAGTCAGTAGATTCAATCATTTCTGGACGTTTTTCAATGGCAAAAATCAATGAATATTGTAAATGCACAAACAGTAATTTCTCCGCATTGCAAGGTGCAATTCTGAAATTTTTTGCTTTTTCCTGCTCCTCTTAGCATGATAAAGAAGATTCAAAGAGAGTGAGATGCCAGCTCCTTTCATTCAGTCAGTAGCTTCAAACATTTCTGGTATATGAATAACATGATGTTTTTCAATGGCAAAAATCAATGAATATTGTAAATGCACAAACAGTAATTTCTCCGCATTGCAAGGTGCAATTCTGAAATTTTTTGCTTTTTCCTGCTCCTCTTAACATGATAAAGAAGATTCAAAGAGAGTGAGATGCCAGCTCCTTTCATTCAGTCAGTAGCTTCAATCATTTCTGGACGTTTTTCAATGGCAAAAATCAATGAATATTGTAAATGCACAAACAGTAATTTCTTCGCATTGCAAGGTGCAATTCTGAAATTTTTTGCTTTTTCCTGCTCCTCTTAGCATGATAAAGAAGATTCAAAGAGAGTGAGATGCCAGCTCCTTTCATTCAGTCAGTAGCTTCAATCATTTCTGGACGTTTTTCAATGGCAAAAATCAATGAATATTGTAAATGCACAAACAGTAATTTCTCCGCATTGCAAGGTGCAATTCTGAAATTTTTTGCTTTTTCCTGCTCCTCTTAGCATGATAAAGAAGATTCAAAGAGTGAGATGCCAGCTCCTTTCATTCAGTCAGTAGCTTCAATCATTTCTGGACGTTTTTCAATGGCAAAAATCAATGAATATTGTAAATGCACAAACAGTAATTTCTCCGCATTGCAAGGTGCAATTCTGAAATTTTTTGCTTTTTCCTGCTCCTCTTAGCATGATAAAGAAGATTCAAAGAGAGTGAGATGCCAGCTCCTTTCATTCAGTCAGTAGCTTCAATCATTTCTGGACGTTTTTCAATGGCAAAAATCAATGAATATTGTAAATGCACAAACAGTAATTTCTCCGCATTGCAAGGTGCAATTCTGAAATTTTTTGCTTTTTCCTGCTCCTCTTAGCATGATAAAAAAGATTCAAAGAGAGTGAGATGCCAGCTCCTTTCATTCAGTCAGTAGCTTCAAACATTTCTGGTATATGAATAACATGATGTTTTTCAATGGCAAAAATCAATGAATATTGTAAATGCACAAACAGTAATTTCTCCGCATTGCAAGGTGCAATTCTGAAATTTTTTGCTTTCTCCTGCTCCTCTTAGCATGATAAAGAAGATTCAAAGAGAGTGAGATGCCAGCTCCTTTCATTCAGTCAGTAGCTTCAATCATTTCTGGACGTTTTTCAATGGCAAAAATCAATGAATATTGTAAATGCACAAACAGTAATTTCTCCGCATTGCAAGGTGCAATTCTGAAATTTTTTGCTTTTTCCTGCTCCTCTTAGCATGATAAAGAAGATTCAAAGAGAGTGAGATGCCAGCTCCTTTCATTCAGTCAGTAGCTTCAATCATTTCTGGACGTTTTTCAATGGCAAAAATCAATGAATATTGTAAATGCACAAACAGTAATTTCTCCGCATTGCAAGGTGCAATTCTGAAATTTTTTGATTTTTCCTGCTCCTCTTAGCATGATAAAGAAGATTCAAAGAGAGTGAGATGCCAGCTCCTTTCATTCAGTCAGTAGCTTCAAACATTTCTGGTATATGAATAACATGATGTTTTTCAATGGCAAAAATCAATGAATATTGTAAATGCACAAACAGTAATTTCTCCGCATTGCAAGGTGCAATTCTGAAATTTTTTGCTTTTTCCTGCTCCTCAGCATGATAAAGAAGATTCAAAGAGAGTGAGATGCCAGCTCCTTTCATTCAGTCAGTAGCTTCAAACATTTCTGGTATATGAATAACATGATGTTTTTCAATGGCAAAAATCAATGAATATTGTAAATGCACAAACAGTAATTTCTCCGCATTGCAAGGTGCAATTCTGAAATTTTTTGCTTTTTCCTGCTCCTTTTAGCATGGTAAAGAAGATTCAAAGAGAGTGAGATGCCAGCTCCTTTCATTCAGTCAGTAGCTTCAATCATTTCTGGACGTTTTTCAATGGCAAAAATCAATGAATATTGTAAATGCACAAACAGTAATTTCTCCGCATTGCAAGGTGCAATTCTGAAATTTTTTGCTTTTTCCTGCTCCTCTTAGCATGATAAAGAAGATTCAAAGAGAGTGAGATGCCAGCTCCTTTCATTCAGTCAGTAGCTTCAATCATTTCTGGACGTTTTTCAATGGCAAAAATCAATGAATATTGTAAATGCACAAACAGTAATTTCTCCGCATTGCAAGGTGCAATTCTGAAATTTTTTGCTTTTTCCTGCTCCTCTTAGCATGATAAAGAAGATTCAAAGAGATTGAGATGCCAGCTCCTTTCATTCAGTCAGTAGCTTCAATCATTTCTGGACGTTTTTCAATGGCAAAAATCAATGAATATTGTAAATGCACAAACAGTAATTTCTCCGCATTGCAAGATGCAATTCTGAAATTTTTTGCTTTTTCCTGCTCCTCTTAGCATGATAAAGAAGATTCAAAGAGAGTGAGATGCCAGCTCCTTTCATTCAGTCAGTAGCTTCAATCATTTCTGGACGTTTTTCAATGGCAAAAATCAATGAATATTGTAAATGCACAAACAGTAATTTCTCCGCATTGCAAGGTGCAATTCTGAAATTTTTTGCTTTTTCCTGCTCCTCTTAGCATGATAAAGAAGTTTCAAAGAGAGTGAGATGCCAGCTCCTTTCATTCAGTCAGTAGCTTCAAACATTTCTGGTATATGAATAACATGATGTTTTTCAATGGCAAAAATCAATGAATATTGTAAATGCACAAACAGTAATTTCTCCGCATTGCAAGGTGCAATTCTGAAATTTTTTGCTTTTTCCTGCTCCTCTTAGCATGATAAAGAAGATTCAAAGAGAGTGAGATGCCAGCTCCTTTCATTCAGTCAGTAGCTTCAATCATTTCTGGACGTTTTTCAATGGCAAAAATCAATGAATATTGTAAATGCACAAACAGTAATTTCTCCGCATTGCAAGGTGTAATTCTGAAATTTTTTGCTTTTTCCTGCTCCTCTTAGCATGATAAAGAAGATTCAAAGAGAGTGTGATGCCAGCTCCTTTCATTCAGTCAGTAGCTTCAAACATTTCTGGTGTATGAATAACATGATGTTTTTCAATGGCAAAAATCAATGAATATTGTAAATGCACAAACAGTAATTTCTCCGCATTGCAAGGTGCAATTCTGAAATTTTTTGCTTTTTCCTGCTCCTCTTAGCATGATAAAGAAGATTCAAAGAGAGTGAGATGCCAGCTCCTTTCATTCAGTCAGTAGCTTCAAACATTTCTGGTATATGAATAACATGATGTTTTTCAATGGCAAAAATCAATGAATATTGTAAATGCACAAACAGTAATTTCTCTGCATTGCAAGGTGCAATTCTGAAATTTTTTGCTTTTTCCTGCACCTCTTAGCATGATAAAGAAGATTCAAAGAGAGTGAGATGCCAGCTCCTTTCATTCAGTCAGTAGCTTCAATCATTTCTGGACGTTTTTCAATGGCAAAAATCAATGAATATTGTAAATGCACAAACAGTAATTTCTCCGCATTGCAAGATGCAATTCTGAAATTTTTTGCTTTTTCCTGCTCCTCTTAGCATGATAAAGAAGATTCAAAGAGAGTGAGATGCCAGCTCCTTTCATTCAGTCAGTAGCTTCAATCATTTCTGGACGTTTTTCAATGGCAAAAATCAATGAATATTGTAAATGCACAAACAGTAATTTCTCCGCATTGCAAGGTGCAATTCTGAAATTTTTTGCTTTTTCCTGCTCCTCTTAGCATGATAAAGAAGATTCAAAGAGAGTGAGATGCCAGCTCCTTTCATTCAGTCAGTAGCTTCAAACATTTCTGGTATATGAATAACATGATGTTTTTCAATGACAAAAATCAATGAATATTGTAAATGCACAAACAGTAATTTCTCCGCATTGCAAGGTGCAATTCTGAAATTTTTTGCTTTTTCCTGCTCCTCTTAGCATGATAAAGAAGATTCAAAGAGAGTGAGATGCCAGCTCCTTTCATTCAGTCAGTAGCTTCAATCATTTCTGGACGTTTTTCAATGGCAAAAATCAATGAATATTGTAAATGCACAAACAATAATTTCTCCGCATTGCAAGGTGTAATTCTGAATTTTTTTGCTTTTTCCTGCTCCTCTTAGCATGATAAAGAAGATTCAAAGAGAGTGTGATGCCAGCTCCTTTCATTCAGTCAGTAGCTTCAAACATTTCTGGTGTATGAATAACATGATGTTTTTCAATGGCAAAAATCAATGAATATTGTAAATGCACAAACAGTAATTTCTCCGCATTGCAAGGTGCAATTCTGAAATTTTTTGCTTTTTCCTGCTCCTCTTAGCATGAGAAAGAAGATTCAAAGAGAGTGAGATGCCAGCTCCTTTCATTCAGTCAGTAGCTTCAATCATTTCTGGACGTTTTTCAATGGCAAAAATCAATGAATATTGTAAATGCACAAAAAGTAATTTCTCCGCATTGCAAGGTGCAATTCTGAAATTTTTTGCTTTTTCCTGCTCCTCTTAGCATGATAAAGAAGATTCAAAGAGAGTGAGATGCCAGCTCCTTTCATTCAGTCAGTAGCTTCAATCATTTCTGGTATATGAATAACATGATGTTTTTCAATGGCAAAAATCAATGAATATTATAAATGCACAAACAGTAATTTCTCCGCATTGCAAGGTGCAATCCTGAAATTTTTTGCTTTTTCCTGCTCCTCTTAGCATGATAAAGAAGATTCAAAGAGAGTGAGATGCCAGCTCCTTTCATTCAGTCAGTAGCTTCAATCATTTCTGGTATATGAATAACATGATGTTTTTCAATGGCAAAAATCAATGAATATTGTAAATGCACAAACAGTAATTTCTCCGCATTGCAAGGTGCAATTCTGAAATTTTTTGCTTTTTCCTGCTCCTCTTAGCATGATAAAGAAGATTCAAAGAGAGTGAGATGCCAGCTCCTTTCATTCAGTCAGTAGCTTCAAACATTTCTGGTATATGAATAACATGATGTTTTTCAATGGCAAAAATCAATGAATATTGTAAATGCACAAACAGTAATTTCTCCGCATTGCAACGTGCAATTCTGAAATTTTTTGCTTTTTCCTGCTCCTCTTAGCATGATAAAGAAGATTCAAAGAGAGTGAGATGCCAGCTCCTTTCATTCAGTCAGTAGCTTCAATCATTTCTGGACGTTTTTCAATGGCAAAAATCAATGAATATTGTAAATGCACAAACAGTAATTTCTCCGCATTGCAAGGTGCAATTCTGAAATTTTTTGCTTTTTCCTGCTCCTCTTAGCATGATAAAGAAGATTCAAAGAGATTTAGATGCCAGCTCCTTTCATTCAGTCAGTAGCTTCAATCATTTCTGGACGTTTTTCAATGGCAAAAATCAATGAATATTGTAAATGCACAAACAGTAATTTCTCCGCATTGCAAGGTGCAATTCTGAAATTTTTTGCTTTTTCCTGCTCCTCTTAGCATGATAAAGAAGATTCAAAGAGAGTGAGATGCCAGCTCCTTTCATTCAGTCAGTAGCTTCAAACATTTCTGGTATATGAATAACATGATGTTTTTCAATGGCAAAAATCAATGAATATTGTAAATGCACAAACAGTAATTTCTCCGCATTGCAAGGTGCAATTCTGAAATTTTTTGCTTTTTCCTGCTCCTCTTAACATGATAAAGAAGATTCAAAGAGAGTGAGATGCCAGCTCCTTTCATTCAGTCAGTAGCTTCAATCATTTCTGGACGTTTTTCAATGGCAAAAATCAATGAATATTGTAAATGCACAAACAGTAATTTCTTCGCATTGCAAGGTGCAATTCTGAAATTTTTTGCTTTTTCCTGCTCCTCTTAGCATGATAAAGAAGATTCAAAGAGAGTGAGATGCCAGCTCCTTTCATTCAGTCAGTAGCTTCAATCATTTCTGGACGTTTTTCAATGGCAAAAATCAATGAATATTGTAAATGCACAAACAGTAATTTCTCCGCATTGCAAGGTGCAATTCTGAAATTTTTTGCTTTTTCCTGCTCCTCTTAGCATGATAAAGAAGATTCAAAGAGTGAGATGCCAGCTCCTTTCATTCAGTCAGTAGCTTCAATCATTTCTGGACGTTTTTCAATGGCAAAAATCAATGAATATTGTAAATGCACAAACAGTAATTTCTCCGCATTGCAAGGTGCAATTCTGAAATTTTTTGCTTTTTCCTGCTCCTCTTAGCATGATAAAGAAGATTCAAAGAGAGTGAGATGCCAGCTCCTTTCATTCAGTCAGTAGCTTCAATCATTTCTGGACGTTTTTCAATGGCAAAAATCAATGAATATTGTAAATGCACAAACAGTAATTTCTCCGCATTGCAAGGTGCAATTCTGAAATTTTTTGCTTTTTCCTGCTCCTCTTAGCATGATAAAAAAGATTCAAAGAGAGTGAGATGCCAGCTCCTTTCATTCAGTCAGTAGCTTCAAACATTTCTGGTATATGAATAACATGATGTTTTTCAATGGCAAAAATCAATGAATATTGTAAATGCACAAACAGTAATTTCTCCGCATTGCAAGGTGCAATTCTGAAATTTTTTGCTTTCTCCTGCTCCTCTTAGCATGATAAAGAAGATTCAAAGAGAGTGAGATGCCAGCTCCTTTCATTCAGTCAGTAGCTTCAATCATTTCTGGACGTTTTTCAATGGCAAAAATCAATGAATATTGTAAATGCACAAACAGTAATTTCTCCGCATTGCAAGGTGCAATTCTGAAATTTTTTGCTTTTTCCTGCTCCTCTTAGCATGATAAAGAAGATTCAAAGAGAGTGAGATGCCAGCTCCTTTCATTCAGTCAGTAGCTTCAATCATTTCTGGACGTTTTTCAATGGCAAAAATCAATGAATATTGTAAATGCACAAACAGTAATTTCTCCGCATTGCAAGGTGCAATTTTGAAATTTTTTGATTTTTCCTGCTCCTCTTAGCATGATAAAGAAGATTCAAAGAGAGTGAGATGCCAGCTCCTTTCATTCAGTCAGTAGCTTCAAACATTTCTGGTATATGAATAACATGATGTTTTTCAATGGCAAAAATCAATGAATATTGTAAATGCACAAACAGTAATTTCTCCACATTGCAAGGTGCAATTCTGAAATTTTTTGCTTTTTCCTGCTCCTCTTAGCATGATAAAGAATATTCAAAGAGAGTGAGATGCCAGCTCCTTTCATTCAGTCAGTAGTTTCAATCATTTCTGGACGTTTTTCAATGGCAAAAATCAATGAATATTGTAAATGCACAAACAGTAATTTCTCCGCATTGCAAGATGCAATTCTGAAATTTTTTGCTTTTTCCTGCTCCTCTTAGCATGATAAAGAAGATTCAAAGAGAGTGAGATGCCAGCTCCTTTCATTCAGTCAGTAGCTTCAATCATTTCTGGACGTTTTTCAATGGCAAAAATCAATGAATATTGTAAATGCACAAACAGTAATTTCTCCGCATTGCAAGGTGCAATTCTGAAATTTTTTGCTTTTTCCTGCTCCTCTTAGCATGATAAAGAAGATTCAAAGAGATTTAGATGCCAGCTCCTTTCATTCAGTCAGTAGCTTCAATCATTTCTGGACGTTTTTCAATGGCAAAAATCAATGAATATTGTAAATGCACAAACAGTAATTTCTCCGCATTGCAAGGTGCAATTCTGAAATTTTTTGCTTTTTCCTGCTCCTCTTAGCATGATAAAGAAGATTCAAAGAGAGTGAGATGCCAGCTCCTTTCATTCAGTCAGTAGCTTCAAACATTTCTGGTATATGAATAACATGATGTTTTTCAATGGCAAAAATCAATGAATATTGTAAATGCACAAACAGTAATTTCTCCGCATTGCAAGGTGCAATTCTGAAATTTTTTGCTTTTTCCTGCTCCTCTTAACATGATAAAGAAGATTCAAAGAGAGTGAGATGCCAGCTCCTTTCATTCAGTCAGTAGCTTCAATCATTTCTGGACGTTTTTCAATGGCAAAAATCAATGAATATTGTAAATGCACAAACAGTAATTTCTTCGCATTGCAAGGTGCAATTCTGAAATTTTTTGCTTTTTCCTGCTCCTCTTAGCATGATAAAGAAGATTCAAAGAGAGTGAGATGCCAGCTCCTTTCATTCAGTCAGTAGCTTCAATCATTTCTGGACGTTTTTCAATGGCAAAAATCAATGAATATTGTAAATGCACAAACAGTAATTTCTCCGCATTGCAAGGTGCAATTCTGAAATTTTTTGCTTTTTCCTGCTCCTCTTAGCATGATAAAGAAGATTCAAAGAGTGAGATGCCAGCTCCTTTCATTCAGTCAGTAGCTTCAATCATTTCTGGACGTTTTTCAATGGCAAAAATCAATGAATATTGTAAATGCACAAACAGTAATTTCTCCGCATTGCAAGGTGCAATTCTGAAATTTTTTGCTTTTTCCTGCTCCTCTTAGCATGATAAAGAAGATTCAAAGAGAGTGAGATGCCAGCTCCTTTCATTCAGTCAGTAGCTTCAATCATTTCTGGACGTTTTTCAATGGCAAAAATCAATGAATATTGTAAATGCACAAACAGTAATTTCTCCGCATTGCAAGGTGCAATTCTGAAATTTTTTGCTTTTTCCTGCTCCTCTTAGCATGATAAAAAAGATTCAAAGAGAGTGAGATGCCAGCTCCTTTCATTCAGTCAGTAGCTTCAAACATTTCTGGTATATGAATAACATGATGTTTTTCAATGGCAAAAATCAATGAATATTGTAAATGCACAAACAGTAATTTCTCCGCATTGCAAGGTGCAATTCTGAAATTTTTTGCTTTCTCCTGCTCCTCTTAGCATGATAAAGAAGATTCAAAGAGAGTGAGATGCCAGCTCCTTTCATTCAGTCAGTAGCTTCAATCATTTCTGGACGTTTTTCAATGGCAAAAATCAATGAATATTGTAAATGCACAAACAGTAATTTCTCCGCATTGCAAGGTGCAATTCTGAAATTTTTTGCTTTTTCCTGCTCCTCTTAGCATGATAAAGAAGATTCAAAGAGAGTGAGATGCCAGCTCCTTTCATTCAGTCAGTAGCTTCAATCATTTCTGGACGTTTTTCAATGGCAAAAATCAATGAATATTGTAAATGCACAAACAGTAATTTCTCCGCATTGCAAGGTGCAATTTTGAAATTTTTTGATTTTTCCTGCTCCTCTTAGCATGATAAAGAAGATTCAAAGAGAGTGAGATGCCAGCTCCTTTCATTCAGTCAGTAGCTTCAAACATTTCTGGTATATGAATAACATGATGTTTTTCAATGGCAAAAATCAATGAATATTGTAAATGCACAAACAGTAATTTCTCCACATTGCAAGGTGCAATTCTGAAATTTTTTGCTTTTTCCTGCTCCTCTTAGCATGATAAAGAATATTCAAAGAGAGTGAGATGCCAGCTCCTTTCATTCAGTCAGTAGTTTCAATCATTTCTGGACGTTTTTCAATGGCAAAAATCAATGAATATTGTAAATGCACAAACAGTAATTTCTCCGCATTGCAAGATGCAATTCTGAAATTTTTTGCTTTTTCCTGCTCCTCTTAGCATGATAAAGAAGATTCAAAGAGAGTGAGATGCCAGCTCCTTTCATTCAGTCAGTAGCTTCAATCATTTCTGGACGTTTTTCAATGGCAAAAATCAATGAATATTGTAAATGCACAAACAGTAATTTCTCCGCATTGCAAGGTGCAATTCTGAAATTTTTTGCTTTTTCCTGCTCCTCTTAGCATGATAAAGAAGATTCAAAGAGAGTGAGATGCCAGCTCCTTTCATTCAGTCAGTAGCTTCAAACATTTCTGGTATATGAATAACATGATGTTTTTCAATGGCAAAAATCAATGAATATTGTAAATGCACAAACAGTAATTTCTCCGCATTGCAAGGTGCAATTCTGAAATTTTTTGCTTTTTCCTGCTCCTCTTAGCATGATAAAGAAGATTCAAAGAGAGTGAGATGCCAGCTCCTTTCATTCAGTCAGTAGCTTCAAACATTTCTGGTATATGAATAACATGTTTTTCAATGGCAAAAATCAATGAATATTGTAAATGCACAAACAGTAATTTCTCCGCATTGCAAGGTGCAATTCTGAAATTTTTTGCTTTTTCCTGCTCCTCTTAGCATGATAAAGAAGATTCAAAGAGAGTGAGATGCCAGCTCCTTTCATTCAGTCAGTAGCTTCAATCATTTCTGGACGTTTTTCAATGGCAAAAATCAATGAATATTGTAAATGCACAAACAGTAATTTCTCCGCATTGCAAGGTGCAATTCTGAAATTTTTTGCTTTTTCCTGCTCCTCTTAGCATGATAAAAAAGATTCAAAGAGAGTGAGATGCCAGATCCTTTCATTCAGTCAGTAGCTTCAAACATTTCTGGTATATGAATAACATGATGTTTTTCAATGGCAAAAATCAATGAATATTGTAAATGCACAAACAGTAATTTCTCCGCATTGCAAGGTGCAATTCTGAAATTTTTTGCTTTCTCCTGCTCCTCTTAGCATGATAAAGAAGATTCAAAGAGAGTGAGATGCCAGCTCCTTTCATTCAGTCAGTAGCTTCAATCATTTCTGGACGTTTTTCAATGGCAAAAATCAATGAATATTGTAAATGCACAAACAGTAATTTCTCCGCATTGCAAGGTGCAATTCTGAAATTTTTTGCTTTTTCCTGCTCCTCTTAGCATGATAAAGAAGATTCAAAGAGAGTGAGATGCCAGCTCCTTTCATTCAGTCAGTAGCTTCAATCATTTCTGGACGTTTTTCAATGGCAAAAATCAATGAATATTGTAAATGCACAAACAGTAATTTCTCCGCATTGCAAGGTGCAATTCTGAAATTTTTTGATTTTTCCTGCTCCTCTTAGCATGATAAAGAAGATTCAAAGAGAGTGAGATGCCAGCTCCTTTCATTCAGTCAGTAGCTTCAAACATTTCTGGTATATGAATAACATGATGTTTTTCAATGGCAAAAATCAATGAATATTGTAAATGCACAAACAGTAATTTCTCCGCATTGCAAGGTGCAATTCTGAAATTTTTTGCTTTTTCCTGCTCCTCTTAGCATGATAAAGAAGATTCAAAGAGAGTGAGATGCCAGCTCCTTTCATTCAGTCAGTAGCTTCAATCATTTCTGGACGTTTTTCAATGGCAAAAATCAATGAATATTGTAAATGCACAAACAGTAATTTCTCCACATTGCAAGGTGCAATTCTGAAATTTTTTGCTTTTTCCTGCTCCTCTTAGCATGATAAAGAATATTCAAAGAGAGTGAGATGCCAGCTCCTTTCATTCAGTCAGTAGCTTCAATCATTTCTGGACGTTTTTCAATGGCAAAAATCAATGAATATTGTAAATGCACAAACAGTAATTTCTCCGCATTGCAAGATGCAATTCTGAAATTTTTTGCTTTTTCCTGCTCCTCTTAGCATGATAAAGAAGATTCAAAGAGAGTGAGATGCCAGCTCCTTTCATTCAGTCAGTAGCTTCAATCATTTCTGGACGTTTTTCAATGGCAAAAATCAATGAATATTGTAAATGCACAAACAGTAATTTCTCCGCATTGCAAGGTGCAATTCTGAAATTTTTTGCTTTTTCCTGCTCCTCTTAGCATGATAAAGAAGATTCAAAGAGAGTGAGATGCCAGCTCCTTTCATTCAGTCAGTAGCTTCAAACATTTCTGGTATATGAATAACATGATGTTTTTCAATGGCAAAAATCAATGAATATTGTAAATGCACAAACAGTAATTTCTCCGCATTGCAAGGTGCAATTCTGAAATTTTTTGCTTTTTCCTGCTCCTCTTAGCATGATAAAGAAGATTCAAAGAGAGTGAGATGCCAGCTCCTTTCATTCAGTCAGTAGCTTCAAACATTTCTGGTATATGAATAACATGTTTTTCAATGGCAAAAATCAATGAATATTGTAAATGCACAAACAGTAATTTCTCCGCATTGCAAGGTGCAATTCTGAAATTTTTTGCTTTTTCCTGCTCCTCTTAGCATGATAAAGAAGATTCAAAGAGAGTGAGATGCCAGCTCCTTTCATTCAGTCAGTAGCTTCAATCACTTCTGGACGTTTTTCAATGGCAAAAATCAATGAATATTGTAAATGCACAAACAGTAATTTCTCCGCATTGCAAGGTGCAATTCTGAAATTTTTTGCTTTTTCCTGCTCCTCTTAGCATGATAAAGAAGATTCAAAGAGAGTGAGATGCCAGCTCCTTTCATTCAGTCAGTAGCTTCAATCATTTCTGGACGTTTTTCAATGGCAAAAATCAATGAATATTGTAAATGCACAAACAGTAATTTCTCCGCATTGCAAGGTGCAATTCTGAAATTTTTTGCTTTTTCCTGCTCCTCTTAGCATGATAAAGAAGATTCAAAGAGAGTGAGATGCCAGCTCCTTTCATTCAGTCAGTAGCTTCAAACATTTCTGGTATATGAATAACATGATGTTTTTCAATGGCAAAAATCAATGAATATTGTAAATGCACAAACAGTAATTTCTCCACATTGCAAGGTGCAATTCTGAAATTTTTTGCTTTTTCCTGCTCCTCTTAGCATGATAAAGAAGATTCAAAGAGAGTGAGATGCCAGCTCCTTTCATTCAGTCAGTAGCTTCAAACATTTCTGGTATATGAATAACATGTTTTTCAATGGCAAAAATCAATGAATATTGTAAATGCACAAACAGTAATTTCTCCGCATTGCAAGGTGCAATTCTGAAATTTTTTGCTTTTTCCTGCTCCTCTTAGCATGATAAAGAAGATTCAAAGAGAGTGAGATGCCAGCTCCTTTCATTCAGTCAGTAGCTTCAAACATTTCTGGTATATGAATAACATGATGTTTTTCAATTGCAAAAATCAATGAATATTGTAAATGCACCAACAGTAATTTCTCCGCATTGCAAGGTGCAATTCTGAAATTTTTTGCTTTTTCCTGCTCCTCTTAGCATGATAAAGAAGATTCAAAGAGAGTGAGATGCAAGCTCCTTTCATTCAGTCAGTAGCTTCAATCATTTCTGGACGTTTTTCAATGGCAAAAATCAATGAATATTGTAAATGCACAAACAGTAATTTCTCCGCATTGCAAGGTGCAATTCTGAAATTTTTTGCTTTTTCCTGCTCCTCTTAGCATGATAAAGAAGATTCAAAGAGAGTGAGATGCCTGCTCCTTTCATTCAGTCAGTAGCTTCAAACATTTCTGGTATATGAATAACATGATGTTTTTCAATGGCAAAAATCAATGAATATTGTAAATGCACAAACAGTAATTTCTCCGCATTGCAAGGTGCAATTCTGAAATTTTTTGCTTTTTCCTGCTCCTCTTAGCATGATAAAGAAGATTCAAAGAGAGTGAGATGCCAGCTCCTTTCATTCAGTCAGTAGCTTCAAACATTTCTGGTATATGAATAACATGTTTTTCAATGGCAAAAGTCAATGAATATTGTAAATGCACAAACAGTAATTTCTCCGCATTGCAAGGTGCAATTCTGAAATTTTTTGCTTTTTCCTGCTACTCTTAGCATGATAAATAAGATTCAAAGAGAGTGAGATGCCAGCTCCTTTCATTCAGTCAGTAGCTTCAATCATTTCTGGACGTTTTTCAATGGCAAAATCAATGAATATTGTAAATGCACAAACAGTAATTTCTCCGCATTGCAAGGTGCAATTCTGAAATTTTTTGCTTTTTCCTGCTCCTCTTAGCATGATAAAGAAGATTCAAAGAGAGTGAGATGCCTGCTCCTTTCATTCAGTCTGTAGCTTCAAACATTTCTGGTATATGAATAACATGATGTTTTTCAATGGCAAAAATCAATGAATATTGTAAATGCACAAACAGTAATTTCTCCGCATTGCAAGGTGCAATTCTGAAATTTTTTGCTTTTTCCTGCTCCTCTTAACATGATAAAGAAGATTCAAAGAGAGTGAGATGCCAGCTCCTTTCATTCAGTCAGTAGCTTCAATCATTTCTGGACGTTTTTCAATGGCAAAAATCAATGAATATTGTAAATGCACAAACAGTAATTTCTTCGCATTGCAAGGTGCAATTCTGAAATTTTTTGCTTTTTCCTGCTCCTCTTAGCATGATAAAGAAGATTCAAAGAGAGTGAGATGCCAGCTCCTTTCATTCAGTCAGTAGCTTCAATCATTTCTGGACGTTTTTCAATGGCAAAAATCAATGAATATTGTAAATGCACAAACAGTAATTTCTCCGCATTGCAAGGTGCAATTCTGAAATTTTTTGCTTTTTCCTGCTCCTCTTAGCATGATAAAGAAGATTCAAAGAGTGAGATGCCAGCTCCTTTCATTCAGTCAGTAGCTTCAATCATTTCTGGACGTTTTTCAATGGCAAAAATCAATGAATATTGTAAATGCACAAACAGTAATTTCTCCGCATTGCAAGGTGCAATTCTGAAATTTTTTGCTTTTTCCTGCTCCTCTTAGCATGATAAAGAAGATTCAAAGAGAGTGAGATGCCAGCTCCTTTCATTCAGTCAGTAGCTTCAATCATTTCTGGACGTTTTTCAATGGCAAAAATCAATGAATATTGTAAATGCACAAACAGTAATTTCTCCGCATTGCATGGTGCAATTCTGAAATTTTTTGCTTTTTCCTGCTCCTCTTAGCATGATAAAAAAGATTCAAAGAGAGTGAGATGCCAGCTCCTTTCATTCAGTCAGTAGCTTCAAACATTTCTGGTATATGAATAACATGATGTTTTTCAATGGCAAAAATCAATGAATATTGTAAATGCACAAACAGTAATTTCTCCGCATTGCAAGGTGCAATTCTGAAATTTTTTGCTTTCTCCTGCTCCTCTTAGCATGATGAAGAAGATTCAAAGAGAGTGAGATGCCAGCTCCTTTCATTCAGTCAGTAGCTTCAATCATTTCTGGACGTTTTTCAATGGCAAAAATCAATGAATATTGTAAATGCACAAACAGTAATTTCTCCGCATTTCAAGGTGCAATTCTGAATTTTTTTGCTTTTTCCTGCTCCTCTTAGCATGATAAAGAAGATTCAAAGAGAGTGAGATGCCAGCTCCTTTCATTCAGTCAGTAGCTTCAATCATTTCTGGACGTTTTTCAATGGCAAAAATCAATGAATATTGTAAATGCACAAACAGTAATTTCTCCGCATTGCAAGGTGCAATTCTGAAATTTTTTGATTTTTCCTGCTCCTCTTAGCATGATAAAGAAGATTCAAAGAGAGTGAGATGCCAGCTCCTTTCATTCAGTCAGTAGCTTCAAACATTTCTGGTATATGAATAACATGATGTTTTTCAATGGCAAAAATCAATGAAAATTGTAAATGCACAAACAGTAATTTCTCCGCATTGCAAGGTGCAATTCTGAAATTTTTTGCTTTTTCCTGCTCCTCTTAGCATGATAAAGAAGATTCAAAGAGAGTGAGATGCCAGCTCCTTTCATTCAGTCAGTAGCTTCAATCATTTCTGGACGTTTTTCAATGGCAAAAATCAATGAATATTGTAAATGCACAAACAGTAATTTCTCCACATTGCAAGGTGCAATTCTGAAATTTTTTGCTTTTTCCTGCTCCTCTTAGCATGATAAAGAATATTCAAAGAGAGTGAGATGCCAGCTCCTTTCATTCAGTCAGTAGCTTCAAACATTTCTGGACGTTTTTCAATGGCAAAAATCAATGAATATTGTAAATGCACAAACAGTAATTTCTCCGCATTGCAAGATGCAATTCTGAAATTTTTTGCTTTTTCCTGCTCCTCTTAGCATGATAAAGAAGATTCAAAGAGAGTGAGATGCCAGCTCCTTTCATTCAGTCAGTAGCTTCAATCATTTCTGGACGTTTTTCAATGGCAAAAATCAATGAATATTGTAAATGCACAAACAGTAATTTCTCCGCATTGCAAGGTGCAATTCTGAAATTTTTTGCTTTTTCCTGCTCCTCTTAGCATGATAAAGAAGATTCAAAGAGAGTGAGATGCCAGCTCCTTTCATTCAGTCAGTAGCTTCAAACATTTCTGGTATATGAATAACATGATGTTTTTCAATGGCAAAAATCAATGAATATTGTAAATGCACAAACAGTAATTTCTCCGCATTGCAAGGTGCAATTCTGAAATTTTTTGCTTTTTCCTGCTCCTCTTAGCATGATAAAGAAGATTCAAAGAGAGTGAGATGCCAGCTCCTTTCATTCAGTCAGTAGCTTCAAACATTTCTGGTATATGAATAACATGTTTTTCAATGGCAAAAATCAATGAATATTGTAAATGCACAAACAGTAATTTCTCCGCATTGCAAGGTGCAATTCTGAATTTTTTTGCTTTTTCCTGCTCCTCTTAGCATGATAAAGAAGATTCAAAGAGAGTGAGATGCCAGCTCCTTTCATTCAGTCAGTAGCTTCAATCACTTCTGGACGTTTTTCAATGGCAAAAATCAATGAATATTGTAAATGCACAAACAGTAATTTCTCCGCATTGCAAGGTGCAATTCTGAAATTTTTTGCTTTTTCCTGCTCCTCTTAGCATGATAAAGAAGATTCAAAGAGAGTGAGATGCCAGCTCCTTTCATTCAGTCAGTAGCTTCAATCATTTCTGGACGTTTTTCAATGGCAAAAATCAATGAATATTGTAAATGCACAAACAGTAATTTCTCAGCATTGCAAGGTGCAATTCTGAAATTTTTTGCTTTTTCCTGCTCCTCTTAGCATGATAAAGAAGATTCAAAGAGAGTGAGATGCCAGCTCCTTTCATTCAGTCAGTAGCTTCAAACATTTCTGGTATATGAATAACATGATGTTTTTCAATGGCAAAAATCAATGAATATTGTAAATGCACAAACAGTAATTTCTCCGCATTGCAAGGTGCAATTCTGAAATTTTTTGCTTTTTCCTGCTCCTCTTAGCATGATAAAGAAGATTCAAAGAGAGTGAGATGCCAGCTCCTTTCATTCAGTCAGTAGCTTCAATCATTTCTGGACGTTTTTCAATGGCAAAAATCAATGAATATTGTAAATGCACAAACAGTAATTTCTCCGCATTGCAAGGTGCAATTCTGAAATTTTTTGCTTTTTCCTGCTCCTCTTAGCATGATAAAGAAGATTCAAAGAGAGTGAGATGCCTGCTCCTTTCATTCAGTCAGTAGCTTCAAACATTTCTGGTATATGAATAACATGATGTTTTTCAATGGCAAAAATCAATGAATATTGTAAATGCACAAACAGTAATTTCTCCGCATTGCAAGGTGCAATTCTGAAATTTTTTGCTTTTTCCTGCTCCTCTTAGCATGATAAAGAAGATTCAAAGAGAGTGAGATGCCAGCTCCTTTCATTCAGTCAGTAGCTTCAAACATTTCTGGTATATGAATAACATGTTTTTCAATGGCAAAAGTCAATGAATATTGTAAATGCACAAACAGTAATTTCTCCGCATTGCAAGGTGCAATTCTGAAATTTTTTGCTTTTTCCTGCTCCTCTTAGCATGATAAAGAAGATTCAAAGAGAGTGAGATGCCAGCTCCTTTCATTCAGTCAGTAGCTTCAATCATTTCTGGACGTTTTTCAATGGCAAAAATCAATGAATATTGTAAATGCACAAACAGTAATTTCTCCGCATTGCAAGGTGCAATTCTGAAATTTTTTGCTTTTTCCTGCTCCTCTTAGCATGATAAAGAAGATTCAAAGAGAGTGAGATGCCTGCTCCTTTCATTCGGTCAGTAGCTTCAAACATTTCTGGTATATGAATAACATGATGTTTTTCAATGGCAAAAATCAATGAATATTGTAAATGCACAAACAGTAATTTCTCCGCATTGCAAGGTGCAATTCTGAAATTTTTTGCTTTTTCCTGCTCCTCTTAGCATGATAAAGAAGATTCAAAGAGAGTGAGATGCCAGCTCCTTTCATTCAGTCAGTAGCTTCAATCATTTCTGGACGTTTTTCAATGGCAAAAATCAATGAATATTGTAAATGCACAAACAGTAATTTCTTCGCATTGCAAGGTGCAATTCTGAAATTTTTTGCTTTTTCCTGCTCCTCTTAGCATGATAAAGAAGATTCAAAGAGAGTGAGATGCCAGCTCCTTTCATTCAGTCAGTAGCTTCAAACATTTCTGGTATATGAATAACATGTTTTTCAATGGCAAAAGTCAATGAATATTGTAAATGCACAAACAGTAATTTCTCCGCATTGCAAGGTGCAATTCTGAAATTTTTTGCTTTTTCCTGCTCCTCTTAGCATGATAAAGAAGATTCAAAGAGAGTGAGATGCCAGCTCCTTTCATTCAGTCAGTAGCTTCAATCATTTCTGGACGTTTTTCAATGGCAAAAATCAATGAATATTGTAAATGCACAAACAGTAATTTCTTCGCATTGCAAGGTGCAATTCTGAAATTTTTTGCTTTTTCCTGCTCCTCTTAGCATGATAAAGAAGATTCAAAGAGAGTGAGATGCCAGCTCCTTTCATTCAGTCAGTAGCTTCAATCATTTCTGGACGTTTTTCAATGGCAAAAATCAATGAATATTGTAAATGCACAAACAGTAATTTCTCCGCATTGCAAGGTGCAATTCTGAAATTTTTTGCTTTTTCCTGCTCCTCTTAGCATGATAAAGAAGATTCAAAGAGAGTGAGATGCCAGCTCCTTTCATTCAGTCAGTAGCTTCAATCATTTCTGGACGTTTTTCAATGGCAAAAATCAATGAATATTGTAAATGCACAAACAGTAATTTCTCCGCATTGCAAGGTGCAATTCTGAAATTTTTTGCTTTTTCCTGCTCCTCTTAGCATGATAAAGAAGATTCAAAGAGAGTGAGATGCCAGCTCCTTTCATTCAGTCAGTAGCTTCAATCATTTCTGGACGTTTTTCAATGGCAAAAATCAATGAATATTGTAAATGCACAAACAGTAATTTCTCCGCATTGCAAGGTGCAATTCTGAAATTTTTTGCTTTTTCCTGCTCCTCTTAGCATGATAAAAAAGATTCAAAGAGAGTGAGATGCCAGCTCCTTTCATTCAGTCAGTAGCTTCAATCATTTCTGGACGTTTTTCAATGGCAAAAATCAATGAATATTGTAAATGCACAAACAGTAATTTCTCCGCATTGCAAGGTGCAATTCTGAAATTTTTTGCTTTTTCCTGCTCCTCTTAGCATGATAAAGAAGATTCAAAGAGAGTGAGATGCCAGCTCCTTTCATTCAGTCAGTAGCTTCAATCATTTCTGGACGTTTTTCAATGGCAAAAATCAATGAATATTGTAAATGCACAAACAGTAATTTCTCCGCATTGCAAGGTGCAAATCTGAAATTTTTTGCTTTTTCCTGCTCCTCTTAGCATGATAAAGAAGATTCAAAGAGAGTGAGATGTCAGCTCCTTTCATTCAGTCAGTAGCTTCAATCATTTCTGGACGTTTTTCAATGGCAAAAATCAATGAATATTGTAAATGCACAAACAGTAATTTCTCCGCATTGCAAGATGCAATTCTGAAATTTTTTGCTTTTTCCTGCTCCTCTTAGCATGATAAAGAAGATTCAAAGAGAGTGAGATGCCATCTCCTTTCATTCAGTCAGTAGCTTCAATCATTTCTGGACGTTTTTCAATGGCAAAAATCAATGAATATTGTAAATGCACAAACAGTAATTTCTCCGCATTGCAAGGTGCAATTCTGAATTTTTTTGCTTTTTCCTGCTCCTCTTAGCATGATAAAGAAGATTCAAAGAGAGTGAGATGCCAGCTCCTTTCATTCAGTCAGTAGCTTCAAACATTTCTGGTATATGAAAAACATGATGTTTTTCAATGGCAAAAATCAATGAATATTGTAAATGCACAAACAGTAATTTCTCCGCATTGCAAGGTGCAATTCTGAAATTTTTTGCTTTTTCCTGCTCCTCTTAGCATGATAAAGAAGATTCAAAGAGAGTGAGATGCCAGCTCCTTTCATTCAGTCAGTAGCTTCAATCATTTCTGGACGTTTTTCAATGGCAAAAATCAATGAATATTGTAAATGCACAAACAGTAATTTCTCCGCATTGCAAGGTGCAATTCTGAAATTTTTTGCTTTTTCCTGCTCCTCTTAGCATGATAAAGAAGATTCAAAGAGAGTGAGATGCCAGCTCCTTTCATTCAGTCAGTAGCTTCAAACATTTCTGGTATATGAATAACATGATGTTTTTCAATGGCAAAAATCAATGAATATTGTAAATGCACAAACAGTAATTTCTCCGCATTGCAAGGTGCAATTCTGAAATTTTTTGCTTTTTCCTGCTCCTCTTAGCATGATAAAGAAGATTCAAAGAGAGTGAGATGACAGCTCCTTTCATTCAGTCAGTAGCTTCAATCATTTCTGGACGTTTTTCAATGGCAAAAATCAATGAATATTGTAAAGGCACAAACAGTAATTTCTCCGCATTGCAAGGTGCAATTCTGAAATTTTTTGCTTTTTCCTGCTCCTCTTAGCATGATAAAGAAGATTCAAAGAGAGTGAGATGCCTGCTCCTTTCATTCAGTCAGTAGCTTCAAACATTTCTGGTATATGAATAACATGATGTTTTTCAATGGCAAAAATCAATGAATATTGTAAATGCACAAACAGTAATTTCTCCGCATTGCAAGGTGCAATTCTGAAATTTTTTGCTTTTTCCTGCTCCTCTTAGCATGATAAAGAAGATTCAAAGAGAGTGAGATGCCAGCTCCTTTCATTCATTCAGTAGCTTCAAACATTTCTGGTATATGAATAACATGTTTTTCAATGGCAAAAGTCAATGAATATTGTAAATGCACAAACAGTAATTTCTCCGCATTGCAAGGTGCAATTCTGAAATTTTTTGCTTTTTCCTGCTCCTCTTAGCATGATAAAGAAGATTCAAAGAGAGTGAGATGCCAGCTCCTTTCATTCAGTCAGTAGCTTCAATCATTTCTGGACGTTTTTCAATGGCAAAAATCAATGAATATTGTAAATGCACAAACAGTAATTTCTCCGCATTGCAAGGTGCAATTCTGAAATTTTTTGCTTTTTCCTGCTCCTCTTAGCATGATAAAGAAGATTCAAAGAGAGTGAGATGCCTGCTCCTTTCATTCAGTCAGTAGCTTCAAACATTTCTGGTATATGAATAACATGATGTTTTTCAATGGCAAAAATCAATGAATATTGTAAATGCACAAACAGTAATTTCTCCGCATTGCAAGGTGCAATTCTGAAATTTTTTGCTTTTTCCTGCTCCTCTTAGCATGATAAAGAAGATTCAAAGAGAGTGAGATGCCAGCTCCTTTCATTCAGTCAGTAGCTTCAATCATTTCTGGACGTTTTTCAATGGCAAAAATCAATGAATATTGTAAATGCACAAACAGTAATTTCTCCGCATTGCAAGGTGCAATTCTGAAATTTTTTGCTTTTTCCTGCTCCTCTTAGCATGATAAAGAAGATTCAAAGAGAGTGAGATGCCAGCTCCTTTCATTCAGTCAGTAGCTTCAAACATTTCTGGTATATGAATAACATGATGTTTTTCAATGGCAAAAATCAATGAATATTGTAAATGCACAAACAGTAATTTCTCCGCATTGCAAGGTGCAATTCTGAAATTTTTTGCTTTTTCCTGCTCCTCTTAGCATGATAAAGAAGATTCAAAGAGAGTGAGATGACAGCTCCTTTCATTCAGTCAGTAGCTTCAATCATTTCTGGACGTTTTTCAATGGCAAAAATCAATGAATATTGTAAAGGCACAAACAGTAATTTCTCCGCATTGCAAGGTGCAATTCTGAAATTTTTTGCTTTTTCCTGCTCCTCTTAGCATGATAAAGAAGATTCAAAGAGAGTGAGATGCCTGCTCCTTTCATTCAGTCAGTAGCTTCAAACATTTCTGGTATATGAATAACATGATGTTTTTCAATGGCAAAAATCAATGAATATTGTAAATGCACAAACAGTAATTTCTCCGCATTGCAAGGTGCAATTCTGAAATTTTTTGCTTTTTCCTGCTCCTCTTAGCATGATAAAGAAGATTCAAAGAGAGTGAGATGCCAGCTCCTTTCATTCATTCAGTAGCTTCAAACATTTCTGGTATATGAATAACATGTTTTTCAATGGCAAAAGTCAATGAATATTGTAAATGCACAAACAGTAATTTCTCCGCATTGCAAGGTGCAATTCTGAAATTTTTTGCTTTTTCCTGCTCCTCTTAGCATGATAAAGAAGATTCAAAGAGAGTGAGATGCCAGCTCCTTTCATTCAGTCAGTAGCTTCAATCATTTCTGGACGTTTTTCAATGGCAAAAATCAATGAATATTGTAAATGCACAAACAGTAATTTCTCCGCATTGCAAGGTGCAATTCTGAAATTTTTTGCTTTTTCCTGCTCCTCTTAGCATGATAAAGAAGATTCAAAGAGAGTGAGATGCCTGCTCCTTTCATTCAGTCAGTAGCTTCAAACATTTCTGGTATATGAATAACATGATGTTTTTCAATGGCAAAAATCAATGAATATTGTAAATGCACAAACAGTAATTTCTCCGCATTGCAAGGTGCAATTCTGAAATTTTTTGCTTTTTCCTGCTCCTCTTAGCATGATAAAGAAGATTCAAAGAGAGTGAGATGCCAGCTCCTTTCATTCAGTCAGTAGCTTCAATCATTTCTGGACATTTTTCAATGGCAAAAATCAATGAATATTGTAAAAGCACATACAGTAATTTCTCCGCATTGCAAGGTGCAATTCTGAAATTTTTTGCTTTTTCCTGCTCCTCTTAGCATGATAAAGAAGATTCAAAGAGAGTGAGATGCCAGCTCCTTTCATTCAGTCAGTAGCTTCAAACATTTCTGGTATATGAATAACATGATGTTTTTCAATGGCAAAAATCAATGAAAATTGTAAATGCACAAACAGTAATTTCTCCGCATTGCAAGGTGCAATTCTGAAATTTTTTGCTTTTTCCTGCTCCTCTTAGCATGATAAAGAAGATTCAAAGAGAGTGAGATGCCAGCTCCTTTAATTCAGTCAGTAGGTTCAATTATTTCTGGACATTTTTCAATGGCAAAAATCAATGAATATTGTAAATGCACAAACAGTAATTTCTACGCATTGCAAGGTGCAATTCTGAAATTTTTTGCTTTTTCCTGCTCCTCTTAGCATGATAAAGAAGATTCAAAGAGAGTGAGATGCCAGCTCCTTTCATTCAGTCAGTAGCTTCAATCATTTCTGGACGTTTTTCAATGGCAAAAATCAATGAATATTGTAAATGCACAAACAGTAATTTCTCCGCATTGCAAGGTGCAATTCTGAAATTTTTTACTTTTTCCTGCTCCTCTTAGCATGATAAAGAAGATTCAAAGAGACTGAGATGCCTGCTCCTTTCATTCAGTCAGTATCTTCAAACATTTCTGGTATATGAATAACATGATGTTTTTCAATGGCAAAAATCAATGAATATTGTAAATGCACAAACAGTAATTTCTCCGCATTGCAAGGTGCAATTCTGAAATTTTTTGCTTTTTCCTGCTCCTCTTAGCATGATAAAGAAGATTTAAAGAGAGTGAGATGCCAGCTCCTTTCATTCAGTCAGTAGCTTCAAACATTTCTGGTATATGAATAACATGATGTTTTTCAATGGCAAAAATCAATGAAAATTGTAAATGCACAAACAGTAATTTCTCCGCATTGCAAGGTGCAATTCTGAAATGTTTTGCTTTTTCCTGCTCCTCTTAGCATGATAAAGAAGATTCAAAGAGAGTGAGATGCCAGCTCCTTTAATTCAGTCAGAAGGTTCAATTATTTCTGGACATTTTTCAATGGCAAAAATCAATGAATATTGTAAATGCACAAACAGTAATTTCTACGCATTGCAAGGTGCAATTCTGAAATTTTTTGCTTTTTCCTGCTCCTCTTAGCATGATAAAGAAGATTCAAAGAGAGTGAGATGCCAGCTCCTTTCATTCAGTCAGTAGCTTCAATCATTTCTGGACGTTTTTCAATGGCAAAAATCAATGAATATTGTAAATGCACAAACAGTAATTTCTCCGCATTGCAAGGTGCAATTCTGAAATTTTTTGCTTTTTCCTGCTCCTCTTAGCATGATAAAGAAGATTCAAAGAGAGTGAGATGCCTGCTCCTTTCATTCAGTCAGTATCTTCAAACATTTCTGGTATATGAATAACATGATGTTTTTCAATGGCAAAAATCAATGAATATTGTAAATGCACAAACAGTAATTTCTCCGCATTGCAAGGTGCAATTCTGAAATTTTTTGCTTTTTCCTGCTCCTCTTAGCATGATAAAGAAGATTCAAAGAGAGTGAGATGCCAGCTCCTTTCATTCAGTCAGTAGCTTCAAACATTTCTGGTATATGAATAACATGTTTTTCAATGGCAAAAGTCAATGAATATTGTAAATGCACAAACAGTAATTTCTCCGCATTGCAAGGTGCAATTCTGAAATTTTTTGCTTTTTCCTGCTCCTCTTAGCATAATAAAGAAGATTCAAAGAGAGTGAGATGCCAGCTCCTTTCATTCAGTCAGTAGCTTCAATCATTTCTGGACATTTTTCAATGGCAAAAATCAATGAATATTGTAAAAGCACAAACAGTAATTTCTCCGCATTGCAAGGTGCAATTCTGAAATTTTTTGCTTTTTCCTGCTCCTCTTAGCATGATAAAGAAGATTCAAAGAGAGTGAGATGCCAGCTCCTTTCATTCAGTCAGTAGCTTCAAACATTTCTGGTATATGAATAACATGATGTTTTTCAATGGCAAAAATCAATGAAAATTGTAAATGCACAAACAGTAATTTCTCCGCATTGCAAGGTGCAATTCTGAAATTTTTTGCTTTTTCCTGCTCCTCTTAGCATGATAAAGAAGATTCAAAGAGAGTGAGATGCCAGCTCCTTTCATTCAGTCAGTAGCTTCAATCATTTCTGGACGTTTTTCAATGGCAAAAATCAATGAATATTGTAAATGCACAAACAGTAATTTCTCCGCATTGCAAGGTGCAATTCTGAAATTTTTTGCTTTTTCCTGCTCCTCTTAGCATGATAAAGAAGATTCAAAGAGAGTGAGATGCCTGCTCCTTTCATTCAGTCAGTAGCTTCAAACATTTCTGGTATATGAATAACATGATGTTTTTCAATGGCAAAAATCAATGAATATTGTAAATGCACAAACAGTAATTTCTCCGCATTGCAAGGTGCAATTCTGAAATTTTTTGCTTTTTCCTGCTCCTCTTAGCATGATAAAGAAGATTCAAAGAGAGTGAGATGCCAGCTCCTTTCATTCAGTCAGTAGCTTCAAACATTTCTGGTATATGAATAACATGTTTTTCAATGGCAAAAGTCAATGAATATTGTAAATGCACAAACAGTAATTTCTCCGCATTGCAAGGTGCAATTCTGAAATTTTTTGCTTTTTCCTGCTCCTCTTAGCATGATAAAGAAGATTCAAAGAGAGTGAGATGCCAGCTCCTTTCATTCAGTCAGTAGCTTCAATCATTTCTGGACGTTTTTCAATGGCAAAAATCAATGAATATTGTAAATGCACAAACAGTAATTTCTCCGCATTGCAAGGTGCAATTCTGAAATTTTTTGCTTTTTCCTGCTCCTCTTAGCATGATAAAGAAGATTCAAAGAGAGTGAGATGCCAGCTCCTTTAATTCAGTCAGTAGGTTCAATTATTTCTGGACATTTTTCAATGGCAAAAATCAATGAATATTGTAAATGCACAAACAGTAATTTCTACGCATTGCAAGGTGCAATTCTGAAATTTTTTGCTTTTTCCTGCTCCTCTTAGCATGATAAAGAAGATTCAAAGAGAGTGAGATGCCAGCTCCTTTCATTCAGTCAGTAGCTTCAATCATTTCTGGACGTTTTTCAATGGCAAAAATCAATGAATATTGTAAATGCACAAACAGTAATTTCTCCGCATTGCAAGGTGCAATTCTGAAATTTTTTGCTTTTTCCTGCTCCTCTTAGCATGATAAAGAAGATTCAAAGAGAGTGAGATGCCAGCTCCTTTCATTCAGTCAGTAGCTTCAAACATTTCTGGTATATGAATAACATGATGTTTTTCAATGGCAAAAATCAATGAATATTGTAAATGCACAAACAGTAATTTCTCCGCATTGCAAGGTGCAATTCTGAAATTTTTTGCTTTTTCCTGCTCCTCTTAGCATGATAAAGAAGATTCAAAGAGAGTGAGATGCCAGCTCCTTTCATTCAGTCAGTAGCTTCAATCATTTCTGGACGTTTTTCAATGGCAAAAATCAATGAATATTGTAAATGCACAAACAGTAATTTCTCCGCATTGCAAGGTGCAATTCTGAAATTTTTTGCTTTTTCCTGCTCCTCTTAGCATGATAAAGAAGATTCAAAGAGAGTGAGATGCTTGCTCCTTTCATTCAGTCAGTAGCTTCAAACATTTCTGGTATATGAATAACATGATGTTTTTCAATGGCAAAAATCAATGAATATTGTAAATGCACAAACAGTAATTTCTCCGCATTGCAAGGTGCAATTCTGAAATTTTTTGCTTTTTCCTGCTCCTCTTAGCATGATAAAGAAGATTCAAAGAGAGTGAGATGCCTGCTCCTTTCATTCAGTCAGTAGCTTCAAACATTTCTGGTATATGAATAACATGATGTTTTTCAATGGCAAAAATCAATGAATATTGTAAATGCACAAACAGTAATTTCTCCGCATTGCAAGGTGCAATTCTGAAATTTTTTGCTTTTTCCTGCTCCTCTTAGCATGATAAAGAAGATTCAAAGAGAGTGAGATGCCAGCTCCTTTCATTCAGTCAGTAGCTTCAAACATTTCTGGTATATGAATAACATGTTTTTCAATGGCAAAAGTCAATGAATATTGTAAATGCACAAACAGTAATTTCTCCGCATTGCAAGGTGCAATTCTGAAATTTTTTGCTTTTTCCTGCTCCTCTTAGCATGATAAAGAAGATTCAAAGAGAGTGAGATGCCAGCTCCTTTCATTCAGTCAGTAGCTTCAATCATTTCTGGACGTTTTTCAATGGCAAAAATCAATGAATATTGTAAATGCACAAACAGTAATTTCTCCGCATTGCAAGGTGCAATTCTGAAATTTTTTGCTTTTTCCTGCTCCTCTTAGCATGATAAAGAAGATTCAAAGAGAGTGAGATGCCAGCTCCTTTCATTCAGTCAGTAGCTTCAAACATTTCTGGTATATGAATAACATGATGTTTTTCAATGGCAAAAATCAATGAATATTGTAAATGCACAAACAGTAATTTCTCCGCATTGCAAGGTGCAATTCTGAAATTTTTTGCTTTTTCCTGCTCCTCTTAGCATGATAAAGAAGATTCAAAGAGAGTGAGATGCCAGCTCCTTTCATTCAGTCAGTAGCTTCAATCATTTCTGGACGTTTTTCAATGGCAAAAATCAATGAATATTGTAAATGCACAAACAGTAATTTCTCCGCATTGCAAGGTGCAATTCTGAAATTTTTTGCTTTTTCCTGCTCCTCTTAGCATGATAAAGAAGATTCAAAGAGAGTGAGATGCTTGCTCCTTTCATTCAGTCAGTAGCTTCAAACATTTCTGGTATATGAATAACATGATGTTTTTCAATGGCAAAAATCAATGAATATTGTAAATGCACAAACAGTAATTTCTCCGCATTGCAAGGTGCAATTCTGAAATTTTTTGCTTTTTCCTGCTCCTCTTAGCATGATAAAGAAGATTCAAAGAGAGTGAGATGCCTGCTCCTTTCATTCAGTCAGTAGCTTCAAACATTTCTGGTATATGAATAACATGATGTTTTTCAATGGCAAAAATCAATGAATATTGTAAATGCACAAACAGTAATTTCTCCGCATTGCAAGGTGCAATTCTGAAATTTTTTGCTTTTTCCTGCTCCTCTTAGCATGATAAAGAAGATTCAAAGAGAGTGAGATGCCAGCTCCTTTCATTCAGTCAGTAGCTTCAAACATTTCTGGTATATGAATAACATGTTTTTCAATGGCAAAAGTCAATGAATATTGTAAATGCACAAACAGTAATTTCTCCGCATTGCAAGGTGCAATTCTGAAATTTTTTGCTTTTTCCTGCTCCTCTTAGCATGATAAAGAAGATTCAAAGAGAGTGAGATGCCTGCTCCTTTCATTCAGTCAGTAGCTTCAAACATTTCTGGTATATGAATAACATGATGTTTTTCAATGGCAAAAATCAATGAATATTGTAAATGCACAAACAGTAATTTCTCCGCATTGCAAGGTGCAATTCTGAAATTTTTTGCTTTTTCCTGCTCCTCTTAGCATGATAAAGAAGATTCAAAGAGAGTGAGATGCCAGCTCCTTTCATTCAGTCAGTAGCTTCAATCATTTCTGGACATTTTTCAATGGCAAAAATCAATGAATATTGTAAAAGCACAAACAGTAATTTCTCCGCATTGCAAGGTGCAATTCTGAAATTTTTTGCTTTTTCCTGCTCCTCTTAGCATGATAAAGAAGATTCAAAGAGAGTGAGATGCCAGCTCCTTTCATTCAGTCAGTAGCTTCAAACATTTCTGGTATATGAATAACATGATGTTTTTCAATGGCAAAAATCAAAGAAAATTGTAAATGCACAAACAGTAATTTCTCCGCATTGCAAGGTGCAATTCTGAAATTTTTTGCTTTTTCCTGCTCCTCTTAGCATGATAAAGAAGATTCAAAGAGAGTGAGATGCCAGCTCCTTTAATTCAGTCAGTAGGTTCAATTATTTCTGGACATTTTTCAATGGCAAAAATCAATGAATAATGTAAATGCACAAACAGTAATTTCTACGCATTGCAAGGTGCAATTCTGAAATTTTTTGCTTTTTCCTGCTCCTCTTAGCATGATAAAGAAGATTCAAAGAGAGTGAGATGCCAGCTCCTTTCATTCAGTCAGTAGCTTCAATCATTTCTGGACGTTTTTCAATGGCAAAAATCAATGAATATTGTAAATGCACAAACAGTAATTTCTCCGCATTGCAAGGTGCAATTCTGAAATTTTTTGCTTTTTCCTGCTCCTCTTAGCATGATAAAGAAGATTCAAAGAGAGTGAGATGCCTGCTCCTTTCATTCAGTCAGTATCTTCAAACATTTCTGGTATATGAATAACATGATGTTTTTCAATGGCAAAAATCAATGAATATTGTAAATGCACAAACAGTAATTTCTCCGCATTGCAAGGTGCAATTCTGAAATTTTTTGCTTTTTCCTGCTCCTCTTAGCATGATAAAGAAGATTCAAAGAGAGTGAGATGCCAGCTCCTTTCATTCAGTCAGTAGCTTCAATCATTTCTGGACGTTTTTCAATGGCAAAAATCAATGAATATTGTAAATGCACAAACAGTAATTTCTCCGCATTGCAAGGTGCAATTCTGAAATTTTTTGCTTTTTCCTGC
The DNA here is from genome assembly GCF_046119375.1 of Phyllobates terribilis. NCBI lineage: Eukaryota > Metazoa > Chordata > Amphibia > Anura > Dendrobatidae > Phyllobates > Phyllobates terribilis. The sequence goes on from NW_027363640.1 coordinate 431,355, forward strand.
TCCTCTTAGCATGATAAAGAAGATTCAAAGAGAGTGAGATGCCAGCTCCTTTCATTCAGTCAGTAGCTTCAATCATTTCTGGACGTTTTTCAATGTCAAAAATCAATGAATATTGTAAATGCACAAACAGTAATTTCTCCGCATTGCAAGGTGCAATTCTGAAATTTTTTGCTTTTTACTGCTCCTCTTAGTATGATAAAGAAGATTCAAAGAGAGTGAGATGCCAGCTCCTTTCATTTAGTCAGTAGCTTCAATCATTTCTGGTATATGAATAACATGATGTTTTTCAATGGCAAAAATCAATGAATATTGTAAATGCACAAACAGTAATTTCTCCGCATTGCAAGGTGCAATTCTGAAATTTTTTGCTTTTTCCTGCTCCTCTTAGCATGATAAAGAAGATTCTAAGAGAGTGAGATGCCAGCTCCTTTCATTCAGTCAGTAGCTTCAATCATTTCTGGACGTTTTTCAATGGCAAAAATCAATGAATATTGTAAATGCACAAACAGTAATTTCTCCGCATTGCAAGGTGCAATTCTGAAATTTTTTGCTTTTTCCTGCTCCTCTTAGCATGATAAAGAAGATTCAAAGAGTGAGATGCCAGCTCCTTTCATTCAGTCAGTAGCTTCAATCATTTCTGGACGTTTTTCAATGGCAAAAATCAATGAATATTGTAAATGCACAAACAGTAATTTCTCCGCATTGCAAGGTGCAATTCTGAAATTTTTTGCTTTTTCCTGCTCCTCTTAGCATGATAAAGAAGATTCAAAGAGAGTGAGATGCCAGCTCCTTTCATTCAGTCAGTAGCTTCAATCATTTCTGGACGTTTTTCAATGGCAAAAATCAATGAATATTGTAAATGCACAAACAGTAATTTCTCCGCATTGCAAGGTGCAATTCTGAAATTTTTTGCTTTTTCCTGCTCCTCTTAGCATGATAAAGAAGATTCAAAGAGAGTGAGAAGCCAGCTCCTTTCATTCAGTCAGTAGCTTCAAACATTTCTGGTATATGAATAACATGTTTTTCAATGGCAAAAATCAATGAATATTGTAAATGCACAAACAGTAATTTCTCCGCATTGCAAGGTGCAATTCTGAAATTTTTTGCTTTCTCCTGCTCCTCTTAGCATGATAAAGAAGATTCAAAGAGAGTGAGATGCCAGCTCCTTTCATTCAGTCAGTAGCTTCAATCATTTCTGGACGTTTTTCAATGGCAAAAATCAATGAATATTGTAAATGCACAAACAGTACTTTCTCCGCATTGCAAGGTGCAATTCTGAAATTTTTTGCTTTTTCCTGCTCCTCTTAGCATGATAAAGAAGATTCAAAGAGAGTGAGATGCCAGCTCCTTTCATTCAGTCAGTAGCTTCAATCATTTCTGGACGTTTTTCAATGGCAAAAATCAATGAATATTGTAAATGCACAAACAGTAATTTCTCCGCATTGCAAGGTGCAATTCTGAAATTTTTTGCTTTTTCCTGCTCCTCTTAGCATGATAAAGAAGATTCAAAGAGAGTGAGATGCCAGCTCCTTTCATTCAGTCAGTAGCTTCAAACATTTCTGGTATATGAATAACATGATGTTTTTCAATGGCAAAAATCAATGAATATTGTAAATGCACAAACAGTAATTTCTCCGCATTGCAAGGTGCAATTCTGAAATTTTTTGCTTTTTCCTGCTCCTCTTAGCATGATAAAGAAGATTCAAAGAGAGTGAGATGCCAGCTCCTTTCATTCAGTCAGTAGCTTCAATCATTTCTGTACGTTTTTCAATGGCAAAAATCAATGAATATTGTAAATGCACAAACAGTAATTTCTCCGCATTGCAAGGTGCAATTCTGAAATTTTTTGCTTTTTCCTGCTCCTCTTAGCATGATAAAGAAGATTCAAAGAGAGTGAGATGCCAGCTCCTTTCATTCAGTAAGTAGCTTCAATCATTTCTGGACGTTTTTCAATGGCAAAAATCAATGAATATTGTAAATGCACAAACAGTAATTTCTCCGCATTGCAAGATGCAATTCTGAAATTTTTTGCTTTTTCCTGCTCCTCTTAGCATGATAAAGAAGATTCAAAGAGAGTGAGATGCCAGCTCCTTTCATTCAGTCAGTAGCTTCAATCATTTCTGGACGTTTTTCAATGGCAAAAATCAATGAATATTGTAAATGCACAAACAGTAATTTCTCCGCATTGCAAGGTGCAATTCTGAAATTTTTTGCTTTTTCCTGCTCCTCTTAGCATGATAAAGAAGATTCAAAGAGAGTGAGATGCCAGCTCCTTTCATTCAGTCAGTAGCTTCAAACATTTCTGGTATATGAATAACATGATGTTTTTCAATGGCAAAAATCAATGAATATTGTAAATGCACAAACAGTAATTTCTCCGCATTGCAAGGTGCAATTCTGAAATTTTTTGCTTTTTCCTGCTCCTCTTAGCATGATAAAGAAGATTCAAAGAGAGTGAGATGCCAGCTCCTTTCATTCAGTCAGTAGCTTCAATCATTTCTGGACGTTTTTCAATGGCAAAAATCAATGAATATTGTAAATGCACAAACAGTAATTTCTCCGCATTGCAAGGTGCAATTCTGAAATTTTTTGCTTTTTCCTGCTCCTCTTAGCATGATAAAGAAGATTCAAAGAGAGTGAGATGCTTGCTCCTTTCATTCAGTCAGTAGCTTCAAACATTTCTGGTATATGAATAACATGATGTTTTTCAATGGCAAAAATCAATGAATATTGTAAATGCACAAACAGTAATTTCTCCGCATTGCAAGGTGCAATTCTGAAATTTTTTGCTTTTTCCTGCTCCTCTTAGCATGATAAAGAAGATTCAAAGAGAGTGAGATGCCTGCTCCTTTCATTCAGTCAGTAGCTTCAAACATTTCTGGTATATGAATAACATGATGTTTTTCAATGGCAAAAATCAATGAATATTGTAAATGCACAAACAGTAATTTCTCCGCATTGCAAGGTGCAATTCTGAAATTTTTTGCTTTTTCCTGCTCCTCTTAGCATGATAAAGAAGATTCAAAGAGAGTGAGATGCCAGCTCCTTTCATTCAGTCAGTAGCTTCAAACATTTCTGGTATATGAATAACATGTTTTTCAATGGCAAAAGTCAATGAATATTGTAAATGCACAAACAGTAATTTCTCCGCATTGCAAGGTGCAATTCTGAAATTTTTTGCTTTTTCCTGCTCCTCTTAGCATGATAAAGAAGATTCAAAGAGAGTGAGATGCCAGCTCCTTTCATTAAGTCAGTAGCTTCAATCATTTCTGGACGTTTTTCAATGGCAAAAATCAATGAATATTGTAAATGCACAAACAGTAATTTCTCCGCATTGCAAGGTGCAATTCTGAAATTTTTTGCTTTTTCCTGCTCCTCTTAGCATGATAAAGAAGATTCAAAGAGAGTGAGATGCCAGCTCCTTTCATTCAGTCAGTAGCTTCAAACATTTCTGGTATATGAATAACATGATGTTTTTCAATGGCAAAAATCAATGAATATTGTAAATGCACAAACAGTAATTTCTCCGCATTGCAAGGTGCAATTCTGAAATTTTTTGCTTTTTCCTGCTCCTCTTAGCATGATAAAGAAGATTCAAAGAGAGTGAGATGCCAGCTCCTTTCATTCAGTCAGTAGCTTCAATCATTTCTGGACGTTTTTCAATGGCAAAAATCAATGAATATTGTAAATGCACAAACAGTAATTTCTCCGCATTGCAAGGTGCAATTCTGAAATTTTTTGCTTTTTCCTGCTCCTCTTAGCATGATAAAGAAGATTCAAAGAGAGTGAGATGCTTGCTCCTTTCATTCAGTCAGTAGCTTCAAACATTTCTGGTATATGAATAACATGATGTTTTTCAATGGCAAAAATCAATGAATATTGTAAATGCACAAACAGTAATTTCTCCGCATTGCAAGGTGCAATTCTGAAATTTTTTGCTTTTTCCTGCTCCTCTTAGCATGATAAAGAAGATTCAAAGAGAGTGAGATGCCAGCTCCTTTCATTCAGTCAGTAGCTTCAAACATTTCTGGTATATGAATAACATGTTTTTCAATGGCAAAAGTCAATGAATATTGTAAATGCACAAACAGTAATTTCTCCGCATTGCAAGGTGCAATTCTGAAATTTTTTGCTTTTTCCTGCTCCTCTTAGCATGATAAAGAAGATTCAAAGAGAGTGAGATGCCTGCTCCTTTCATTCAGTCAGTAGCTTCAAACATTTCTGGTATATGAATAACATGATGTTTTTCAATGGCAAAAATCAATGAATATTGTAAATGCACAAACAGTAATTTCTCCGCATTGCAAGGTGCAATTCTGAAATTTTTTGCTTTTTCCTGCTCCTCTTAGCATGATAAAGAAGATTCAAAGAGAGTGAGATGCCAGCTCCTTTCATTCAGTCAGTAGCTTCAATCATTTCTGGACATTTTTCAATGGCAAAAATCAATGAATATTGTAAAAGCACAAACAGTAATTTCTCCGCATTGCAAGGTGCAATTCTGAAATTTTTTGCTTTTTCCTGCTCCTCTTAGCATGATAAAGAAGATTCAAAGAGAGTGAGATGCCAGCTCCTTTCATTCAGTCAGTAGCTTCAAACATTTCTGGTATATGAATAACATGATGTTTTTCAATGGCAAAAATCAAAGAAAATTGTAAATGCACAAACAGTAATTTCTCCGCATTGCAAGGTGCAATTCTGAAATTTTTTGCTTTTTCCTGCTCCTCTTAGCATGATAAAGAAGATTCAAAGAGAGTGAGATGCCAGCTCCTTTCATTCAGTCAGTAGCTTCAATCATTTCTGGACGTTTTTCAATGGCAAAAATCAATGAATATTGTAAATGCACAAACAGTAATTTCTCCGCATTGCAAGGTGCAATTCTGAAATTTTTTGCTTTTTCCTGCTCCTCTTAGCATGATAAAGAAGATTCAAAGAGAGTGAGATGCCAGCTCCTTTCATTCAGTCAGTAGCTTCAATCATTTCTGGACGTTTTTCAATGTCAAAAATCAATGAATATTGTAAATGCACAAACAGTAATTTCTCCGCATTGCAAGGTGCAATTCTGAAATTTTTTGCTTTTTACTGCTCCTCTTAGTATGATAAAGAAGATTCAAAGAGAGTGAGATGCCAGCTCCTTTCATTTAGTCAGTAGCTTCAATCATTTCTGGTATATGAATAACATGATGTTTTTCAATGGCAAAAATCAATGAATATTGTAAATGCACAAACAGTAATTTCTCCGCATTGCAAGGTGCAATTCTGAAATTTTTTGCTTTTTCCTGCTCCTCTTAGCATGATAAAGAAGATTCTAAGAGAGTGAGATGCCAGCTCCTTTCATTCAGTCAGTAGCTTCAATCATTTCTGGACGTTTTTCAATGGCAAAAATCAATGAATATTGTAAATGCACAAACAGTAATTTCTCCGCATTGCAAGGTGCAATTCTGAAATTTTTTGCTTTTTCCTGCTCCTCTTAGCATGATAAAGAAGATTCAAAGAGTGAGATGCCAGCTCCTTTCATTCAGTCAGTAGCTTCAATCATTTCTGGACGTTTTTCAATGGCAAAAATCAATGAATATTGTAAATGCACAAACAGTAATTTCTCCGCATTGCAAGGTGCAATTCTGAAATTTTTTGCTTTTTCCTGCTCCTCTTAGCATGATAAAGAAGATTCAAAGAGAGTGAGATGCCAGCTCCTTTCATTCAGTCAGTAGCTTCAATCATTTCTGGACGTTTTTCAATGGCAAAAATCAATGAATATTGTAAATGCACAAACAGTAATTTCTCCGCATTGCAAGGTGCAATTCTGAAATTTTTTGCTTTTTCCTGCTCCTCTTAGCATGATAAAGAAGATTCAAAGAGAGTGAGAAGCCAGCTCCTTTCATTCAGTCAGTAGCTTCAAACATTTCTGGTATATGAATAACATGTTTTTCAATGGCAAAAATCAATGAATATTGTAAATGCACAAACAGTAATTTCTCCGCATTGCAAGGTGCAATTCTGAAATTTTTTGCTTTCTCCTGCTCCTCTTAGCATGATAAAGAAGATTCAAAGAGAGTGAGATGCCAGCTCCTTTCATTCAGTCAGTAGCTTCAATCATTTCTGGACGTTTTTCAATGGCAAAAATCAATGAATATTGTAAATGCACAAACAGTACTTTCTCCGCATTGCAAGGTGCAATTCTGAAATTTTTTGCTTTTTCCTGCTCCTCTTAGCATGATAAAGAAGATTCAAAGAGAGTGAGATGCCAGCTCCTTTCATTCAGTCAGTAGCTTCAATCATTTCTGGACGTTTTTCAATGGCAAAAATCAATGAATATTGTAAATGCACAAACAGTAATTTCTCCGCATTGCAAGGTGCAATTCTGAAATTTTTTGCTTTTTCCTGCTCCTCTTAGCATGATAAAGAAGATTCAAAGAGAGTGAGATGCCAGCTCCTTTCATTCAGTCAGTAGCTTCAAACATTTCTGGTATATGAATAACATGATGTTTTTCAATGGCAAAAATCAATGAATATTGTAAATGCACAAACAGTAATTTCTCCGCATTGCAAGGTGCAATTCTGAAATTTTTTGCTTTTTCCTGCTCCTCTTAGCATGATAAAGAAGATTCAAAGAGAGTGAGATGCCAGCTCCTTTCATTCAGTCAGTAGCTTCAATCATTTCTGTACGTTTTTCAATGGCAAAAATCAATGAATATTGTAAATGCACAAACAGTAATTTCTCCGCATTGCAAGGTGCAATTCTGAAATTTTTTGCTTTTTCCTGCTCCTCTTAGCATGATAAAGAAGATTCAAAGAGAGTGAGATGCCAGCTCCTTTCATACAGTAAGTAGCTTCAATCATTTCTGGACGTTTTTCAATGGCAAAAATCAATGAATATTGTAAATGCACAAACAGTAATTTCTCCGCATTGCAAGATGCAATTCTGAAATTTTTTGCTTTTTCCTGCTCCTCTTAGCATGATAAAGAAGAATCAAAGAGAGTGATATGCCAGCTCCTTTCATTCAGTCAGTAGCTTCAATCATTTCTGGACGTTTTTCAATGGCAAAAATCAATGAATATTGTAAATGCACAAACAGTAATTTCTCCGCATTGCAAGGTGCAATTCTGAAATTTTTTGCTTTTTCCTGCTCCTCTTAGCATGATAAAGAAGATTCAAAGAGAGTGAGATGCCAGCTCCTTTCATTCAGTCAGTAGCTTCAAACATTTCTGGTATATGAATAACATGATGTTTTTCAATGGCAAAAATCAATGAATATTGTAAATGCACAAACAGTAATTTCTCCGCATTGCAAGGTGCAATTCTGAAATTTTTTGCTTTTTCCTGCTCCTCAGGATGATAAAGAAGATTCAAAGAGAGTGAGATGCCAGCTCCTTTCATTCAGTCAGTAGCTTCAAACATTTCTGGTATATGAATAACATGTTTTTCAATGGCAAAAATCAATGAATATTGTAAATGCACAAACAGTAATTTCTCCGCATTGCAAGGTGCAATTCTGAAATTTTTTGCTTTTTCCTGCTCCTCTTAGCATGATAAAGAAGATTCAAAGAGAGTGAGATGCCTGCTCCTTTCATTCAGTCAGTATCTTCAAACATTTCTGGTATATGAATAACATGATGTTTTTCAATGGCAAAAATCAATGAATATTGTAAATGCACAAACAGTAATTTCTCCGCATTGCAAGGTGCAATTCTGAAATTTTTTGCTTTTTCCTGCTCCTCTTAGCATGATAAAGAAGATTCAAAGAGAGTGAGATGCCAGCTCCTTTCATTCAGTCAGTAGCTTCAATCATTTCTGGACGTTTTTCAATGGCAAAAATCAATGAATATTGTAAATGCACAAACAGTAATTTCTCCGCATTGCAAGGTGCAATTCTGAAATTTTTTGCTTTTTCCTGCTCCTCTTAGCATGATAAAGAAGATTCAAAGAGAGTGAGAAGCCAGCTCCTTTCATTCAGTCAGTAGCTTCAAACATTTCTGGTATATGAATAACATGTTTTTCAATGGCAAAAATCAATGAATATTGTAAATGCACAAACAGTAATTTCTCCGCATTGCAAGGTGCAATTCTGAAATTTTTTGCTTTCTCCTGCTCCTCTTAGCATGATAAAGAAGATTCAAAGAGAGTGAGATGCCAGCTCCTTTCATTCAGTCAGTAGCTTCAATCATTTCTGGACGTTTTTCAATGGCAAAAATCAATGAATATTGTAAATGCACAAACAGTACTTTCTCCGCATTGCAAGGTGCAATTCTGAAATTTTTTGCTTTTTCCTGCTCCTCTTAGCATGATAAAGAAGATTCAAAGAGAGTGAGATGCCAGCTCCTTTCATTCAGTCAGTAGCTTCAATCATTTCTGGACGTTTTTCAATGGCAAAAATCAATGAATATTGTAAATGCACAAACAGTAATTTCTCCGCATTGCAAGGTGCAATTCTGAAATTTTTTGCTTTTTCCTGCTCCTCTTAGCATGATAAAGAAGATTCAAAGAGAGTGAGATGCCAGCTCCTTTCATTCAGTCAGTAGCTTCAAACATTTCTGGTATATGAATAACATGATGTTTTTCAATGGCAAAAATCAATGAATATTGTAAATGCACAAACAGTAATTTCTCCGCATTGCAAGGTGCAATTCTGAAATTTTTTGCTTTTTCCTGCTCCTCTTAGCATGATAAAGAAGATTCAAAGAGAGTGAGATGCCAGCTCCTTTCATTCAGTCAGTAGCTTCAATCATTTCTGTACGTTTTTCAATGGCAAAAATCAATGAATATTGTAAATGCACAAACAGTAATTTCTCCGCATTGCAAGGTGCAATTCTGAAATTTTTTGCTTTTTCCTGCTCCTCTTAGCATGATAAAGAAGATTCAAAGAGAGTGAGATGCCAGCTCCTTTCATTCAGTAAGTAGCTTCAATCATTTCTGGACGTTTTTCAATGGCAAAAATCAATGAATATTGTAAATGCACAAACAGTAATTTCTCCGCATTGCAAGATGCAATTCTGAAATTTTTTGCTTTTTCCTGCTCCTCTTAGCATGATAAAGAAGAATCAAAGAGAGTGATATGCCAGCTCCTTTCATTCAGTCAGTAGCTTCAATCATTTCTGGACGTTTTTCAATGGCAAAAATCAATGAATATTGTAAATGCACAAACAGTAATTTCTCCGCATTGCAAGGTGCAATTCTGAAATTTTTTGCTTTTTCCTGCTCCTCTTAGCATGATAAAGAAGATTCAAAGAGAGTGAGATGCCAGCTCCTTTCATTCAGTCAGTAGCTTCAAACATTTCTGGTATATGAATAACATGATGTTTTTCAATGGCAAAAATCAATGAATATTGTAAATGCACAAACAGTAATTTCTCCGCATTGCAAGGTGCAATTCTGAAATTTTTTGCTTTTTCCTGCTCCTCAGGATGATAAAGAAGATTCAAAGAGAGTGAGATGCCAGCTCCTTTCATTCAGTCAGTAGCTTCAAACATTTCTGGTATATGAATAACATGTTTTTCAATGGCAAAAATCAATGAATATTGTAAATGCACAAACAGTAATTTCTCCGCATTGCAAGGTGCAATTCTGAAATTTTTTGCTTTTTCCTGCTCCTCTTAGCATGATAAAGAAGATTCAAAGAGAGTGAGATGCCTGCTCCTTTCATTCAGTCAGTATCTTCAAACATTTCTGGTATATGAATAACATGATGTTTTTCAATGGCAAAAATCAATGAATATTGTAAATGCACAAACAGTAATTTCTCCGCATTGCAAGGTGCAATTCTGAAATTTTTTGCTTTTTCCTGCTCCTCTTAGCATGATAAAGAAGATTCAAAGAGAGTGAGATGCCAGCTCCTTTCATTTAGTCAGTAGCTTCAATCATTTCTGGTATATGAATAACATGATGTTTTTCAATGGCAAAAATCAATGAATATTGTAAATGCACAAACAGTAATTTCTCCGCATTGCAAGGTGCAATTCTGAAATTTTTTGCTTTTTCCTGCTCCTCTTAGCATGATAAAGAAGATTCTAAGAGAGTGAGATGCCAGCTCCTTTCATTCAGTCAGTAGCTTCAATCATTTCTGGACGTTTTTCAATGGCAAAAATCAATGAATATTGTAAATGCACAAACAGTAATTTCTCCGCATTGCAAGGTGCAATTCTGAAATTTTTTGCTTTTTCCTGCTCCTCTTAGCATGATAAAGAAGATTCAAAGAGTGAGATGCCAGCTCCTTTCATTCAGTCAGTAGCTTCAATCATTTCTGGACGTTTTTCAATGGCAAAAATCAATGAATATTGTAAATGCACAAACAGTAATTTCTCCGCATTGCAAGGTGCAATTCTGAAATTTTTTGCTTTTTCCTGCTCCTCTTAGCATGATAAAGAAGATTCAAAGAGAGTGAGATGCCAGCTCCTTTCATTCAGTCAGTAGCTTCAATCATTTCTGGACGTTTTTCAATGGCAAAAATCAATGAATATTGTAAATGCACAAACAGTAATTTCTCCGCATTGCAAGGTGCAATTCTGAAATTTTTTGCTTTTTCCTGCTCCTCTTAGCATGATAAAGAAGATTCAAAGAGAGTGAGAAGCCAGCTCCTTTCATTCAGTCAGTAGCTTCAAGCATTTCTGGTATATGAATAACATGTTTTTCAATGGCAAAAATCAATGAATATTGTAAATGCACAAACAGTAATTTCTCCGCATTGCAAGGTGCAATTCTGAAATTTTTTGCTTTCTCCTGCTCCTCTTAGCATGATAAAGAAGATTCAAAGAGAGTGAGATGCCAGCTCCTTTCATTCAGTCAGTAGCTTCAATCATTTCTGGACGTTTTTCAATGGCAAAAATCAATGAATATTGTAAATGCACAAACAGTACTTTCTCCGCATTGCAAGGTGCAATTCTGAAATTTTTTGCTTTCTCCTGCTCCTCTTAGCATGATAAAGAAGATTCAAAGAGAGTGAGATGCCAGCTCCTTTCATTCAGTCAGTAGCTTCAATCATTTCTGGACGTTTTTCAATGGCAAAAATCAATGAATATTGTAAATGCACAAACAGTACTTTCTCCGCATTGCAAGGTGCAATTCTGAAATTTTTTGCTTTTTCCTGCTCCTCTTTGCATGATAAAGAAGATTCAAAGAGAGTGAGATGCCAGCTCCTTTCATTCAGTCAGTAGCTTCAATCATTTCTGGACGTTTTTCAATGGCAAAAATCAATGAATATTGTAAATGCACAAACAGTAATTTCTCCGCATTGCAAGGTGCAATTCTGAAATTTTTTGCTTTTTCCTGCTCCTCTTAGCATGATAAAGAAGATTCAAAGAGAGTGAGAAGCCAGCTCCTTTCATTCAGTCAGTAGCTTCAAACATTTCTGGTATATGAATAACATGTTTTTCAATGGCAAAAATCAATGAATATTGTAAATGCACAAACAGTAATTTCTCCGCATTGCAAGGTGCAATTCTGAAATTTTTTGCTTTCTCCTGCTCCTCTTAGCATGATAAAGAAGATTCAAAGAGAGTGAGATGCCAGCTCCTTTCATTCAGTCAGTAGCTTCAATCATTTCTGGACGTTTTTCAATGGCAAAAATCAATGAATATTGTAAATGCACAAACAGTACTTTCTCCGCATTGCAAGGTGCAATTCTGAAATTTTTTGCTTTTTCCTGCTCCTCTTTGCATGATAAAGAAGATTCAAAGAGAGTGAGATGCCAGCTCCTTTCATTCAGTCAGTAGCTTCAATCATTTCTGGACGTTTTTCAATGGCAAAAATCAATGAATATTGTAAATGCACAAACAGTAATTTCTCCGCATTGCAAGGTGCAATTCTGAAATTTTTTGCTTTTTCCTGCTCCTCTTAGCATGATAAAGAAGATTCAAAGAGAGTGAGATGCCAGCTCCTTTCATTCAGTCAGTAGCTTCAAACATTTCTGGTATATGAATAACATGATGTTTTTCAATGGCAAAAATCAATGAATATTGTAAATGCACAAACAGTAATTTCTCCGCATTGCAAGGTGCAATTCTGAAATTTTTTGCTTTTTCCTGCTCCTCTTAGCATGATAAAGAAGATTCAAAGAGAGTGAGATGCCAGCTCCTTTCATTCAGTCAGTAGCTTCAATCATTTCTGTACGTTTTTCAATGGCAAAAATCAATGAATATTGTAAATGCACAAACAGTAATTTCTCCGCATTGCAAGGTGCAATTCTGAAATTTTTTGCTTTTTCCTGCTCCTCTTAGCATGATAAAGAAGATTCAAAGAGAGTGAGATGCCAGCTCCTTTCATTCAGTCAGTAGCTTCAATCATTTCTGTACGTTTTTCAATGGCAAAAATCAATGAATATTGTAAATGCACAAACAGTAATTTCTCCGCATTGCAAGATGCAATTCTGAAATTTTTTGCTTTTTCCTGCTCCTCTTAGCATGATAAAGAAGATTCAAAGAGAGTGAGATGCCAGCTCCTTTCATTCAGTCAGTAGCTTCAAACATTTCTGGTATATGAATAACATGATGTTTTTCAATGGCAAAAATCAATGAATATTGTAAATGCACAAACAGTAATTTCTCCGCATTGCAAGGTGCAATTCTGAAATTTTTTGCTTTTTCCTGCTCCTCTTAGCATGATAAAGAAGATTCAAAGAGAGTGAGATGCCAGCTCCTTTCATTCAGTCAGTAGCTTCAAACATTTCTGGTATATGAATAACATGATGTTTTTCAATGGCAAAAATCAATGAATATTGTAAATGCACAAACAGTAATTTCTCCGCATTGCAAGGTGCAATTCTGAAATTTTTTGCTTTTTCCTGCTACTCTTAGCATGATAAAGAAGATTCAAAGAGAGTGAGATGCCAGCTCCTTTCATTCAGTCAGTAGCTTCAATCATTTCTGGACGTTTTTCAATGGCAAAAATCAATGAATATTGTAAATGCACAAACAGTACTTTCTCCGCATTGCAAGGTGCAATTCTGAAATTTTTTGCTTTTTCCTGCTCCTCTTTGCATGATAAAGAAGATTCAAAGAGAGTGAGATGCCAGCTCCTTTCATTCAGTCAGTAGCTTCAATCATTTCTGGACGTTTTTCAATGGCAAAAATCAATGAATATTGTAAATGCACAAACAGTAATTTCTCCGCATTGCAAGGTGCAATTCTGAAATTTTTTGCTTTTTCCTGCTCCTCTTAGCATGATAAAGAAGATTCAAAGAGAGTGAGAAGCCAGCTCCTTTCATTCAGTCAGTAGCTTCAAACATTTCTGGTATATGAATAACATGTTTTTCAATGGCAAAAATCAATGAATATTGTAAATGCACAAACAGTAATTTCTCCGCATTGCAAGGTGCAATTCTGAAATTTTTTGCTTTCTCCTGCTCCTCTTAGCATGATAAAGAAGATTCAAAGAGAGTGAGATGCCAGCTCCTTTCATTCAGTCAGTAGCTTCAATCATTTCTGGACGTTTTTCAATGGCAAAAATCAATGAATATTGTAAATGCACAAACAGTACTTTCTCCGCATTGCAAGGTGCAATTCTGAAATTTTTTGCTTTTTCCTGCTCCTCTTTGCATGATAAAGAAGATTCAAAGAGAGTGAGATGCCAGCTCCTTTCATTCAGTCAGTAGCTTCAATCATTTCTGGACGTTTTTCAATGGCAAAAATCAATGAATATTGTAAATGCACAAACAGTAATTTCTCCGCATTGCAAGGTGCAATTCTGAAATTTTTTGCTTTTTCCTGCTCCTCTTAGCATGATAAAGAAGATTCAAAGAGAGTGAGATGCCAGCTCCTTTCATTCAGTCAGTAGCTTCAAACATTTCTGGTATATGAATAACATGATGTTTTTCAATGGCAAAAATCAATGAATATTGTAAATGCACAAACAGTAATTTCTCCGCATTGCAAGGTGCAATTCTGAAATTTTTTGCTTTTTCCTGCTCCTCTTAGCATGATAAAGAAGATTCAAAGAGAGTGAGATGCCAGCTCCTTTCATTCAGTCAGTAGCTTCAATCATTTCTGTACGTTTTTCAATGGCAAAAATCAATGAATATTGTAAATGCACAAACAGTAATTTCTCCGCATTGCAAGGTGCAATTCTGAAATTTTTTGCTTTTTCCTGCTCCTCTTAGCATGATAAAGAAGATTCAAAGAGAGTGAGATGCCAGCTCCTTTCATTCAGTCAGTAGCTTCAATCATTTCTGTACGTTTTTCAATGGCAAAAATCAATGAATATTGTAAATGCACAAACAGTAATTTCTCCGCATTGCAAGATGCAATTCTGAAATTTTTTGCTTTTTCCTGCTCCTCTTAGCATGATAAAGAAGATTCAAAGAGAGTGAGATGCCAGCTCCTTTCATTCAGTCAGTAGCTTCAAACATTTCTGGTATATGAATAACATGATGTTTTTCAATGGCAAAAATCAATGAATATTGTAAATGCACAAACAGTAATTTCTCCGCATTGCAAGGTGCAATTCTGAAATTTTTTGCTTTTTCCTGCTCCTCTTAGCATGATAAAGAAGATTCAAAGAGAGTGAGATGCCAGCTCCTTTCATTCAGTCAGTAGCTTCAAACATTTCTGGTATATGAATAACATGATGTTTTTCAATGGCAAAAATCAATGAATATTGTAAATGCACAAACAGTAATTTCTCCGCATTGCAAGGTGCAATTCTGAAATTTTTTGCTTTTTCCTGCTCCTCTTAGCATGATAAAGAAGATTCAAAGAGAGTGAGATGCCAGCTCCTTTCATTCAGTCAGTAGCTTCAATCATTTCTGTACGTTTTTCAATGGCAAAAATCAATGAATATTGTAAATGCACAAACAGTAATTTCTCCGCATTGCAAGGTGCAATTCTGAAATTTTTTGCTTTTTCCTGCTCCTCTTAGCATGATAAAGAAGATTCAAAGAGAGTGAGATGCCAGCTCCTTTCATTCAGTCAGTAGCTTCAATCATTTCTGTACGTTTTTCAATGGCAAAAATCAATGAATATTGTAAATGCACAAACAGTAATTTCTCCGCATTGCAAGGTGCAATTCTGAAATTTTTTGCTTTTTCCTGCTCCTCTTAGCATGATAAAGAAGATTCAAAGAGAGTGAGATGCCAGCTCCTTTCATTCAGTCAGTAGCTTCAAACATTTCTGGTATATGAATAACATGATGTTTTTCAATGGCAAAAATCAATGAATATTGTAAATGCACAAACAGTAATTTCTCCGCATTGCAAGGTGCAATTCTGAAATTTTTTGCTTTTTCCTGCTCCTCTTAGCATGATAAAGAAGATTCAAAGAGAGTGAGATGCCAGCTCCTTTCATTCAGTCAGTAGCTTCAATCATTTCTGTACGTTTTTCAATGGCAAAAATCAATGAATATTGTAAATGCACAAACAGTAATTTCTCCGCATTGCAAGGTGCAATTCTGAAATTTTTTGCTTTTTCCTGCTCCTCTTAGCATGATAAAGAAGATTCAAAGAGAGTGAGATGCCAGCTCCTTTCATTCAGTCAGTAGCTTCAATCATTTCTGTACGTTTTTCAATGGCAAAAATCAATGAATATTGTAAATGCACAAACAGTAATTTCTCCGCATTGCAAGGTGCAATTCTGAAATTTTTTGCTTTTTCCTGCTCCTCTTAGCATGATAAAGAAGATTCAAAGAGAGTGAGATGCCAGCTCCTTTCATTCAGTCAGTAGCTTCAATCATTTCTGTACGTTTTTCAATGGCAAAAATCAATGAATATTGTAAATGCACAAACAGTAATTTCTCCGCATTGCAAGGTGCAATTCTGAAATTTTTTGCTTTTTCCTGCTCCTCTTAGCATGATAAAGAAGATTCAAAGAGAGTGAGATGCCAGCTCCTTTCATTCAGTCAGTAGCTTCAATCATTTCTGTACGTTTTTCAATGGCAAAAATCAATGAATATTGTAAATGCACAAACAGTAATTTCTCCGCATTGCAAGGTGCAATTCTGAAATTTTTTGCTTTTTCCTGCTCCTCTTAGCATGATAAAGAAGATTCAAAGAGAGTGAGATGCCAGCTCCTTTCATTCAGTCAGTAGCTTCAAACATTTCTGGTATATGAATAACATGATGTTTTTCAATGGCAAAAATCAATGAATATTGTAAATGCACAAACAGTAATTTCTCCGCATTGCAAGGTGCAATTCTGAAATTTTTTGCTTTTTCCTGCTCCTCTTAGCATGATAAAGAAGATTCAAAGAGAGTGAGATGCCAGCTCCTTTCATTCAGTCAGTAGCTTCAATCATTTCTGTACGTTTTTCAATGGCAAAAATCAATGAATATTGTAAATGCACAAACAGTAATTTCTCCGCATTGCAAGGTGCAATTCTGAAATTTTTTGCTTTTTCCTGCTCCTCTTAGCATGATAAAGAAGATTCAAAGAGAGTGAGATGCCAGCTCCTTTCATTCAGTAAGTAGCTTCAATCATTTCTGGACGTTTTTCAATGGCAAAAATCAATGAATATTGTAAATGCACAAACAGTAATTTCTCCGCATTGCAAGATGCAATTCTGAAATTTTTTGCTTTTTCCTGCTCCTCTTAGCATGATAAAGAAGATTCAAAGAGAGTGAGATGCCAGCTCCTTTCATTCAGTCAGTAGCTTCAATCATTTCTGGACGTTTTTCAATGGCAAAAATCAATGAATATTGTAAATGCACAAACAGTAATTTCTCCGCATTGCAAGGTGCAATTCTGAAATTTTTTGCTTTTTCCTGCTCCTCTTAGCATGATAAAGAAGATTCAAAGAGAGTGAGATGCCAGCTCCTTTCATTCAGTCAGTAGCTTCAAACATTTCTGGTATATGAATAACATGATGTTTTTCAATGGCAAAAATCAATGAATATTGTAAATGCACAAACAGTAATTTCTCCGCATTGCAAGGTGCAATTCTGAAATTTTTTGCTTTTTCCTGCTCCTCAGGATGATAAAGAAGATTCAAAGAGAGTGAGATGCCAGCTCCTTTCATTCAGTCAGTAGCTTCAAACATTTCTGGTATATGAATAACATGTTTTTCAATGGCAAAAATCAATGAATATTGTAAATGCACAAACAGTAATTTCTCCGCATTGCAAGGTGCAATTCTGAAATTTTTTGCTTTTTCCTGCTCCTCTTAGCATGATAAAGAAGATTCAAAGAGAGTGAGATGCCTGCTCCTTTCATTCAGTCAGTATCTTCAAACATTTCTGGTATATGAATAACATGATGTTTTTCAATGGCAAAAATCAATGAATATTGTAAATGCACAAACAGTAATTTCTCCGCATTGCAAGGTGCAATTCTGAAATTTTTTGCTTTTTCCTGCTCCTCTTAGCATGATAAAGAAGATTCAAAGAGATTGAGATGCCAGCTCCTTTCATTCAGTCAGTAGCTTCAATCATTTCTGGACGTTTTTCAATGGCAAAAATCAATGAATATTGTAAATGCACAAACAGTAATTTCTCCGCATTGCAAGGTGCAATTCTGAAATTTTTTGCTTTTTCCTGCTCCTCTTAGCATGATAAAGAAGATTCAAAGAGAGTGAGATGCCAGCTCCTTTCATTCAGTCAGTAGCTTCAATCATTTCTGGATGTTTTTCAATGTCAAAAATCAATGAATATTGTAAATGCACAAACAGTAATTTCTCCGCATTGCAAGGTGCAATTCTGAAATTTTTTGCTTTTTACTGCTCCTCTTAGTATGATAAAGAAGATTCAAAGAGAGTGAGATGCCAGCTCCTTTCATTTAGTCAGTAGCTTCAATCATTTCTGGTATATGAATAACATGATGTTTTTCAATGGCAAAAATCAATGAATATTGTAAATGCACAAACAGTAATTTCTCCGCATTGCAAGGTGCAATTCTGAAATTTTTTGCTTTTTCCTGCTCCTCTTAGCATGATAAAGAAGATTCAAAGAGAGTGAGATGCCAGCTCCTTTCATTCAGTCAGTAGCTTCAATCATTTCTGGACGTTTTTCAATGGCAAAAATCAATGAATATTGTAAATGCACAAACAGTAATTTCTCCGCATTGCAAGATGCAATTCTGAAATTTTTTGCTTTTTCCTGCTCCTCTTAGCATGATAAAGAAGATTCAAAGAGAGTGAGATGCCAGCTCCTTTCATTCAGTCAGTAGCTTCAATCATTTCTGGACGTTTTTCAATGGCAAAAATCAATGAATATTGTAAATGCACAAACAGTAATTTCTCCGCATTGCAAGGTGCAATTCTGAAATTTTTTGCTTTTTCCTGCTCCTCTTAGCATGATAAAGAAGATTCAAAGAGAGTGAGAAGCCAGCTCCTTTCATTCAGTCAGTAGCTTCAAACATTTCTGGTATATGAATAACATGTTTTTCAATGGCAAAAATCAATGAATATTGTAAATGCACAAACAGTAATTTCTCCGCATTGCAAGGTGCAATTCTGAAATTTTTTGCTTTCTCCTGCTCCTCTTAGCATGATAAAGAAGATTCAAAGAGAGTGAGATGCCAGCTCCTTTCATTCAGTCAGTAGCTTCAATCATTTCTGGACGTTTTTCAATGGCAAAAATCAATGAATATTGTAAATGCACAAACAGTAATTTCTCCGCATTGCAAGGTGCAATTCTGAAATTTTTTGCTTTTTCCTGCTCCTCTTAGCATGATAAAGAAGATTCAAAGAGAGTGAGATGCCAGATCCTTTCATTCAGTCAGTAGCTTCAAACATTTCTGGTATATGAATAACATGATGTTTTTCAATGGCAAAAATCAATGAATATTGTAAATGCACAAACAGTAATTTCTCCGCATTGCAAGGTGCAATTCTGAAATTTTTTGCTTTTTCCTGCTCCTCTTAGCATGATAAAGAAGATTCAAAGAGAGTGAGATGCCAGCTCCTTTCATTCAGTCAGTAGCTTCAATCATTTCTGTACGTTTTTCAATGGCAAAAATCAATGAATATTGTAAATGCACAAACAGTAATTTCTCCGCATTGCAAGGTGCAATTCTGAAATTTTTTGCTTTTTCCTGCTCCTCTTAGCATGATAAAGAAGATTCAAAGAGAGTGAGATGCCAGCTCCTTTCATTCAGTAAGTAGCTTCAATCATTTCTGGACGTTTTTCAATGGCAAAAATCAATGAATATTGTAAATGCACAAACAGTAATTTCTCCGCATTGCAAGATGCAATTCTGAAATTTTTTGCTTTTTCCTGCTCCTCTTAGCATGATAAAGAAGATTCAAAGAGAGTGAGATGCCAGCTCCTTTCATTCAGTCAGTAGCTTCAATCATTTCTGGACGTTTTTCAATGGCAAAAATCAATGAATATTGTAAATGCACAAACAGTAATTTCTCCGCATTGCAAGGTGCAATTCTGAAATTTTTTGCTTTTTCCTGCTCCTCTTAGCATGATAAAGAAGATTCAAAGAGAGTGAGATGCCAGCTCCTTTCATTCAGTCAGTAGCTTCAAACATTTCTGGTATATGAATAACATGATGTTTTTCAATGGCAAAAATCAATGAATATTGTAAATGCACAAACAGTAATTTCTCCGCATTGCAAGGTGCAATTCTGAAATTTTTTGCTTTTTCCTGCTCCTCAGGATGATAAAGAAGATTCAAAGAGAGTGAGATGCCAGCTCCTTTCATTCAGTCAGTAGCTTCAAACATTTCTGGTATATGAATAACATGTTTTTCAATGGCAAAAATCAATGAATATTGTAAATGCACAAACAGTAATATCTCCGCATTGCAAGGTGCAATTCTGAAATTTTTTGCTTTTTCCTGCTCCTCTTAGCATGATAAAGAAGATTCAAAGAGAGTGAGATGCCAGCTCCTTTCATTCAGTCAGTAGCTTCAAACATTTCTGGTATATGAATAACATGATGTTTTTCAATGGCAAAAATCAATGAATATTGTAAATGCACAAACAGTAATTTCTCCGCATTGCAAGGTGCAATTCTAAAATTTTTTGCTTTTTCCTGCTCCTCTTAGCATGGTAAAGAAGATTCAAAGAGAGTGAGATGCCAGCTCCTTTCATTCAGTCAGTAGCTTCAATCATTTCTGGACGTTTTTCAATGGCAAAAATCAATGAATATTGTAAATGCACAAACAGTAATTTCTCCGCATTGCAAGGTGCAATTCTGAAATTTTTTGCTTTTTCCTGCTCCTCTTAGCATGATAAAGAAGATTCAAAGAGAGTGAGATGCCAGCTCCTTTCATTCAGTCAGTAGCTTCAATCATTTCTGGACGTTTTTCAATGGCAAAAATCAATGAATATTGTAAATGCACAAACAGTAATTTCTCCGCATTGCAAGGTGCAATTCTGAAATTTTTTGCTTTTTCCTGCTCCTCTTAGCATGATAAAGAAGATTCAAAGAGAGTGAGATGCCAGCTCCTTTCATTCAGTCAGTAGCTTCAATCATTTCTGGACGTTTTTCAATGGCAAAAATCAATGAATATTGTAAATGCACAAACAGTAATTTCTCCGCATTGCAAGGTGCAATTCTGAAATTTTTTGCTTTTTCCTGCTCCTCTTAGCATGATAAAGAAGATTCAAAGAGTGAGATGCCAGCTCCTTTCATTCAGTCAGTAGCTTCAATCATTTCTGGACGTTTTTCAATGGCAAAAATCAATGAATATTGTAAATGCACAAACAGTAATTTCTCCGCATTGCAAGGTGCAATTCTGAAATTTTTTGCTTTTTCCTGCTCCTCTTAGCATGATAAAGAAGATTCAAAGAGAGTGAGATGCCAGCTCCTTTCATTCAGTCAGTAGCTTCAATCATTTCTGGACGTTTTTCAATGGCAAAAATCAATGAATATTGTAAATGCACAAACAGTAATTTCTCCGCATTGCAAGGTGCAATTCTGAAATTTTTTGCTTTTTCCTGCTCCTCTTAGCATGATAAAGAAGATTCAAAGAGAGTGAGAAGCCAGCTCCTTTCATTCAGTCAGTAGCTTCAAACATTTCTGGTATATGAATAACATGTTTTTCAATGGCAAAAATCAATGAATATTGTAAATGCACAAACAGTAATTTCTCCGCATTGCAAGGTGCAATTCTGAAATTTTTTGCTTTCTCCTGCTCCTCTTAGCATGATAAAGAAGATTCAAAGAGAGTGAGATGCCAGCTCCTTTCATTCAGTCAGTAGCTTCAATCATTTCTGGACGTTTTTCAATGGCAAAAATCAATGAATATTGTAAATGCACAAACAGTACTTTCTCCGCATTGCAAGGTGCAATTCTGAAATTTTTTGCTTTTTCCTGCTCCTCTTAGCATGATAAAGAAGATTCAAAGAGAGTGAGATGCCAGCTCCTTTCATTCAGTCAGTAGCTTCAATCATTTCTGGACGTTTTTCAATGGCAAAAATCAATGAATATTGTAAATGCACAAACAGTAATTTCTCCGCATTGCAAGGTGCAATTCTGAAATTTTTTGCTTTTTCCTGCTCCTCTTAGCATGATAAAGAAGATTCAAAGAGAGTGAGATGCCAGCTCCTTTCATTCAGTCAGTAGCTTCAAACATTTCTGGTATATGAATAACATGATGTTTTTCAATGGCAAAAATCAATGAATATTGTAAATGCACAAACAGTAATTTCTCCGCATTGCAAGGTGCAATTCTGAAATTTTTTGCTTTTTCCTGCTCCTCTTAGCATGATAAAGAAGATTCAAAGAGAGTGAGATGCCAGCTCCTTTCATTCAGTCAGTAGCTTCAATCATTTCTGTACGTTTTTCAATGGCAAAAATCAATGAATATTGTAAATGCACAAACAGTAATTTCTCCGCATTGCAAGGTGCAATTCTGAAATTTTTTGCTTTTTCCTGCTCCTCTTAGCATGATAAAGAAGATTCAAAGAGAGTGAGATGCCAGCTCCTTTCATTCAGTAAGTAGCTTCAATCATTTCTGGACGTTTTTCAATGGCAAAAATCAATGAATATTGTAAATGCACAAACAGTAATTTCTCCGCATTGCAAGATGCAATTCTGAAATTTTTTGCTTTTTCCTGCTCCTCTTAGCATGATAAAGAAGATTCAAAGAGAGTGAGATGCCAGCTCCTTTCATTCAGTCAGTAGCTTCAATCATTTCTGGACGTTTTTCAATGGCAAAAATCAATGAATATTGTAAATGCACAAACAGTAATTTCTCCGCATTGCAAGGTGCAATTCTGAAATTTTTTGCTTTTTCCTGCTCCTCTTAGCATGATAAAGAAGATTCAAAGAGAGTGAGATGCGAGCTCCTTTCATTCAGTCAGTAGCTTCAAACATTTCTGGTATATGAATAACATGATGTTTTTCAATGGCAAAAATCAATGAATATTGTAAATGCACAAACAGTAATTTCTCCGCATTGCAAGGTGCAATTCTGAAATTTTTTGCTTTTTCCTGCTCCTCAGGATGATAAAGAAGATTCAAAGAGAGTGAGATGCCAGCTCCTTTCATTCAGTCAGTAGCTTCAAACATTTCTGGTATATGAATAACATGTTTTTCAATGGCAAAAATCAATGAATATTGTAAATGCACAAACAGTAATTTCTCCGCATTGCAAGGTGCAATTCTGAAATTTTTTGCTTTTTCCTGCTCCTCTTAGCATGATAAAGAAGATTCAAAGAGAGTGAGATGCCTGCTCCTTTCATTCAGTCAGTATCTTCAAACATTTCTGGTATATGAATAACATGATGTTTTTCAATGGCAAAAATCAATGAATATTGTAAATGCACAAACAGTAATTTCTCCGCATTGCAAGGTGCAATTCTGAAATTTTTTGCTTTTTCCTGCTCCTCTTAGCATGATAAAGAAGATTCAAAGAGATTGAGATGCCAGCTCCTTTCATTCAGTCAGTAGCTTCAATCATTTCTGGACGTTTTTCAATGGCAAAAATCAATGAATATTGTAAATGCACAAACAGTAATTTCTCCGCATTGCAAGGTGCAATTCTGAAATTTTTTGCTTTTTCCTGCTCCTCTTAGCATGATAAAGAAGATTCAAAGAGAGTGAGATGCCAGCTCCTTTCATTCAGTCAGTAGCTTCAATCATTTCTGGATGTTTTTCAATGTCAAAAATCAATGAATATTGTAAATGCACAAACAGTAATTTCTCCGCATTGCAAGGTGCAATTCTGAAATTTTTTGCTTTTTACTGCTCCTCTTAGTATGATAAAGAAGATTCAAAGAGAGTGAGATGCCAGCTCCTTTCATTTAGTCAGTAGCTTCAATCATTTCTGGTATATGAATAACATGATGTTTTTCAATGGCAAAAATCAATGAATATTGTAAATGCACAAACAGTAATTTCTCCGCATTGCAAGGTGCAATTCTGAAATTTTTTGCTTTTTCCTGCTCCTCTTAGCATGATAAAGAAGATTCAAAGAGAGTGAGATGCCAGCTCCTTTCATTCAGTCAGTAGCTTCAATCATTTCTGGACGTTTTTCAATGGCAAAAATCAATGAATATTGTAAATGCACAAACAGTAATTTCTCCGCATTGCAAGATGCAATTCTGAAATTTTTTGCTTTTTCCTGCTCCTCTTTGCATGATAAAGAAGATTCAAAGAGTGAGATGCCAGCTCCTTTCATTCAGTCAGTAGCTTCAATCATTTCTGGACGTTTTTCAATGGCAAAAATCAATGAATATTGTAAATGCACAAACAGTAATTTCTCCGCATTGCAAGGTGCAATTCTGAAATTTTTTGCTTTTTCCTGCTCCTCTTAGCATGATAAAGAAGATTCAAAGAGAGTGAGATGCCAGCTCCTTTCATTCAGTCAGTAGCTTCAATCATTTCTGGACGTTTTTCAATGGCAAAAATCAATGAATATTGTAAATGCACAAACAGTAATTTCTCCGCATTGCAAGGTGCAATTCTGAAATTTTTTGCTTTTTCCTGCTCCTCTTAGCATGATAAAGAAGATTCAAAGAGAGTGAGAAGCCAGCTCCTTTCATTCAGTCAGTAGCTTCAAACATTTCTGGTATATGAATAACATGTTTTTCAATGGCAAAAATCAATGAATATTGTAAATGCACAAACAGTAATTTCTCCGCATTGCAAGGTGCAATTCTGAAATTTTTTGCTTTCTCCTGCTCCTCTTAGCATGATAAAGAAGATTCAAAGAGAGTGAGATGCCAGCTCCTTTCATTCAGTCAGTAGCTTCAATCATTTCTGGACGTTTTTCAATGGCAAAAATCAATGAATATTGTAAATGCACAAACAGTAATTTCTCCGCATTGCAAGGTGCAATTCTGAAATTTTTTGCTTTTTCCTGCTCCTCTTAGCATGATAAAGAAGATTCAAAGAGAGTGAGATGCCAGCTCCTTTCATTCAGTCAGTAGCTTCAAACATTTCTGGTATATGAATAACATGATGTTTTTCAATGGCAAAAATCAATGAATATTGTAAATGCACAAACAGTAATTTCTCCGCATTGCAAGGTGCAATTCTGAAATTTTTTGCTTTTTCCTGCTCCTCTTAGCATGATAAAGAAGATTCAAAGAGAGTGAGATGCCAGCTCCTTTCATTCAGTCAGTAGCTTCAATCATTTCTGTACGTTTTTCAATGGCAAAAATCAATGAATATTGTAAATGCACAAACAGTAATTTCTCCGCATTGCAAGGTGCAATTCTGAAATTTTTTGCTTTTTCCTGCTCCTCTTAGCATGATAAAGAAGATTCAAAGAGAGTGAGATGCCAGCTCCTTTCATTCAGTAAGTAGCTTCAATCATTTCTGGACGTTTTTCAATGGCAAAAATCAATGAATATTGTAAATGCACAAACAGTAATTTCTCCGCATTGCAAGATGCAATTCTGAAATTTTTTGCTTTTTCCTGCTCCTCTTAGCATGATAAAGAAGATTCAAAGAGAGTGAGATGCCAGCTCCTTTCATTCAGTCAGTAGCTTCAATCATTTCTGGACGTTTTTCAATGGCAAAAATCAATGAATATTGTAAATGCACAAACAGTAATTTCTCCGCATTGCAAGGTGCAATTCTGAAATTTTTTGCTTTTTCCTGCTCCTCTTAGCATGATAAAGAAGATTCAAAGAGAGTGAGATGCCAGCTCCTTTCATTCAGTCAGTAGCTTCAAACATTTCTGGTATATGAATAACATGATGTTTTTCAATGGCAAAAATCAATGAATATTGTAAATGCACAAACAGTAATTTCTCCGCATTGCAAGGTGCAATTCTGAAATTTTTTGCTTTTTCCTGCTCCTCAGGATGATAAAGAAGATTCAAAGAGAGTGAGATTCCAGGTCCTTTCATTCAGTCAGTAGCTTCAAACATTTCTGGTATATGAATAACATGTTTTTCAATGGCAAAAATCAATGAATATTGTAAATGCACAAACAGTAATATCTCCGCATTGCAAGGTGCAATTCTGAAATTTTTTGCTTTTTCCTGCTCCTCTTAGCATGATAAAGAAGATTCAAAGAGAGTGAGATGCCAGCTCCTTTCATTCAGTCAGTAGCTTCAAACATTTCTGGTATATGAATAACATGATGTTTTTCAATGGCAAAAATCAATGAATATTGTAAATGCACAAACAGTAATTTCTCCGCATTGCAAGGTGCAATTCTAAAATTTTTTGCTTTTTCCTGCTCCTCTTAGCATGGTAAAGAAGATTCAAAGAGAGTGAGATGCCAGCTCCTTTCATTCAGTCAGTAGCTTCAATCATTTCTGGACGTTTTTCAATGGCAAAAATCAATGAATATTGTAAATGCACAAACAGTAATTTCTCCGCATTGCAAGGTGCAATTCTGAAATTTTTTGCTTTTTCCTGCTCCTCTTAGCATGATAAAGAAGATTCAAAGAGAGTGAGATGCCAGCTCCTTTCATTCAGTCAGTAGCTTCAATCATTTCTGGACGTTTTTCAATGGCAAAAATCAATGAATATTGTAAATGCACAAACAGTAATTTCTCCGCATTGCAAGGTGCAATTCTGAAATTTTTTGCTTTTTCCTGCTCCTCTTAGCATGATAAAGAAGATTCAAAGAGAGTGAGATGCCAGCTCCTTTCATTCAGTCAGTAGCTTCAATCATTTCTGGACGTTTTTCAATGGCAAAAATCAATGAATATTGTAAATGCACAAACAGTAATTTCTCCGCATTGCAAGATGCAATTCTGAAATTTTTTGCTTTTTCCTGCTCCTCTTAGCATGATAAAGAAGATTCAAAGAGAGTGAGATGCCAGCTCCTTTCATTCAGTCAGTAGCTTCAATCATTTCTGGACGTTTTTCAATGGCAAAAATCAATGAATATTGTAAATGCACAAACAGTAATTTCTCCGCATTGCAAGGTGCAATTCTGAAATTTTTTGCTTTTTCCTGCTCCTCTTAGCATGATAAAGAAGATTCAAAGAGAGTGAGATGCCAGCTCCTTTCATTCAGTCAGTAGCTTCAAACATTTCTGGTATATGAATAACATGATGTTTTTCAATGGCAAAAATCAATGAATATTGTAAATGCACAAACAGTAATTTCTCCGCATTGCAAGGTGCAATTCTGAAATTTTTTGCTTTTTCCTGCTCTTCTTAGCATGATAAAGAAGATTCAAAGAGAGTGAGATGCCAGCTCCTTTCATTCAGTCAGTAGCTTCAATCATTTCTGGACGTTTTTCAATGGCAAAAATCAATGAATATTGTAAATGCACAAACAGTAATTTCTCCGCATTGCAAGGTGTAATTCTGAAATTTTTTGCTTTTTCCTGCTCCTCTTAGCATGATAAAGAAGATTCAAAGAGAGTGAGATGCCAGCTCCTTTCATTCAGTCAGTAGCTTCAAACATTTATGGTGTATGAATAACATGATGTTTTTCAATGGCAAAAATCAATGAATATTGTAAATGCACAAACAGTAATTTCTCCGCATTGCAAGGTGCAATTCTGAAATTTTTTGCTTTTTCCTGCTCCTCTTAGCATGATAAAGAAGATTCAAAGAGAGTGAGATGCCAGCTCCTTTCATTCAGTCAGTAGCTTCAATCATTTCTGGACGTTTTTCAATGGCAAAAATCAATGAATATTGTAAATGCACAAACAGTAATTTCTCCGCATTGCAAGGTGCAATTCTGAAATTTTTTGCTTTTTCCTGCTCCTCTTAGCATGATAAAGAAGATTCAAAGAGAGTGAGATGCCAGCTCCTTTCATTCAGTCAGTAGCTTCAATCATTTCTGGTATATGAATAACATGATGTTTTTCAATGGCAAAAATCAATGAATATTGTAAATGCACAAACAGTAATTTCTCCGCATTGCAAGGTGCAATTCTGAAATTTTTTGCTTTTTCCTGCTCCTCTTAGCATGATAAAGAAGATTCAAAGAGAGTGAGATGCCAGCTCCTTTCATTCAGTCAGTAGCTTCAATCATTTCTGGTATATGAATAACATGATGTTTTTCAATGGCAAAAATCAATGAATATTGTAAATGCACAAACAGTAATTTCTCCGCATTGCAAGGTGCAATTCTGAAATTTTTTGCTTTTTCCTGCTCCTCTTAGCATGGTAAAGAAGATTCAAAGAGAGTGAGATGCCAGCTCCTTTCATTCAGTCAGTAGCTTCAATCATTTCTGGTATATGAATAACATGATGTTTTTCAATGGCAAAAATCAATGAATATTGTAAATGCACAAACAGTAATTTCTCCGCATTGCAAGGTGCAATTCTGAAATTTTTTGCTTTTTACTGCTCCTCTTAGCATGATAAAGAAGATTCAAAGAGAGTGAGATGCCAGCTCCTTTCATTCAGTCAGTAGCTTCAATCATTTCTGGACGTTTTTCAATGGCAAAAATCAATGAATATTGTAAATGCACAAACAGTAATTTCTCCGCATTGCAAGGTGCAATTCTGAAATTTTTTGCTTTTTCCTGCTCCTCTTAGCATGATAAAGAAGATTCAAAGAGATTTAGATGCCAGCTCCTTTCATTCAGTCAGTAGCTTCAATCATTTCTGGACGTTTTTCAATGGCAAAAATCAATGAATATTGTAAATGCACAAACAGTAATTTCTCCGCATTGCAAGGTGCAATTCTGAAATTTTTTGCTTTTTCCTGCTCCTCTTAGCATGATAAAGAAGATTCAAAGAGAGTGAGATGCCAGCTCCTTTCATTCAGTCAGTAGCTTCAAACATTTCTGGTATATGAATAACATGATGTTTTTCAATGGCAAAAATCAATGAATATTGTAAATGCACAAACAGTAATTTCTCCGCATTGCAAGGTGCAATTCTGATATTTTTTGCTTTTTCCTGCTCCTCTTAGCATGATAAAGAAGATTCAAAGAGAGTGAGATGCCAGCTCCTTTCATTCAGTCAGTAGCTTCAAACATTTCTGGTATATGAATAACATGATGTTTTTCAATGGCAAAAATCAATGAATATTGTAAATGCACAAACAGTAATTTCTCCGCATTGCAAGGTGCAATTCTGAAATTTTTTGCTTTTTCCTGCTCCTCTTAACATGATAAAGAAGATTCAAAGAGAGTGAGATGCCAGCTCCTTTCATTCAGTCAGTAGCTTCAATCATTTCTGGACGTTTTTCAATGGCAAAAATCAATGAATATTGTAAATGCACAAACAGTAATTTCTTCGCATTGCAAGGTGCAATTCTGAAATTTTTTGCTTTTTCCTGCTCCTCTTAGCATGATAAAGAAGATTCAAAGAGAGTGAGATGCCAGCTCCTTTCATTCAGTCAGTAGCTTCAATCATTTCTGGACGTTTTTCAATGGCAAAAATCAATGAATATTGTAAATGCACAAACAGTAATTTCTCCACATTGCAAGGTGCAATTCTGAAATTTTTTGCTTTTTCCTGCTCCTCTTAGCATGATAAAGAATATTCAAAGAGTGAGATGCCAGCTCCTTTCATTCAGTCAGTAGCTTCAATCATTTCTGGACGTTTTTCAATGGCAAAAATCAATGAATATTGTAAATGCACAAACAGTAATTTCTCCGCATTGCAAGGTGCAATTCTGAAATTTTTTGCTTTTTCCTGCTCCTCTTAGCATGATAAAGAAGATTCAAAGAGAGTGATATGCCAGCTCCTTTCATTCAGTCAGTAGCTTCAATCATTTCTGGACGTTTTTCAATGGCAAAAATCAATGAATATTGTAAATGCACAAACAGTAATTTCTCCGCATTGCAAGGTGCAATTCTGAAATTTTTTGCTTTTTCCTGCTCCTCTTAGCATGATAAAAAAGATTCAAAGAGAGTGAGATGCCAGCTCCTTTCATTCAGTCAGTAGCTTCAAACATTTCTGGTATATGAATAACATGATGTTTTTCAATGGCAAAAATCAATGAATATTGTAAATGCACAAACAGTAATTTCTCCGCATTGCAAGGTGCAATTCTGAAATTTTTTGCTTTCTCCTGCTCCTCTTAGCATGATAAAGAAGATTCAAAGAGAGTGAGATGCCAGCTCCTTTCATTCAGTCAGTAGCTTCAATCATTTCTGGACGTTTTTCAATGGCAAAAATCAATGAATATTGTAAATGCACAAACAGTAATTTCTCCGCATTGCAAGGTGCAATTCTGAAATTTTTTGCTTTTTCCTGCTCCTCTTAGCATGATAAAGAATATTCAAAGAGTGAGATGCCAGCTCCTTTCATTCAGTCAGTAGCTTCAATCATTTCTGGACGTTTTTCAATGGCAAAAATCAATGAATATTGTAAATGCACAAACAGTAATTTCTCCGCATTGCAAGGTGCAATTCTGAAATTTTTTGCTTTTTCCTGCTCCTCTTAGCATGATAAAGAAGATTCAAAGAGAGTGATATGCCAGCTCCTTTCATTCAGTCAGTAGCTTCAATCATTTCTGGACGTTTTTCAATGGCAAAAATCAATGAATATTGTAAATGCACAAACAGTAATTTCTCCGCATTGCAAGGTGCAATTCTGAAATTTTTTGCTTTTTCCTGCTCCTCTTAGCATGATAAAAAAGATTCAAAGAGAGTGAGATGCCAGCTCCTTTCATTCAGTCAGTAGCTTCAAACATTTCTGGTATATGAATAACATGATGTTTTTCAATGGCAAAAATCAATGAATATTGTAAATGCACAAACAGTAATTTCTCCGCATTGCAAGGTGCAATTCTGAAATTTTTTGCTTTCTCCTGCTCCTCTTAGCATGATAAAGAAGATTCAAAGAGAGTGAGATGCCAGCTCCTTTCATTCAGTCAGTAGCTTCAATCATTTCTGGACGTTTTTCAATGGCAAAAATCAATGAATATTGTAAATGCACAAACAGTAATTTCTCCGCATTGCAAGGTGCAATTCTGAAATTTTTTGCTTTTTCCTGCTCCTCTTAGCATGATAAAGAAGATTCAAAGAGAGTGAGATGCCAGCTCCTTTCATTCAGTCAGTAGCTTCAATCATTTCTGGACGTTTTTCAATGGCAAAAATCAATGAATATTGTAAATGCACAAACAGTAATTTCTCCGCATTGCAAGGTGCAATTCTGAAATTTTTTGATTTTTCCTGCTCCTCTTAGCATGATAAAGAAGATTCAAAGAGAGTGAGATGCCAGCTCCTTTCATTCAGTCAGTAGCTTCAAACATTTCTGGTTTATGAATAACATGATGTTTTACAATGGCAAAAATCAATGAATATTGTAAATGCACAAACAGTAATTTCTCCGCATTGCAAGGTGCAATTCTGAAATTTTTTGCTTTTTCCTGCTCCTCTTAGCATGATAAAGAAGATTCAAAGAGAGTGAGATGCCAGCTCCTTTCATTCAGTCAGTAGCTTCAATCATTTCTGGACGTTTTTCAATGGCAAAAATCAATGAATATTGTAAATGCACAAACAGTAATTTCTCCGCATTGCAAGGTGCAATTCTGAAATTTTTTGCTTTCTCCTGCTCCTCTTAGCATGATAAAGAAGATTCAAAGAGAGTGAGATGCCAGCTCCTTTCATTCAGTCAGTAGCTTCAATCATTTCTGGACGTTTTTCAATGGCAAAAATCAATGAATATTGTAAATGCACAAACAGTACTTTCTCCGCATTGCAAGGTGCAATTCTGAAATTTTTTGCTTTTTCCTGCTCCTCTTAGCATGATAAAGAAGATTCAAAGAGAGTGAGATGCCAGCTCCTTTCATTCAGTCAGTAGCTTCAATCATTTCTGGACGTTTTTCAATGGCAAAAATCAATGAATATTGTAAATGCACAAACAGTAATTTCTCCGCATTGCAAGGTGCAATTCTGAAATTTTTTGCTTTTTCCTGCTCCTCTTAGCATGATAAAGAAGATTCAAAGAGAGTGAGATGCCAGCTCCTTTCATTCAGTCAGTAGCTTCAAACATTTCTGGTATATGAATAACATGATGTTTTTCAATGGCAAAAATCAATGAATATTGTAAATGCACAAACAGTAATTTCTCCGCATTGCAAGGTGCAATTCTGAAATTTTTTGCTTTTTCCTGCTCCTCTTAGCATGATAAAGAAGATTCAAAGAGAGTGAGATGCCAGCTCCTTTCATTCAGTCAGTATCTTCAATCATTTCTGTACGTTTTTCAATGGCAAAAATCAATGAATATTGTAAATGCACAAACAGTAATTTCTCCGCATTGCAAGGTGCAATTCTGAAATTTTTTGCTTTTTCCTGCTCCTCTTAGCATGATAAAGAAGATTCAAAGAGAGTGAGATGCCAGCTCCTTTCATTCAGTAAGTAGCTTCAATCATTTCTGGACGTTTTTCAATGGCAAAAATCAATGAATATTGTAAATGCACAAACAGTAATTTCTCCGCATTGCAAGATGCAATTCTGAAATTTTTTGCTTTTTCCTGCTCCTCTTAGCATGATAAAGAAGATTCAAAGAGAGTGAGATGCCAGCTCCTTTCATTCAGTCAGTAGCTTCAATCATTTCTGGACGTTTTTCAATGGCAAAAATCAATGAATATTGTAAATGCACAAACAGTAATTTCTCCGCATTGCAAGGTGCAATTCTGAAATTTTTTGCTTTTTCCTGCTCCTCTTAGCATGATAAAGAAGATTCAAAGAGAGTGAGATGCCAGCTCCTTTCATTCAGTCAGTAGCTTCAAACATTTCTGGTATATGAATAACATGATGTTTTTCAATGGCAAAAATCAATGAATATTGTAAATGCACAAACAGTAATTTCTCCGCATTGCAAGGTGCAATTCTGAAATTTTTTGCTTTTTCCTGCTCCTCAGGATGATAAAGAAGATTCAAAGAGAGTGAGATGCCAGCTCCTTTCATTCAGTCAGTAGCTTCAAACATTTCTGGTATATGAATAACATGTTTTTCAATGGCAAAAATCAATGAATATTGTAAATGCACAAACAGTAATATCTCCGCATTGCAAGGTGCAATTCTGAAATTTTTTGCTTTTTCCTGCTCCTCTTAGCATGATAAAGAAGATTCAAAGAGAGTGAGATGCCAGCTCCTTTCATTCAGTCAGTAGCTTCAAACATTTCTGGTATATGAATAACATGATGTTTTTCAATGGCAAAAATCAATGAATATTGTAAATGCACAAACAGTAATTTCTCCGCATTGCAAGGTGCAATTCTAAAATTTTTTGCTTTTTCCTGCTCCTCTTAGCATGGTAAAGAAGATTCAAAGAGAGTGAGATGCCAGCTCCTTTCATTCAGTCAGTAGCTTCAATCATTTCTGGACGTTTTTCAATGGCAAAAATCAATGAATATTGTAAATGCACAAACAGTAATTTCTCCGCATTGCAAGGTGCAATTCTGAAATTTTTTGCTTTTTCCTGCTCCTCTTAGCATGATAAAGAAGATTCAAAGAGAGTGAGATGCCAGCTCCTTTCATTCAGTCAGTAGCTTCAATCATTTCTGGACGTTTTTCAATGGCAAAAATAAATGAATATTGTAAATGCACAAACAGTAATTTCTCCGCATTGCAAGGTGCAATTCTGAAATTTTTTGCTTTTTCCTGCTCCTCTTAGCATGATAAAGAAGATTCAAAGAGAGTGAGATGCCAGCTCCTTTCATTCAGTCAGTAGCTTCAATCATTTCTGGACGTTTTTCAATGGCAAAAATCAATGAATATTGTAAATGCACAAACAGTAATTTCTCCGCATTGCAAGATGCAATTCTGAAATTTTTTGCTTTTTCCTGCTCCTCTTAGCATGATAAAGAAGATTCAAAGAGAGTGAGATGCCAGCTCCTTTCATTCAGTCAGTAGCTTCAATCATTTCTGGACGTTTTTCAATGGCAAAAATCAATGAATATTGTAAATGCACAAACAGTAATTTCTCCGCATTGCAAGGTGCAATTCTGAAATTTTTTGCTTTTTCCTGCTCCTCTTAGCATGATAAAGAAGATTCAAAGAGAGTGAGATGCCAGCTCCTTTCATTCAGTCAGTAGCTTCAAACATTTCTGGTATATGAATAACATGATGTTTTTCAATGGCAAAAATCAATGAATATTGTAAATGCACAAACAGTAATTTCTCCGCATTGCAAGGTGCAATTCTGAAATTTTTTGCTTTTTCCTGCTCTTCTTAGCATGATAAAGAAGATTCAAAGAGAGTGAGATGCCAGCTCCTTTCATTCAGTCAGTAGCTTCAATCATTTCTGGACGTTTTTCAATGGCAAAAATCAATGAATATTGTAAATGCACAAACAGTAATTTCTCCGCATTGCAAGGTGTAATTCTGAAATTTTTTGCTTTTTCCTGCTCCTCTTAGCATGATAAAGAAGATTCAAAGAGAGTGAGATGCCAGCTCCTTTCATTCAGTCAGTAGCTTCAAACATTTCTGGTGTATGAATAACATGATAAATCAATGAATATTGTAAATGCACAAACAGTAATTTCTCCGCATTGCAAGGTGCAATTCTGAAATTTTTTGCTTTTTCCTGCTCCTCTTAGCATGATAAAGAAGATTCAAAGAGAGTGAGATGCCAGCTCCTTTCATTCAGTCAGTAGCTTCAATCATTTCTGGACGTTTTTCAATGGCAAAAATCAATGAATATTGTAAATGCACAAACAGTAATTTCTCCGCATTGCAAGGTGCAATTCTGAAATTTTTTGCTTTTTCCTGCTCCTCTTAGCATGATAAAGAAGATTCAAAGAGAGTGAGATGCCAGCTCCTTTCATTCAGTCAGTAGCTTCAATCATTTCTGGTATATGAATAACATGATGTTTTTCAATGGCAAAAATCAATGAATATTGTAAATGCACAAACAGTAATTTCTCCGCATTGCAAGGTGCAATTCTGAAATTTTTTGCTTTTTCCTGCTCCTTTTAGCATGATAAAGAAGATTCAAAGAGAGTGAGATGCCAGCTCCTTTCATTCAGTCAGTAGCTTCAATCATTTCTGGACGTTTTTCAATGGCAAAAATCAATGAATATTGTAAATGCACAAACAGTAATTTCTCCGCATTGCAAGGTGCAATTCTGAAATTTTTTGCTTTTTCCTGCTCCTCTTAGCATGGTAAAGAAGATTCAAAGAGATTTAGATGCCAGCTCCTTTCATTCAGTCAGTAGCTTCAATCATTTCTGGACGTTTTTCAATGGCAAAAATCAATGAATATTGTAAATGCACAAACAGTAATTTCTCCGCATTGCAAGGTGCAATTCTGAAATTTTTTGCTTTTTCCTGCTCCTCTTAGCATGATAAAGAAGATTCAAAGAGAGTGAGATGCCAGCTCCTTTCATTCAGTCAGTAGCTTCAAACATTTCTGGTATATGAATAACATGATGTTTTTCAATGGCAAAAATCAATGAATATTGTAAATGCACAAACAGTAATTTCTCCGCATTGCAAGGTGCAATTCTGATATTTTTTGCTTTTTCCTGCTCCTCTTAGCATGATAAAGAAGATTCAAAGAGAGTGAGATGCCAGCTCCTTTCATTCAGTCAGTAGCTTCAAACATTTCTGGTATATGAATAACATGATGTTTTTCAATGGCAAAAATCAATGAATATTGTAAATGCACAAACAGTAATTTCTCCGCATTGCAAGGTGCAATTCTGAAATTTTTTGCTTTTTCCTGCTCCTCTTAACATGATAAAGAAGATTCAAAGAGAGTGAGATGCCAGCTCCTTTCATTCAGTCAGTAGCTTCAATCATTTCTGGACGTTTTTCAATGGCAAAAATCAATGAATATTGTAAATGCACAAACAGTAATTTCTTCGCATTGCAAGGTGCAATTCTGAAATTTTTTGCTTTTTCCTGCTCCTCTTAGCATGATAAAGAAGATTCAAAGAGAGTGAGATGCCAGCTCCTTTCATTCAGTCAGTAGCTTCAATCATTTCTGGACGTTTTTCAATGGCAAAAATCAATGAATATTGTAAATGCACAAACAGTAATTTCTCCGCATTGCAAGGTGCAATTCTGAAATTTTTTGCTTTTTCCTGCTCCTCTTAGCATGATAAAAAAGATTCAAAGAGAGTGAGATGCCAGCTCCTTTCATTCAGTCAGTAGCTTCAAACATTTCTGGTATATGAATAACATGATGTTTTTCAATGGCAAAAATCAATGAATATTGTAAATGCACAAACAGTAATTTCTCCGCATTGCAAGGTGCAATTCTGAAATTTTTTGCTTTCTCCTGCTCCTCTTAGCATGATAAAGAAGATTCAAAGAGAGTGAGATGCCAGCTCCTTTCATTCAGTCAGTAGCTTCAATCATTTCTGGACGTTTTTCAATGGCAAAAATCAATGAATATTGTAAATGCACAAACAGTAATTTCTTCGCATTGCAAGGTGCAATTCTGAAATTTTTTGCTTTTTCCTGCTCCTCTTAGCATGATAAAGAAGATTCAAAGAGAGTGAGATGCCAGCTCCTTTCATTCAGTCAGTAGCTTCAATCATTTCTGGACGTTTTTCAATGGCAAAAATCAATGAATATTGTAAATGCACAAACAGTAATTTCTCCGCATTGCAAGGTGCAATTCTGAAATTTTTTGCTTTTTCCTGCTCCTCTTAGCATGATAAAGAATATTCAAAGAGTGAGATGCCAGCTCCTTTCATTCAGTCAGTAGCTTCAATCATTTCTGGACGTTTTTCAATGGCAAAAATCAATGAATATTGTAAATGCACAAACAGTAATTTCTCCGCATTGCAAGGTGCAATTCTGAAATTTTTTGCTTTTTCCTGCTCCTCTTAGCATGATAAAGAAGATTCAAAGAGAGTGATATGCCAGCTCCTTTCATTCAGTCAGTAGCTTCAATCATTTCTGGACGTTTTTCAATGGCAAAAATCAATGAATATTGTAAATGCACAAACAGTAATTTCTCCGCATTGCAAGGTGCAATTCTGAAATTTTTTGCTTTTTCCTGCTCCTCTTAGCATGATAAAAAAGATTCAAAGAGAGTGAGATGCCAGCTCCTTTCATTCAGTCAGTAGCTTCAAACATTTCTGGTATATGAATAACATGTTGTTTTTCAATGGCAAAAATCAATGAATATTGTAAATGCACAAACAGTAATTTCTCCGCATTGCAAGGTGCAATTCTGAAATTTTTTGCTTTCTCCTGCTCCTCTTAGCATGATAAAGAAGATTCAAAGAGAGTGAGATGCCAGCTCCTTTCATTCAGTCAGTAGCTTCAATCATTTCTGGACGTTTTTCAATGGCAAAAATCAATGAATATTGTAAATGCACAAACAGTAATTTCTCCGCATTGCAAGGTGCAATTCTGAAATTTTTTGCTTTTTCCTGCTCCTCTTAGCATGATAAAGAAGATTCAAAGAGAGTGAGATGCCAGCTCCTTTCATTCAGTCAGTAGCTTCAATCATTTCTGGACGTTTTTCAATGGCAAAAATCAATGAATATTGTAAATGCACAAACAGTAATTTCTCCGCATTGCAAGGTGCAATTCTGAAATTTTTTGATTTTTCCTGCTCCTCTTAGCATGATAAAGAAGTTTCAAAGAGAGTGAGATGCCAGCTCCTTTCATTCAGTCAGTAGCTTCAAACATTTCTGGTTTATGAATAACATGATGTTTTACAATGGCAAAAATCAATGAATATTGTAAATGCACAAACAGTAATTTCTCCGCATTGCAAGGTGCAATTCTGAAATTTTTTGCTTTTTCCTGCTCCTCTTAGCATGATAAAGAAGATTCAAAGAGAGTGAGATGCCAGCTCCTTTCATTCAGTCAGTAGCTTCAATCATTTCTGGACGTTTTTCAATGGCAAAAAATCAATGAATATTGTAAATGCACAAACAGTAATTTCTCCGCATTGCAAGGTGCAATTCTGAAATTTTTTGCTTTTTCCTGCTCCTCTTAGCATGATAAAGAAGATTCAAAGAGAGTGAGATGCCAGCTCCTTTCATTCAGTCAGTAGCTTCAATCATTTCTGGACGTTTTTCAATGGCAAAAATCAATGAATATTGTAAATGCACAAACAGTAATTTCTCCGCATTGCAAGATGCAATTCTGAAATTTTTTGCTTTTTCCTGCTCCTCTTAGCATGATAAAGAAGATTCAAAGAGAGTGAGATGCCAGCTCCTTTCATTCAGTCAGTAGCTTCAATCATTTCTGGACGTTTTTCAATGGCAAAAATCAATGAATATTGTAAATGCACAAACAGTAATTTCTCCGCATTGCAAGGTGCAATTCTGAAATTTTTTGCTTTTTCCTGCTCCTCTTAGCATGATAAAGAAGATTCAAAGAGAGTGAGATGCCAGCTCCTTTCATTCAGTCAGTAGCTTCAAACATTTCTGGTATATGAATAACATGATGTTTTTCAATGGCAAAAATCAATGAATATTGTAAATGCACAAACAGTAATTTCTCCGCATTGCAAGGTGCAATTCTGAAATTTTTTGCTTTTTCCTGCTCCTCTTAGCATGATAAAGAAGATTCAAAGAGAGTGAGATGCCAGCTCCTTTCATTCAGTCAGTAGCTTCAAACATTTCTGGTATATGAATAACATGTTTTTCAATGGCAAAAATCAATGAATATTGTAAATGCACAAACAGTAATTTCTCCGCATTGCAAGGTGCAATTCTGAAATTTTTTGCTTTTTCCTGCTCCTCTTAGCATGATAAAGAAGATTCAAAGAGAGTGAGATGCCAGCTCCTTTCATTCAGTCAGTAGCTTCAATCACTTCTGGACGTTTTTCAATGGCAAAAATCAATGAACATTGTAAATGCACAAACAGTAATTTCTCCGCATTGCAAGGTGCAATTCTGAAATTTTTTGCTTTTTCCTGCTCCTCTTAGCATGATAAAGAAGATTCAAAGAGAGTGAGATGCCAGCTCCTTTCATTCAGTCAGTAGCTTCAAACATTTCTGGTATATGAATAACATGATATTTTTCAATGGCAAAAATCAATGAATATTGTAAATGCACAAACAGTAATTTCTCCGCATTGCAAGGTGCAATTCTGAAATTTTTTGCTTTTTCCTGCTCCTCTTAGCATGATAAAGAAGATTCAAAGAGAGTGAGATGCCAGCTCCTTTCATTCAGTCAGTAGCTTCAATCATTTCTGGACGTTTTTCAATGGCAAAAATCAATGAATATTGTAAATGCACAAACAGTAATTTCTCCGCATTGCAAGGTGCAATTCTGAAATTTTTTGCTTTTTCCTGCTCCTCTTAGCATGATAAAGAAGATTCAAAGAGAGTGAGATGCCAGCTCCTTTCATTCAGTCAGTAGCTTCAAACATTTCTGGTATATGAATAACATGTTTTTCAATGGCAAAAGTCAATGAATATTGTAAATGCACAAACAGTAATTTCATCGCATTGCAAGGTGCAATTCTGAAATTTTTTGCTTTTTCCTGCTCCTCTTAGCATGATAAAGAAGATTCAAAGAGAGTGAGATGCCAGCTCCTTTCATTCAGTCAGTAGCTTCAATCATTTCTGGACATTTTTCAATGGCAAAAATCAATGAATATTGTAAATGCACAAACAGTAATTTCTCCGCATTGCAAGGTGCAATTCTGAAATTTTTTGCTTTTTCCTGCTCCTCTTAGCATGATAAAGAAGATTTAAAGAGAGTGAGATGCCAGCTCCTTTCATTCAGTCAGTAGCTTCAAACATTTCTGGTATATGAATAACATGATGTTTTTCAATGGCAAAAATCAATGAATATTGTAAATGCACAAACAGTAATTTCTCCGCATTGCAAGGTGCAATTCTGAAATTTTTTGCTTTTTCCTGCTCCTCTTAGCATGATAAAGAAGATTCAAAGAGAGTGAGATGCCAGCTCCTTTAATTCAGTCAGTAGGTTCAATCATTTCTGGACATTTTTCAATGGCAAAAATCAATGAATATTGTAAATGCACAAACAGTAATTTCTACGCATTGCAAGGTGCAATTCTGAAATTTTTTGCTTTTTCCTGCTCCTCTTAGCATGATAAAGAAGATTCAAAGAGAGTGAGATGCCAGCTCCTTTCATTCAGTCAGTAGCTTCAATCATTTCTGGACGTTTTTCAATGGCAAAAATCAATGAATATTGTAAATGCACAAACAGTAATTTCTCCGCATTGCAAGGTGCAATTCTGAAATTTTTTGCTTTTTCCTGCTCCTCTTAGCATGATAAAGAAGATTCAAAGAGAGTGAGATGCCTGCTCCTTTCATTCAGTCAGTAGCTTCAAACATTTCTGGTATATGAATAACATGATGTTTTTCAATGGCAAAAATCAATGAATATTGTAAATGCACAAACAGTAATTTCTCCGCATTGCAAGGTGCAATTCTGAAATTTTTTGCTTTTTCCTGCTCCTCTTAGCATGATAAAGAAGATTCAAAGAGAGTGAGATGCCAGCTCCTTTCATTCAGTCAGTAGCTTCAATCATTTCTGGTATATGAATAACATGATGTTTTTCAATGGCAAAAATCAATGAATATTGTAAATGCACAAACAGTAATTTCTCCGCATTGCAAGGTGCAATTCTGAAATTTTTTGCTTTTTCCTGCTCCTCTTAGCATGATAAAGAAGATTCAAAGAGAGTGAGATGCCAGCTCCTTTCATTCAGTCAGTAGCTTCAATCATTTCTGGTATATGAATAACATGATGTTTTTCAATGGCAAAAATCAATGAATATTGTAAATGCACAAACAGTAATTTCTCCGCATTGCAAGGTGCAATTCTGAAATTTTTTGCTTTTTCCTGCTCCTCTTAGCATGATAAAGAAGATTCAAAGAGAGTGAGATGCCAGCTCCTTTCATTCAGTCAGTAGCTTCAATCATTTCTGGACGTTTTTCAATGGCAAAAATCAATGAATATTGTAAATGCACAAACAGTAATTTCTCCGCATTGCAAGGTGCAATTCTGAAATTTTTTGCTTTTTCCTGCTCCTCTTAGCATGATAAAGAAGATTCAAAGAGATTTAGATGCCAGCTCCTTTCATTCAGTCAGTAGCTTCAATCATTTCTGGACGTTTTTCAATGGCAAAAATCAATGAATATTGTAAATGCACAAACAGTAATTTCTCCGCATTGCAAGGTGCAATTCTGAAATTTTTTGCTTTTTCCTGCTCCTCTTAGCATGATAAAGAAGATTCAAAGAGAGTGAGATGCCAGCTCCTTTCATTCAGTCAGTAGCTTCAAACATTTCTGGTATATGAATAACATGATGTTTTTCAATGGCAAAAATCAATGAATATTGTAAATGCACAAACAGTAATTTCTCCGCATTGCAAGGTGCAATTCTGATATTTTTTGCTTTTTCCTGCTCCTCTTAGCATGATAAAGAAGATTCAAAGAGAGTGAGATGCCAGCTCCTTTCATTCAGTCAGTAGCTTCAAACATTTCTGGTATATGAATAACATGATGTTTTTCAATGGCAAAAATCAATGAATATTGTAAATGCACAAACAGTAATTTCTCCGCATTGCAAGGTGCAATTCTGAAATTTTTTGCTTTTTCCTGCTCCTCTTAACATGATAAAGAAGATTCAAAGAGAGTGAGATGCCAGCTCCTTTCATTCAGTCAGTAGCTTCAATCATTTCTGGACGTTTTTCAATGGCAAAAATCAATGAATATTGTAAATGCACAAACAGTAATTTCTTCGCATTGCAAGGTGCAATTCTGAAATTTTTTGCTTTTTCCTGCTCCTCTTAGCATGATAAAGAAGATTCAAAGAGAGTGAGATGCCAGCTCCTTTCATTCAGTCAGTAGCTTCAATCATTTCTGGACGTTTTTCAATGGCAAAAATCAATGAATATTGTAAATGCACAAACAGTAATTTCTCCGCATTGCAAGGTGCAATTCTGAAATTTTTTGCTTTTTCCTGCTCCTCTTAGCATGATAAAGAATATTCAAAGAGTGAGATGCCAGCTCCTTTCATTCAGTCAGTAGCTTCAATCATTTCTGGACGTTTTTCAATGGCAAAAATCAATGAATATTGTAAATGCACAAACAGTAATTTCTCCGCATTGCAAGGTGCAATTCTGAAATTTTTTGCTTTTTCCTGCTCCTCTTAGCATGATAAAGAAGATTCAAAGAGAGTGATATGCCAGCTCCTTTCATTCAGTCAGTAGCTTCAATCATTTCTGGACGTTTTTCAATGGCAAAAATCAATGAATATTGTAAATGCACAAACAGTAATTTCTCCGCATTGCAAGGTGCAATTCTGAAATTTTTTGCTTTTTCCTGCTCCTCTTAGCATGATAAAAAAGATTCAAAGAGAGTGAGATGCCAGCTCCTTTCATTCAGTCAGTAGCTTCAAACATTTCTGGTATATGAATAACATGATGTTTTTCAATGGCAAAAATCAATGAATATTGTAAATGCACAAACAGTAATTTCTCCGCATTGCAAGGTGCAATTCTGAAATTTTTTGCTTTCTCCTGCTCCTCTTAGCATGATAAAGAAGATTCAAAGAGAGTGAGATGCCAGCTCCTTTCATTCAGTCAGTAGCTTCAATCATTTCTGGACGTTTTTCAATGGCAAAAATCAATGAATATTGTAAATGCACAAACAGTAATTTCTCCGCATTGCAAGGTGCAATTCTGAAATTTTTTGCTTTTTCCTGCTCCTCTTAGCATGATAAAGAAGATTCAAAGAGAGTGAGATGCCAGCTCCTTTCATTCAGTCAGTAGCTTCAATCATTTCTGGACGTTTTTCAATGGCAAAAATCAATGAATATTGTAAATGCACAAACAGTAA
Source organism: Phyllobates terribilis (assembly GCF_046119375.1). Taxonomy (NCBI): domain Eukaryota; kingdom Metazoa; phylum Chordata; class Amphibia; order Anura; family Dendrobatidae; genus Phyllobates; species Phyllobates terribilis. The sequence continues at coordinate 473,288 of NW_027363640.1, forward strand.
TTTCTCCGCATTGCAAGGTGCAATTCTGAAATTTTTTGATTTTTCCTGCTCCTCTTAGCATGATAAAGAAGATTCAAAGAGAGTGAGATGCCAGCTCCTTTCATTCAGTCAGTAGCTTCAAACATTTCTGGTTTATGAATAACATGATGTTTTACAATGGCAAAAATCAATGAATATTGTAAATGCACAAACAGTAATTTCTCCGCATTGCAAGGTGCAATTCTGAAATTTTTTGCTTTTTCCTGCTCCTCTTAGCATGATAAAGAAGATCCAAAGAGAGTGAGATGCCAGCTCCTTTCATTCAGTCAGTAGCTTCAATCATTTCTGGACGTTTTTCAATGGCAAAAATCAATGAATATTGTAAATGCACAAACAGTAATTTCTCCGCATTGCAAGGTGCAATTCTGAAATTTTTTGCTTTTTCCTGCTCCTCTTAGCATGATAAAGAAGATTCAAAGAGAGTGAGATGCCAGCTCCTTTCATTCAGTCAGTAGCTTCAATCATTTCTGGACGTTTTTCAATGGCAAAAATCAATGAATATTGTAAATGCACAAACAGTAATTTCTCCGCATTGCAAGATGCAATTCTGAAATTTTTTGCTTTTTCCTGCTCCTCTTAGCATGATAAAGAAGATTCAAAGAGAGTGAGATGCCAGCTCCTTTCATTCAGTCAGTAGCTTCAATCATTTCTGGACGTTTTTCAATGGCAAAAATCAATGAATATTGTAAATGCACAAACAGTAATTTCTCCGCATTGCAAGGTGCAATTCTGAAATTTTTTGCTTTTTCCTGCTCCTCTTAGCATGATAAAGAAGATTCAAAGAGAGTGAGATGCCAGCTCCTTTCATTCAGTCAGTAGCTTCAAACATTTCTGGTATATGAATAACATGATGTTTTTCAATGGCAAAAATCAATGAATATTGTAAATGCACAAACAGTAATTTCTCCGCATTGCAAGGTGCAATTCTGAAATTTTTTGCTTTTTCCTGCTCCTCTTAGCATGATAAAGAAGATTCAAAGAGAGTGAGATGCCAGCTCCTTTCATTCAGTCAGTAGCTTCAAACATTTCTGGTATATGAATAACATGTTTTTCAATGGCAAAAATCAATGAATATTGTAAATGCACAAACAGTAATTTCTCCCCATTGCAAGGTGCAATTCTGAAATTTTTTGCTTTTTCCTGCTCCTCTTAGCATGATAAAGAAGATTCAAAGAGAGTGAGATGCCAGCTCCTTTCATTCAGTCAGTAGCTTCAATCACTTCTGGACGTTTTTCAATGGCAAAAATCAATGAATATTGTAAATGCACAAACAGTAATTTCTCCGCATTGCAAGGTGCAATTCTGAAATTTTTTGCTTTTTCCTGCTCCTCTTAGCATGATAAAGAAGATTCAAAGAGAGTGAGATGCCAGCTCCTTTCATTCAGTCAGTAGCTTCAAACATTTCTGGTATATGAATAACATGATATTTTTCAATGGCAAAAATCAATGAATATTGTAAATGCACAAACAGTAATTTCTCCGCATTGCAAGGTGCAATTCTGAAATTTTTTGCTTTTTCCTGCTCCTCTTAGCATGATAAAGAAGATTCAAAGAGAGTGAGATGCCAGCTCCTTTCATTCAGTCAGTAGCTTCAATCATTTCTGGACGTTTTTCAATGGCAAAAATCAATGAATATTGTAAATGCACAAACAGTAATTTCTCCGCATTGCAAGGTGCAATTCTGAAATTTTTTGCTTTTTCCTGCTCCTCTTAGCATGATAAAGAAGATTCAAAGAGAGTGAGATGCCAGCTCCTTTCATTCAGTCAGTAGCTTCAAACATTTCTGGTATATGAATAACATGTTTTTCAATGGCAAAAGTCAATGAATATTGTAAATGCACAAACAGTAATTTCATCGCATTGCAAGGTGCAATTCTGAAATTTTTTGCTTTTTCCTGCTCCTCTTAGCATGATAAAGAAGATTCAAAGAGAGTGAGATGCCAGCTCCTTTCATTCAGTCAGTAGCTTCAATCATTTCTGGACATTTTTCAATGGCAAAAATCAATGAATATTGTAAATGCACAAACAGTAATTTCTCCGCATTGCAAGGTGCAATTCTGAAATTTTTTGCTTTTTCCTGCTCCTCTTAGCATGATAAAGAAGATTTAAAGAGAGTGAGATGCCAGCTCCTTTCATTCAGTCAGTAGCTTCAAACATTTCTGGTATATGAATAACATGATGTTTTTCAATGGCAAAAATCAATGAATATTGTAAATGCACAAACAGTAATTTCTCCGCATTGCAAGGTGCAATTCTGAAATTTTTTGCTTTTTCCTGCTCCTCTTAGCATGATAAAGAAGATTCAAAGAGAGTGAGATGCCAGCTCCTTTAATTCAGTCAGTAGGTTCAATCATTTCTGGACATTTTTCAATGGCAAAAATCAATGAATATTGTAAATGCACAAACAGTAATTTCTACGCATTGCAAGGTGCAATTCTGAAATTTTTTGCTTTTTCCTGCTCCTCTTAGCATGATAAAGAAGATTCAAAGAGAGTGAGATGCCAGCTCCTTTCATTCAGTCAGTAGCTTCAATCATTTCTGGACGTTTTTCAATGGCAAAAATCAATGAATATTGTAAATGCACAAACAGTAATTTCTCCGCATTGCAAGGTGCAATTCTGAAATTTTTTGCTTTTTCCTGCTCCTCTTAGCATGATAAAGAAGATTCAAAGAGAGTGAGATGCCTGCTCCTTTCATTCAGTCAGTAGCTTCAAACATTTCTGGTATATGAATAACATGATGTTTTTCAATGGCAAAAATCAATGAATATTGTAAATGCACAAACAGTAATTTCTCCGCATTGCAAGGTGCAATTCTGAAATTTTTTGCTTTTTCCTGCTCCTCTTAGCATGATAAAGAAGATTCAAAGAGAGTGAGATGCCAGCTCCTTTCATTCAGTCAGTAGCTTCAATCATTTCTGGACGTTTTTCAATGGCAAAAATCAATGAATATTGTAAATGCACAAACAGTAATTTCTCCGCATTGCAAGGTGCAATTCTGAAATTTTTTGCTTTTTCCTGCTCCTCTTAGCATGATAAAGAAGATTCAAAGAGAGTGAGATGCCAGCTCCTTTCATTCAGTCAGTAGCTTCAATCATTTCTGGACGTTTTTCAATGGCAAAAATCAATGAATATTGTAAATGCACAAACAGTAATTTCTCCGCATTGCAAGATGCAATTCTGAAATTTTTTGCTTTTTCCTGCTCCTCTTAGCATGATAAAGAAGATTCAAAGAGAGTGAGATGCCAGCTCCTTTCATTCAGTCAGTAGCTTCAATCATTTCTGGACGTTTTTCAATGGCAAAAATCAATGAATATTGTAAATGCACAAACAGTAATTTCTCCGCATTGCAAGGTGCAATTCTGAAATTTTTTGCTTTTTCCTGCTCCTCTTAGCATGATAAAGAAGATTCAAAGACAGTGAGATGCCAGCTCCTTTCATTCAGTCAGTAGCTTCAAACATTTCTGGTATATGAATAACATGATGTTTTTCAATGGCAAAAATCAATGAATATTGTAAATGCACAAACAGTAATTTCTCCGCATTGCAAGGTGCAATTCTGAAATTTTTTGCTTTTTCCTGCTCCTCTTAGCATGATAAAGAAGATTCAAAGAGAGTGAGATGCCAGCTCCTTTCATTCAGTCAGTATCTTCAATCATTTCTGGACGTTTTTCAATGGCAAAAATCAATGAATATTGTAAATGCACAAACAGTAATTTCTCCGCATTGCAAGGTGCAATTCTGAAATTTTTTGCTTTTTCCTGCTCCTCTTAGCATGATAAAGAAGATTCAATGAGAGTGAGATGCCAGCTCCTTTCATTCAGTCAGTAGCTTCAAACATTTCTGGTATATGAATAACATGATGTTTTTCAATGGCAAAAATCAATGAATATTGTAAATGCACAAACAGTAATTTCTCCGCATTGCAAGGTGCAATTCTGAAATTTTTTGCTTTTTCCTGCTCCTCTTAGCATGATAAAGAAGATTCAAAGAGAGTGAGATGCCAGCTCCTTTCATTCAGTCAGTAGCTTCAATCATTTCTGCACGTTTTTCAATGGCAAAAATCAATGAATATTGTAAATGCACAAACAGTAATTTCTCCGCATTGCAAGGTGCAATTCTGAAATTTTTTGCTTTTTCCTGCTCCTCTTAGCATGATAAAGAAGATTCAAAGAGAGTGAGATGCCAGCTCCTTTCATTCAGTCAGTAGCTTCAATCATTTCTGGACGTTTTTCAATGGCAAAAATCAATGAATATTGTAAATGCACAAACAGTAATTTCTCCGCATTGCAAGATGCAATTCTGAAATTTTTTGCTTTTTCCTGCTCCTCTTAGCATGATAAAGAAGATTCAAAGAGAGTGAGATGCCAGCTCCTTTCATTCAGTCAGTAGCTTCAATCATTTCTGGACGTTTTTCAATGGCAAAAATCAATGAATATTGTAAATGCACAAACAGTAATTTCTCCGCATTGCAAGGTGCAATTCTGAAATTTTTTGCTTTTTCCTGCTCCTCTTAGCATGATAAAGAAGATTCAAAGACAGTGAGATGCCAGCTCCTTTCATTCAGTCAGTAGCTTCAAACATTTCTGGTATATGAATAACATGATGTTTTTCAATGGCAAAAATCAATGAATATTGTAAATGCACAAACAGTAATTTCTCCGCATTGCAAGGTGCAATTCTGAAATTTTTTGCTTTTTCCTGCTCCTCTTAGCATGATAAAGAAGATTCAAAGAGAGTGAGATGCCAGCTCCTTTCATTCAGTCAGTAGCTTCAATCATTTCTGGACGTTTTTCAATGGCAAAAATCAATGAATATTGTAAATGCACAAACAGTAATTTCTCCGCATTGCAAGGTGCAATTCTGAAATTTTTTGCTTTTTCCTGCTCCTCTTAGCATGATAAAGAAGATTCAAAGAGAGTGAGATGCCAGCTCCTTTCATTCAGTCAGTAGCTTCAATCATTTCTGGACGTTTTTCAGTGGCAAAAATCAATGAATATTGTAAATGCACAAACAGTAATTTCTCCGCATTGCAAGGTGCAATTCTGAAATTTTTTGCTTTTTCCTGCTCCTCTTAGCATGATAAAGAAGATTCAAAGAGAGTGAGATGCCAGCTCCTTTCATTCAGTCAGTAGCTTCAATCATTTCTGGACGTTTTTCAATGGCAAAAATCAATGAATATTGTAAATGCACAAACAGTAATTTCTCCGCATTGCAAGATGCAATTCTGAAATTTTTTGCTTTTTCCTGCTCCTCTTAGCATGATAAAGAAGATTCAAAGAGAGTGAGATGCCAGCTCCTTTCATTCAGTCAGTAGCTTCAATCATTTCTGGACGTTTTTCAATGGCAAAAATCAATGAATATTGTAAATGCACAAACAGTAATTTCTCCGCATTGCAAGGTGCAATTCTGAAATTTTTTGCTTTTTCCTGCTCCTCTTAGCATGATAAAGAAGATTCAAAGACAGTGAGATGCCAGCTCCTTTCATTCAGTCAGTAGCTTCAAACATTTCTGGTATATGAATAACATGATGTTTTTCAATGGCAAAAATCAATGAATATTGTAAATGCACAAACAGTAATTTCTCCGCATTGCAAGGTGCAATTCTGAAATTTTTTGCTTTTTCCTGCTCCTCTTAGCATGATAAAGAAGATTCAAAGAGAGTGAGATGCCAGCTCCTTTCATTCAGTCAGTATCTTCAATCATTTCTGGACGTTTTTCAATGGCAAAAATCAATGAATATTGTAAATGCACAAACAGTAATTTCTCCGCATTGCAATGTGCAATTCTGAAATTTTTTGCTTTTTCCTGCTCCTCTTAGCATGATAAAGAAGATTCAATGAGAGTGAGATGCCAGCTCCTTTCATTCAGTCAGTAGCTTCAAACATTTCTGGTATATGAATAACATGATGTTTTTCAATGGCAAAAATCAATGAATATTGTAAATGCACAAACAGTAATTTCTACGCATTGCAAGGTGCAATTCTGAAATTTTTTGCTTTTTCCTGCTCCTCTTAGCATGATAAAGAAGATTCAAAGAGAGTGAGATGCCAGCTCCTTTCATTCAGTCAGTAGCTTCAATCATTTCTGGACGTTTTTCAATGGCAAAAATCAATGAATATTGTAAATGCACAAACAGTAATTTCTCCGCATTGCAAGGTGCAATTCTGAAATTTTTTGCTTTTTCCTGCTCCTCTTAGCATGATAAAGAAGATTCAAAGAGAGTGAGATGCCTGCTCCTTTCATTCAGTCAGTAGCTTCAAACATTTCTGGTATATGAATAACATGATGTTTTTCAATGGCAAAAATCAATGAATATTGTAAATGCACAAACAGTAATTTCTCCGCATTGCAAGGTGCAATTCTGAAATTTTTTGCTTTTTCCTGCTCCTCTTAGCATGATAAAGAAGATTCAATGAGAGTGAGATGCCAGCTCCTTTCATTCAGTCAGTAGCTTCAAACATTTCTGGTATATGAATAACATGATGTTTTTCAATGGCAAAAATCAATGAATATTGTAAATGCACAAACAGTAATTTCTCCGCATTGCAAGATGCAATTCTGAAATTTTTTGCTTTTTCCTGCTCCTCTTAGCATGATAAAGAAGATTCAAAGAGAGTGAGATGCCAGCTCCTTTCATTCAGTCAGTAGCTTCAATCATTTCTGGACGTTTTTCAATGGCAAAAATCAATGAATATTGTAAATGCACAAACAGTAATTTCTCCGCATTGCAAGGTGCAATTCTGAAATTTTTTGCTTTTTCCTGCTCCTCTTAGCATGATAAAGAAGATTCAAAGACAGTGAGATGCCAGCTCCTTTCATTCAGTCAGTAGCTTCAAACATTTCTGGTATATGAATAACATGATGTTTTTCAATGGCAAAAATCAATGAATATTGTAAATGCACAAACAGTAATTTCTCCGCATTGCAAGGTGCAATTCTGAAATTTTTTGCTTTTTCCTGCTCCTCTTAGCATGATAAAGAAGATTCAAAGAGAGTGAGATGCCAGCTCCTTTCATTCAGTCAGTATCTTCAATCATTTCTGGACGTTTTTCAATGGCAAAAATCAATGAATATTGTAAATGCACAAACAGTAATTTCTCCGCATTGCAATGTGCAATTCTGAAATTTTTTGCTTTTTCCTGCTCCTCTTAGCATGATAAAGAAGATTCAATGAGAGTGAGATGCCAGCTCCTTTCATTCAGTCAGTAGCTTCAAACATTTCTGGTATATGAATAACATGATGTTTTTCAATGGCAAAAATCAATGAATATTGTAAATGCACAAACAGTAATTTCTACGCATTGCAAGGTGCAATTCTGAAATTTTTTGCTTTTTCCTGCTCCTCTTAGCATGATAAAGAAGATTCAAAGAGAGTGAGATGCCAGCTCCTTTCATTCAGTCAGTAGCTTCAATCATTTCTGGACGTTTTTCAATGGCAAAAATCAATGAATATTGTAAATGCACAAACAGTAATTTCTCCGCATTGCAAGGTGCAATTCTGAAATTTTTTGCTTTTTCCTGCTCCTCTTAGCATGATAAAGAAGATTCAAAGAGAGTGAGATGCCTGCTCCTTTCATTCAGTCAGTAGCTTCAAACATTTCTGGTATATGAATAACATGATGTTTTTCAATGGCAAAAATCAATGAATATTGTAAATGCACAAACAGTAATTTCTCCGCATTGCAAGGTGCAATTCTGAAATTTTTTGCTTTTTCCTGCTCCTCTTAGCATGATAAAGAAGATTCAATGAGAGTGAGATGCCAGCTCCTTTCATTCAGTCAGTAGCTTCAAACATTTCTGGTATATGAATAACATGATGTTTTTCAATGGCAAAAATCAATGAATATTGTAAATGCACAAACAGTAATTTCTACGCATTGCAAGGTGCAATTCTGAAATTTTTTGCTTTTTCCTGCTCCTCTTAGCATGATAAAGAAGATTCAAAGAGAGTGAGATGCCAGCTCCTTTCATTCAGTCAGTAGCTTCAATCATTTCTGGACGTTTTTCAATGGCAAAAATCAATGAATATTGTAAATGCACAAACAGTAATTTCTCCGCATTGCAAGGTGCAATTCTGAAATTTTTTGCTTTTTCCTGCTCCTCTTAGCATGATAAAGAAGATTCAAAGAGAGTGAGATGCCTGCTCCTTTCATTCAGTCAGTAGCTTCAAACATTTCTGGTATATGAATAACATGATGTTTTTCAATGGCAAAAATCAATGAATATTGTAAATGCACAAACAGTAATTTCTCCGCATTGCAAGGTGCAATTCTGAAATTTTTTGCTTTTTCCTGCTCCTCTTAGCATGATAAAGAAGATTCAAAGAGAGTGAGATGCCAGCTCCTTTCATTCAGTCAGTAGCTTCAATCATTTCTGCACGTTTTTCAATGGCAAAAATCAATGAATATTGTAAATGCACAAACAGTAATTTCTCCGCATTGCAAGGTGCAATTCTGAAATTTTTTGCTTTTTCCTGCTCCTCTTAGCATGATAAAGAAGATTCAAAGAGAGTGAGATGCCAGCTCCTTTCATTCAGTCAGTAGCTTCAATCATTTCTGGACGTTTTTCAATGGCAAAAATCAATGAATATTGTAAATGCACAAACAGTAATTTCTCCGCATTGCAAGATGCAATTCTGAAATTTTTTGCTTTTTCCTGCTCCTCTTAGCATGATAAAGAAGATTCAAAGAGAGTGAGATGCCAGCTCCTTTCATTCAGTCAGTAGCTTCAATCATTTCTGGACGTTTTTCAATGGCAAAAATCAATGAATATTGTAAATGCACAAACAGTAATTTCTCCGCATTGCAAGGTGCAATTCTGAAATTTTTTGCTTTTTCCTGCTCCTCTTAGCATGATAAAGAAGATTCAAAGACAGTGAGATGCCAGCTCCTTTCATTCAGTCAGTAGCTTCAAACATTTCTGGTATATGAATAACATGATGTTTTTCAATGGCAAAAATCAATGAATATTGTAAATGCACAAACAGTAATTTCTCCGCATTGCAAGGTGCAATTCTGAAATTTTTTGCTTTTTCCTGCTCCTCTTAGCATGATAAAGAAGATTCAAAGAGAGTGAGATGCCAGCTCCTTTCATTCAGTCAGTAGCTTCAATCATTTCTGGACGTTTTTCAATGGCAAAAATCAATGAATATTGTAAATGCACAAACAGTAATTTCTCCGCATTGCAAGGTGCAATTCTGAAATTTTTTACTTTTTCCTGCTCCTCTTAGCATGATAAAGAAGATTCAAAGAGAGTGAGATGCCAGCTCCTTTCATTCAGTCAGTAGCTTCAATCATTTCTGGACGTTTTTCAGTGGCAAAAATCAATGAATATTGTAAATGCACAAACAGTAATTTCTCCGCATTGCAAGGTGCAATTCTGAAATTTTTTGCTTTTTCCTGCTCCTCTTAGCATGATAAAGAAGATTCAAAGAGAGTGAGATGCCAGCTCCTTTCATTCAGTCAGTAGCTTCAATCATTTCTGGACGTTTTTCAATGGCAAAAATCAATGAATATTGTAAATGCACAAACAGTAATTTCTCCGCATTGCAAGATGCAATTCTGAAATTTTTTGCTTTTTCCTGCTCCTCTTAGCATGATAAAGAAGATTCAAAGAGAGTGAGATGCCAGCTCCTTTCATTCAGTCAGTAGCTTCAATCATTTCTGGACGTTTTTCAATGGCAAAAATCAATGAATATTGTAAATGCACAAACAGTAATTTCTCCGCATTGCAAGGTGCAATTCTGAAATTTTTTGCTTTTTCCTGCTCCTCTTAGCATGATAAAGAAGATTCAAAGACAGTGAGATGCCAGCTCCTTTCATTCAGTCAGTAGCTTCAAACATTTCTGGTATATGAATAACATGATGTTTTTCAATGGCAAAAATCAATGAATATTGTAAATGCACAAACAGTAATTTCTCCGCATTGCAAGGTGCAATTCTGAAATTTTTTGCTTTTTCCTGCTCCTCTTAGCATGATAAAGAAGATTCAAAGAGAGTGAGATGCCAGCTCCTTTCATTCAGTCAGTATCTTCAATCATTTCTGGACGTTTTTCAATGGCAAAAATCAATGAATATTGTAAATGCACAAACAGTAATTTCTCCGCATTGCAAGGTGCAATTCTGAAATTTTTTGCTTTTTCCTGCTCCTCTTAGCATGATAAAGAAGATTCAATGAGAGTGAGATGCCAGCTCCTTTCATTCAGTCAGTAGCTTCAAACATTTCTGGTATATGAATAACATGATGTTTTTCAATGGCAAAAATCAATGAATATTGTAAATGCACAAACAGTAATTTCTACGCATTGCAAGGTGCAATTCTGAAATTTTTTGCTTTTTCCTGCTCCTCTTAGCATGATAAAGAAGATTCAAAGAGAGTGAGATGCCAGCTCCTTTCATTCAGTCAGTAGCTTCAATCATTTCTGGACGTTTTTCAATGGCAAAAATCAATGAATATTGTAAATGCACAAACAGTAATTTCTCCGCATTGCAAGGTGCAATTCTGAAATTTTTTGCTTTTTCCTGCTCCTCTTAGCATGATAAAGAAGATTCAAAGAGAGTGAGATGCCTGCTCCTTTCATTCAGTCAGTAGCTTCAAACATTTCTGGTATATGAATAACATGATGTTTTTCAATGGCAAAAATCAATGAATATTGTAAATGCACAAACAGTAATTTCTCCGCATTGCAAGGTGCAATTCTGAAATTTTTTGCTTTTTCCTGCTCCTCTTAGCATGATAAAGAAGATTCAAAGAAAGTGAGATGCCAGCTCCTTTCATTCAGTCAGTAGCTTCAATCATTTCTGCACGTTTTTCAATGGCAAAAATCAATGAATATTGTAAATGCACAAACAGTAATTTCTCCGCATTGCAAGGTGCAATTCTGAAATTTTTTGCTTTTTCCTGCTCCTCTTAGCATGATAAAGAAGATTCAAAGAGAGTGAGATGCCAGCTCCTTTCATTCAGTCAGTAGCTTCAATCATTTCTGGACGTTTTTCAATGGCAAAAATCAATGAATATTGTAAATGCACAAACAGTAATTTCTCCGCATTGCAAGATGCAATTCTGAAATTTTTTGCTTTTTCCTGCTCCTCTTAGCATGATAAAGAAGATTCAAAGAGAGTGAGATGCCAGCTCCTTTCATTCAGTCAGTAGCTTCAATCATTTCTGGACGTTTTTCAATGGCAAAAATCAATGAATATTGTAAATGCACAAACAGTAATTTCTCCGCATTGCAAGGTGCAATTCTGAAATTTTTTGCTTTTTCCTGCTCCTCTTAGCATGATAAAGAAGATTCAAAGACAGTGAGATGCCAGCTCCTTTCATTCAGTCAGTAGCTTCAAACATTTCTGGTATATGAATAACATGATGTTTTTCAATGGCAAAAATCAATGAATATTGTAAATGCACAAACAGTAATTTCTCCGCATTGCAAGGTGCAATTCTGAAATTTTTTGCTTTTTCCTGCTCCTCTTAGCATGATAAAGAAGATTCAAAGAGAGTGAGATGCCAGCTCCTTTCATTCAGTCAGTAGCTTCAATCATTTCTGGACGTTTTTCAATGGCAAAAATCAATGAATATTGTAAATGCACAAACAGTAATTTCTCCGCATTGCAAGGTGCAATTCTGAAATTTTTTGCTTTTTCCTGCTCCTCTTAGCATGATAAAGAAGATTCAAAGACAGTGAGATGCCAGCTCCTTTCATTCAGTCAGTAGCTTCAAACATTTCTGGTATATGAATAACATGATGTTTTTCAATGGCAAAAATCAATGAATATTGTAAATGCACAAACAGTAATTTCTCCGCATTGCAAGGTGCAATTCTGAAATTTTTTGCTTTTTCCTGCTCCTCTTAGCATGATAAAGAAGATTCAAAGAGAGTGAGATGCCAGCTCCTTTCATTCAGTCAGTAGCTTCAAACATTTCTGGTATATGAATAACATGTTTTTCAATGGCAAAAATCAATGAATATTGTAAATGCACAAACAGTAATTTCTCCGCATTGCAAGGTGCAATTCTGAAATTTTTTGCTTTTTCCTGCTCCTCTTAGCATGATAAAGAAGATTAAAAGAGAGTGAGATGCCAGCTCCTTTCATTCAGTCAGTAGCTTCAAACATTTCTGGTATATGAATAACATGATGTTTTTCAATGGCAAAAATCAATGAATATTGTAAATGCACAAACAGTAATTTCTGCGCATTGCAAGGTGCAATTCTGAAATTTTTTGCTTTTTCCTGCTCCTCTTAGCATGGTAAAGAAGATTCAAAGAGAGTGAGATGCCAGCTCCTTTCATTCAGTCAGTAGCTTCAATCATTTCTGGACGTTTTTCAATGGTAAAAATCAATGAATATTGTAAATGCACAAACAGTAATTTCTCCGCATTGCAAGGTGCAATTCTGAAATTTTTTGCTTTTTCCTGCTCCTCTTAGCATGATAAAGAAGATTCAAAGAGAGTGAGATGCCAGCTCCTTTCATTCAGTCAGTAGCTTCAATCATTTCTGGACGTTTTTCAATGGCAAAAATCAATGAATATTGTAAATGCACAAACAGTAATTTCTCCGCATTGCAAGGTGCAATTCTGAAATTTTTTGCTTTTTCCTGCTCCTCTTAGCATGATAAAGAAGATTCAAAGAGAGTGAGATGCCAGCTCCTTTCATTCAGTCAGTAGCTTCAATCATTTCTGGACGTTTTTCAATGGCAAAAATCAATGAATATTGTAAATGCACAAACAGTAATTTCTCCGCATTGCAAGATGCAATTCTGAAATTTTTTGCTTTTTCCTTCTCCTCTTAGCATGATAAAGAAGATTCAAAGAGAGTGAGATGCCAGCTCCTTTCATTCAGTCAGTAGCTTCAATCATTTCTGGACGTTTTTCAATGGCAAAAATCAATGAATATTGTAAATGCACAAACAGTAATTTCTCCGCATTGCAAGGTGCAATTCTGAAATTTTTTGCTTTTTCCTGCTCCTCTTAGCATGATAAAGAAGATTCAAAGAGAGTGAGATGCCAGCTCCTTTCATTCAGTCAGTAGCTTCAATCATTTCTGGACGTTTTTCAATGGCAAAAATCAATGAATATTGTAAATGCACAAACAGTAATTTCTCCGCATTGCAAGGTGCAATTCTGAAATTTTTTGCTTTTTCCTGCTCCTCTTAGCATGATAAAGAAGATTCAAAGAGAGTGAGATGCCAGCTCCTTTCATTCAGTCAGTAGCTTCAAACATTTCTGGTATATGAATAACATGATGTTTTTCAATGGCAAAAATCAATGAATATTGTAAATGCACAAACAGTAATTTCTCCGCATTGCAAGGTGCAATTCTGAAATTTTTTGCTTTTTCCTGCTCCTCTTAGCATGATAAAGAAGATTCAAAGAGAGTGCGATGCCAGCTCCTTTCATTCAGTCAGTAGCTTCAAACATTTCTGGTATATGAATAACGTTTTTCAATGGCAAAAATCAATGAATATTGTAAATGCACAAACAGTAATTTCTCCGCATTGCAAGGTGCAATTCTGAAATTTTTTGCTTTTTCCTGCTCCTCTTAGCATGATAAAGAAGATTCAAAGAGAGTGAGATGCCAGCTCCTTTCATTCAGTCAGTAGCTTCAATCATTTCTGGACGTTTTTCAATGGCAAAAATCAATGAATATTGTAAATGCACAAACAGTAATTTCTCCGCATTGCAAGGTGCAATTCTGAAATTTTTTGCTTTTTCCTGCTCCTCTTAGCATGATAAAGAAGATTCAAAGAGAGTGAGATGCCAGCTCCTTTCATTCAGTCAGTAGCTTCAAACATTTCTGGTATATGAATAACATGATGTTTTTCAATGGCAAAAATCAATGAATATTGTAAATGCACAAACAGTAATTTCTCCGCATTGCAAGGTGCAATTCTGAAATTTTTTGCTTTTTCCTGCTCCTCTTAGCATGATAAAGAAGATTCAAAGAGAGTGAGATGCCAGCTCCTTTCATTCAGTCAGTAGCTTCAATCATTTCTGGACGTTTTTCAATGGCAAAAATCAATGAATATTGTAAATGCACAAACAGTAATTTCTCCGCATTGCAAGGTGCAATTCTGAAATTTTTTGCTTTTTCCTGCTCCTCTTAGCATGATAAAGAAGATTCAAAGAGAGTGAGATGCCAGCTCCTTTCATTCAGTCAGTAGCTTCAATCATTTCTGGACGTTTTTCAGTGGCAAAAATCAATGAATATTGTAAATGCACAAACAGTAATTTCTCCGCATTGCAAGGTGCAATTCTGAAATTTTTTGCTTTTTCCTGCTCCTCTTAGCATGATAAAGAAGATTCAAAGAGAGTGAGATGCCAGCTCCTTTCATTCAGTCAGTAGCTTCAATCATTTCTGGACGTTTTTCAATGGCAAAAATCAATGAATATTGTAAATGCACAAACAGTAATTTCTCCGCATTGCAAGATGCAATTCTGAAATTTTTTGCTTTTTCCTGCTCCTCTTAGCATGATAAAGAAGATTCAAAGAGAGTGAGATGCCAGCTCCTTTCATTCAGTCAGTAGCTTCAATCATTTCTGGACGTTTTTCAATGGCAAAAATCAATGAATATTGTAAATGCACAAACAGTAATTTCTCCGCATTGCAAGGTACAATTCTGAAATTTTTTGCTTTTTCCTGCTCCTCTTAGCATGATAAAGAAGATTCAAAGACAGTGAGATGCCAGCTCCTTTCATTCAGTCAGTAGCTTCAAACATTTCTGGTATATGAATAACATGATGTTTTTCAATGGCAAAAATCAATGAATATTGTAAATGCACAAACAGTAATTTCTCCGCATTGCAAGGTGCAATTCTGAAATTTTTTGCTTTTTCCTGCTCCTCTTAGCATGATAAAGAAGATTCAAAGAGAGTGAGATGCCAGCTCCTTTCATTCAGTCAGTATCTTCAATCATTTCTGGACATTTTTCAATGGCAAAAATCAATGAATATTGTAAATGCACAAACAGTAATTTCTCCGCATTGCAAGGTGCAATTCTGAAATTTTTTGCTTTTTCCTGCTCCTCTTAGCATGATAAAGAAGATTCAATGAGAGTGAGATGCCAGCTCCTTTCATTCAGTCAGTAGCTTCAAACATTTCTGGTATATGAATAACATGATGTTTTTCAATGGCAAAAATCAATGAATATTGTAAATGCACAAACAGTAATTTCTACGCATTGCAAGGTGCAATTCTGAAATTTTTTGCTTTTTCCTGCTCCTCTTAGCATGATAAAGAAGATTCAAAGAGAGTGAGATGCCAGCTCCTTTCATTCAGTCAGTAGCTTCAATCATTTCTGGACGTTTTTCAATGGCAAAAATCAATGAATATTGTAAATGCACAAACAGTAATTTCTCCGCATTGCAAGGTGCAATTCTGAAATTTTTTGCTTTTTCCTGCTCCTCTTAGCATGATAAAGAAGATTCAAAGAGAGTGAGATGCCTGCTCCTTTCATTCAGTCAGTAGCTTCAAACATTTCTGGTATATGAATAACATGATGTTTTTCAATGGCAAAAATCAATGAATATTGTAAATGCACAAACAGTAATTTCTCCGCATTGCAAGGTGCAATTCTGAAATTTTTTGCTTTTTCCTGCTCCTCTTAGCATGATAAAGAAGATTCAAAGAGAGTGAGATGCCAGCTCCTTTCATTCAGTCAGTAGCTTCAATCATTTCTGCACGTTTTTCAATGGCAAAAATCAATGAATATTGTAAATGCACAAACAGTAATTTCTCCGCATTGCAAGGTGCAATTCTGAAATTTTTTGCTTTTTCCTGCTCCTCTTAGCATGATAAAGAAGATTCAAAGAGAGTGAGATGCCAGCTCCTTTCATTCAGTCAGTAGCTTCAATCATTTCTGGACGTTTTTCAATGGCAAAAATCAATGAATATTGTAAATGCACAAACAGTAATTTCTCCGCATTGCAAGATGCAATTCTGAAATTTTTTGCTTTTTCCTGCTCCTCTTAGCATGATAAAGAAGATTCAAAGAGAGTGAGATGCCAGCTCCTTTCATTCAGTCAGTAGCTTCAATCATTTCTGGACGTTTTTCAATGGCAAAAATCAATGAATATTGTAAATGCACAAACAGTAATTTCTCCGCATTGCAAGGTGCAATTCTGAAATTTTTTGCTTTTTCCTGCTCCTCTTAGCATGATAAAGAAGATTCAAAGACAGTGAGATGCCAGCTCCTTTCATTCAGTCAGTAGCTTCAAACATTTCTGGTATATGAATAACATGATGTTTTTCAATGGCAAAAATCAATGAATATTGTAAATGCACAAACAGTAATTTCTCCGCACTGCAAGGTGCAATTCTGAAATTTTTTGCTTTTTCCTGCTCCTCTTAGCATGATAAAGAAGATTCAAAGAGAGTGAGATGCCAGCTCCTTTCATTCAGTCAGTAGCTTCAATCATTTCTGGACGTTTTTCAATGGCAAAAATCAATGAATATTGTAAATGCACAAACAGTAATTTCTCCGCATTGCAAGGTGCAATTCTGAAATTTTTTGCTTTTTCCTGCTCCTCTTAGCATGATAAAGAAGATTCAAAGACAGTGAGATGCCAGCTCCTTTCATTCAGTCAGTAGCTTCAAACATTTCTGGTATATGAATAACATGATGTTTTTCAATGGCAAAAATCAATGAATATTGTAAATGCACAAACAGTAATTTCTCCGCATTGCAAGGTGCAATTCTGAAATTTTTTGCTTTTTCCTGCTCCTCTTAGCATGATAAAGAAGATTCAAAGAGAGTGAGATGCCAGCTCCTTTCATTCAGTCAGTAGCTTCAAACATTTCTGGTATATGAATAACATGTTTTTCAATGGCAAAAATCAATGAATATTGTAAATGCACAAACAGTAATTTCTCCGCATTGCAAGGTGCAATTCTGAAATTTTTTGCTTTTTCCTGCTCCTCTTAGCATGATAAAGAAGATTAAAAGAGAGTGAGATGCCAGCTCCTTTCATTCAGTCAGTAGCTTCAAACATTTCTGGTATATGAATAACATGATGTTTTTCAATGGCAAAAATCAATGAATATTGTAAATGCACAAACAGTAATTTCTGCGCATTGCAAGGTGCAATTCTGAAATTTTTTGCTTTTTCCTGCTCCTCTTAGCATGGTAAAGAAGATTCAAAGAGAGTGAGATGCCAGCTCCTTTCATTCAGTCAGTAGCTTCAATCATTTCTGGACGTTTTTCAATGGCAAAAATCAATGAATATTGTAAATGCACAAACAGTAATTTCTCCGCATTGCAAGGTGCAATTCTGAAATTTTTTGCTTTTTCCTGCTCCTCTTAGCATGATAAAGAAGATTCAAAGAGAGTGAGATGCCAGCTCCTTTCATTCAGTCAGTAGCTTCAATCATTTCTGGACGTTTTTCAATGGCAAAAATCAATGAATATTGTAAATGCACAAACAGTAATTTCTCCGCATTGCAAGGTGCAATTCTGAAATTTTTTGCTTTTTCCTGCTCCTCTTAGCATGATAAAGAAGATTCAAAGAGAGTGAGATGCCAGCTCCTTTCATTCAGTCAGTAGCTTCAATCATTTCTGGACGTTTTTCAATGGCAAAAATCAATGAATATTGTAAATGCACAAACAGTAATTTCTCCGCATTGCAAGATGCAATTCTGAAATTTTTTGCTTTTTCCTTCTCCTCTTAGCATGATAAAGAAGATTCAAAGAGAGTGAGATGCCAGCTCCTTTCATTCAGTCAGTAGCTTCAATCATTTCTGGACGTTTTTCAATGGCAAAAATCAATGAATATTGTAAATGCACAAACAGTAATTTCTCCGCATTGCAAGGTGCAATTCTGAAATTTTTTGCTTTTTCCTGCTCCTCTTAGCATGATAAAGAAGATTCAAAGAGAGTGAGATGCCAGCTCCTTTCATTCAGTCAGTAGCTTCAATCATTTCTGGACGTTTTTCAATGGCAAAAATCAATGAATATTGTAAATGCACAAACAGTAATTTCTCCGCATTGCAAGGTGCAATTCTGAAATTTTTTGCTTTTTCCTGCTCCTCTTAGCATGATAAAGAAGATTCAAAGAGAGTGAGATGCCAGCTCCTTTCATTCAGTCAGTAGCTTCAAACATTTCTGGTATATGAATAACATGATGTTTTTCAATGGCAAAAATCAATGAATATTGTAAATGCACAAACAGTAATTTCTCCGCATTGCAAGGTGCAATTCTGAAATTTTTTGCTTTTTCCTGCTCCTCTTAGCATGATAAAGAAGATTCAAAGAGAGTGAGATGCCAGCTCCTTTCATTCAGTCAGTAGCTTCAAACATTTCTGGTATATGAATAACGTTTTTCAATGGCAAAAATCAATGAATATTGTAAATGCACAAACAGTAATTTCTCCGCATTGCAAGGTGCAATTCTGAAATTTTTTGCTTTTTCCTGCTCCTCTTAGCATGATAAAGAAGATTCAAAGAGAGTGAGATGCCAGCTCCTTTCATTCAGTCAGTAGCTTCAATCATTTCTGGACGTTTTCAATGGCAAAAATCAATGAATATTGTAAATGCACAAACAGTAATTTCTCCGCATTGCAAGGTGCAATTCTGAAATTTTTTGCTTTTTCCTGCTCCTCTTAGCATGATAAAGAAGATTCAAAGAGAGTGAGATGCCAGCTCCTTTCATTCAGTCAGTTGCTTCAAACATTTCTGGTATATGAATAACATGATGTTTTTCAATGGCAAAAATCAATGAATATTGTAAATGCACAAACAGTAATTTCTCCGCATTGCAAGGTGCAATTCTGAAATTTTTTGCTTTTTCCTGCTCCTCTTAGCATGATAAAGAAGATTCATAGAGAGTGAGATGCCAGCTCCTTTAATTCAGTCAGTAGGTACAATCATTTCTGGACATTTTTCAATGGCAAAAATCAATGAATATTGTAAATGCACAAACAGTAATTTCTACGCATTGCAAGGTGCAATTCTGAAATTTTTTGCTTTTTCCTGCTCCTCTTAGCATGATAAAGAAGATTCAAAGAGAGTGAGATGCCAGCTCCTTTCATTCAGTCAGTAGCTTCAATCATTTCTGGACGTTTTTCAATGGCAAAACTCAATGAATATTGTAAATGCACAAACAGTAATTTCTCCGCATTGCAAGGTGCAATTCTGAAATTTTTTGCTTTTTCCTGCTCCTCTTAGCATGATAAAGAAGATTCAAAGAGAGTGAGATGCCTGCTCCTTTCATTCAGTCAGTAGCTTCAAACATTTCTGGTATATGAATAACATGATGTTTTTCAATGGCAAAAATCAATGAATATTGTAAATGCACAAACAGTAATTTCTCCGCATTGCAAGGTGCAATTCTGAAATTTTTTGCTTTTTCCTGCTCCTCTTAGCATGATAATATTCAAAGAGAGTGAGATGCCAGCTCCTTTCATTCAGTCAGTAGCTTCAATCATTTCTGGACGTTTTTCAATGGCAAAAATCAATGAATATTGTAAATGCACAAACAGTAATTTCTCCGCATTGCAAGGTGCAATTCTGAAATTTTTTGCTTTTTCCTGCTCCTCTTAGCATGATAAAGAAGATTCAAAGAGAGTGAGATGCCAGCTCCTTTCATTCAGTCAGTAGCTTCAATCATTTCTGGACGTTTTTCAATGTCAAAAATCAATGAATATTGTAAATGCACAAACAGTAATTTCTCCGCATTGCAAGGTGCAATTCTGAAATTTTTTGCTTTTTCCTGCTCCTCTTAGCATGATAAAGAAGATTCAATGAGAGTGAGATGCCAGCTCCTTTCATTCAGTCAGTAGCTTCAAACATTTCTGGTATATGAATAACATGATGTTTTTCAATGGCAAAAATCAATGAATATTGTAAATGCACAAACAGTAATTTCTACGCATTGCAAGGTGCAATTCTGAAATTTTTTGCTTTTTCCTGCTCCTCTTAGCATGATAAAGAAGATTCAAAGAGAGTGAGATGCCAGCTCCTTTCATTCAGTCAGTAGCTTCAATCATTTCTGGACGTTTTTCAATGGCAAAAATCAATGAATATTGTAAATGCACAAACAGTAATTTCTCCGCATTGCAAGGTGCAATTCTGAAATTTTTTGCTTTTTCCTGCTCCTCTTAGCATGATAAAGAAGATTCAAAGAGAGTGAGATGCCTGCTCCTTTCATTCAGTCAGTAGCTTCAAACATTTCTGGTATATGAATAACATGATGTTTTTCAATGGCAAAAATCAATGAATATTGTAAATGCACAAACAGTAATTTCTCCGCATTGCAAGGTGCAATTCTGAAATTTTTTGCTTTTTCCTGCTCCTCTTAGCATGATAAAGAAGATTCAAAGAGAGTGAGATGCCAGCTCCTTTCATTCAGTCAGTAGCTTCAATCATTTCTGCACGTTTTTCAATGGCAAAATTCAATGAATATTGTAAATGCACAAACAGTAATTTCTCCGCATTGCAAGGTGCAATTCTGAAATTTTTTGCTTTTTCCTGCTCCTCTTAGCATGATAAAGAAGATTCAAAGAGAGTGAGATGCCAGCTCCTTTCATTCAGTCAGTAGCTTCAATCATTTCTGGACGTTTTTCAATGGCAAAAATCAATGAATATTGTAAATGCACAAACAGTAATTTCTCCGCATTGCAAGATGCAATTCTGAAATTTTTTGCTTTTTCCTGCTCCTCTTAGCATGATAAAGAAGATTCAAAGAGAGTGAGATGCCAGCTCCTTTCATTCAGTCAGTAGCTTCAATCATTTCTGGACGTTTTTCAATGGCAAAAATCAATGAATATTGTAAATGCACAAACAGTAATTTCTCCGCATTGCAAGGTGCAATTCTGAAATTTTTTGCTTTTTCCTGCTCCTCTTAGCATGATAAAGAAGATTCAAAGACAGTGAGATGCCAGCTCCTTTCATTCAGTCAGTAGCTTCAAACATTTCTGGTATATGAATAACATGATGTTTTTCAATGGCAAAAATCAATGAATATTGTAAATGCACAAACAGTAATTTCTCCGCATTGCAAGGTGCAATTCTGAAATTTTTTGCTTTTTCCTGCTCCTCTTAGCATGATAAAGAAGATTCAAAGAGAGTGAGATGCCAGCTCCTTTCATTCAGTCAGTAGCTTCAATCATTTCTGGACGTTTTTCAATGGCAAAAATCAATGAATATTGTAAATGCACAAACAGTAATTTCTCCGCATTGCAAGGTGCAATTCTGAAATTTTTTGCTTTTTCCTGCTCCTCTTAGCATGATAAAGAAGATTCAAAGACAGTGAGATGCCAGCTCCTTTCATTCAGTCAGTAGCTTCAAACATTTCTGGTATATGAATAACATGATGTTTTTCAATGGCAAAAATCAATGAATATTGTAAATGCACAAACAGTAATTTCTCCGCATTGCAAGGTGCAATTCTGAAATTTTTTGCTTTTTCCTGCTCCTCTTAGCATGATAAAGAAGATTCAAAGAGAGTGAGATGCCAGCTCCTTTCATTCAGTCAGTAGCTTCAAACATTTCTGGTATATGAATAACATGTTTTTCAATGGCAAAAATCAATGAATATTGTAAATGCACAAACAGTAATTTCTCCGCATTGCAAGGTGCAATTCTGAAATTTTTTGCTTTTTCCTGCTCCTCTTAGCATGATAAAGAAGATTAAAAGAGAGTGAGATGCCAGCTCCTTTCATTCAGTCAGTAGCTTCAAACATTTCTGGTATATGAATAACATGATGTTTTTCAATGGCAAAAATCAATGAATATTGTAAATGCACAAACAGTAATTTCTGCGCATTGCAAGGTGCAATTCTGAAATTTTTTGCTTTTTCCTGCTCCTCTTAGCATGGTAAGGAAGATTCAAAGAGAGTGAGATGCCAGCTCCTTTCATTCAGTCAGTAGCTTCAATCATTTCTGGACGTTTTTCAATGGCAAAAATCAATGAATATTGTAAATGCACAAACAGTAATTTCTCCGCATTGCAAGGTGCAATTCTGAAATTTTTTGCTTTTTCCTGCTCCTCTTAGCATGATAAAGAAGATTCAAAGAGAGTGAGATGCCAGCTCCTTTCATTCAGTCAGTAGCTTCAATCATTTCTGGACGTTTTTCAATGGCAAAAATCAATGAATATTGTAAATGCACAAACAGTAATTTCTCCGCATTGCAAGGTGCAATTCTGAAATTTTTTGCTTTTTCCTGCTCCTCTTAGCATGATAAAGAAGATTCAAAGAGAGTGAGATGCCAGCTCCTTTCATTCAGTCAGTAGCTTCAATCATTTCTGGACGTTTTTCAATGGCAAAAATCAATGAATATTGTAAATGCACAAACAGTAATTTCTCCGCATTGCAAGATGCAATTCTGAAATTTTTTGCTTTTTCCTTCTCCTCTTAGCATGATAAAGAAGATTCAAAGAGAGTGAGATGCCAGCTCCTTTCATTCAGTCAGTAGCTTCAATCATTTCTGGACGTTTTTCAATGGCAAAAATCAATGAATATTGTAAATGCACAAACAGTAATTTCTCCGCATTGCAAGGTGCAATTCTGAAATTTTTTGCTTTTTCCTGCTCCTCTTAGCATGATAAAGAAGATTCAAAGAGAGTGAGATGCCAGCTCCTTTCATTCAGTCAGTAGCTTCAATCATTTCTGGACGTTTTTCAATGGCAAAAATCAATGAATATTGTAAATGCACAAACAGTAATTTCTCCGCATTGCAAGGTGCAATTCTGAAATTTTTTGCTTTTTCCTGCTCCTCTTAGCATGATAAAGAAGATTCAAAGAGAGTGAGATGCCAGCTCCTTTCATTCAGTCAGTAGCTTCAAACATTTCTGGTATATGAATAACATGATGTTTTTCAATGGCAAAAATCAATGAATATTGTAAATGCACAAACAGTAATTTCTCCGCATTGCAAGGTGCAATTCTGAAATTTTTTGCTTTTTCCTGCTCCTCTTAGCATGATAAAGAAGATTCAAAGAGAGTGAGATGCCAGCTCCTTTCATTCAGTCAGTAGCTTCAAACATTTCTGGTATATGAATAACGTTTTTCAATGGCAAAAATCAATGAATATTGTAAATGCACAAACAGTAATTTCTCCGCATTGCAAGGTGCAATTCTGAAATTTTTTGCTTTTTCCTGCTCCTCTTAGCATGATAAAGAAGATTCAAAGAGAGTGAGATGCCAGCTCCTTTCATTCAGTCAGTAGCTTCAATCATTTCTGGACGTTTTTCAATGGCAAAAATCAATGAATATTGTAAATGCACAAACAGTAATTTCTCCGCATTGCAAGGTGCAATTCTGAAATTTTTTGCTTTTTCCTGCTCCTCTTAGCATGATAAAGAAGATTCAAAGAGAGTGAGATGCCAGCTCCTTTCATTCAGTCAGTAGCTTCAAACATTTCTGGTATATGAATAACATGATGTTTTTCAATGGCAAAAATCAATGAATATTGTAAATGCACAAACAGTAATTTCTCCGCATTGCAAGGTGCAATTCTGAAATTTTTTGCTTTTTCCTGCTCCTCTTAGCATGATAAAGAAGATTCAAAGAGAGTGAGATGCCAGCTCCTTTCATTCAGTCAGTAGCTTCAATCATTTCTGGACGTTTTTCAATGGCAAAAATCAATGAATATTGTAAATGCACAAACAGTAATTTCTCCGCATTGCAAGGTGCAATTCTGAAATTTTTTGCTTTTTCCTGCTCCTCTTAGCATGATAAAGAAGATTCAAAGAGAGTGAGATGCCAGCTCCTTTCATTCAGTCAGTAGCTTCAATCATTTCTGGACGTTTTTCAATGGCAAAAATCAATGAATATTGTAAATGCACAAACAGTAATTTCTCCGCATTGCAAGATGCAATTCTGAAATTTTTTGCTTTTTCCTTCTCCTCTTAGCATGATAAAGAAGATTCAAAGAGAGTGAGATGCCAGCTCCTTTCATTCAGTCAGTAGCTTCAATCATTTCTGGACGTTTTTCAATGGCAAAAATCAATGAATATTGTAAATGCACAAACAGTAATTTCTCCGCATTGCAAGGTGCAATTCTGAAATTTTTTGCTTTTTCCTGCTCCTCTTAGCATGATAAAGAAGATTCAAAGAGAGTGAGATGCCAGCTCCTTTCATTCAGTCAGTAGCTTCAATCATTTCTGGACGTTTTTCAATGGCAAAAATCAATGAATATTGTAAATGCACAAACAGTAATTTCTCCGCATTGCAAGGTGCAATTCTGAAATTTTTTGCTTTTTCCTGCTCCTCTTAGCATGATAAAGAAGATTCAAAGAGAGTGAGATGCCAGCTCCTTTCATTCAGTCAGTAGCTTCAAACATTTCTGGTATATGAATAACATGATGTTTTTCAATGGCAAAAATCAATGAATATTGTAAATGCACAAACAGTAATTTCTCCGCATTGCAAGGTGCAATTCTGAAATTTTTTGCTTTTTCCTGCTCCTCTTAGCATGATAAAGAAGATTCAAAGAGAGTGAGATGCCAGCTCCTTTCATTCAGTCAGTAGCTTCAAACATTTCTGGTATATGAATAACGTTTTTCAATGGCAAAAATCAATGAATATTGTAAATGCACAAACAGTAATTTCTCCGCATTGCAAGGTGCAATTCTGAAATTTTTTGCTTTTTCCTGCTCCTCTTAGCATGATAAAGAAGATTCAAAGAGAGTGAGATGCCAGCTCCTTTCATTCAGTCAGTAGCTTCAATCATTTCTGGACGTTTT
The DNA here is from genome assembly GCF_046119375.1 of Phyllobates terribilis. Classification (NCBI taxonomy): domain Eukaryota; kingdom Metazoa; phylum Chordata; class Amphibia; order Anura; family Dendrobatidae; genus Phyllobates; species Phyllobates terribilis. The sequence continues at coordinate 498,008 of NW_027363640.1, forward strand.
TCAATGGCAAAAATCAATGAATATTGTAAATGCACAAACAGTAATTTCTCCGCATTGCAAGGTGCAATTCTGAAATTTTTTGCTTTTTCCTGCTCCTCTTAGCATGATAAAGAAGATTCAAAGAGAGTGAGATGCCAGCTCCTTTCATTCAGTCAGTAGCTTCAAACATTTCTGGTATATGAATAACATGATGTTTTTCAATGGCAAAAATCAATGAATATTGTAAATGCACAAACAGTAATTTCTCCGCATTGCAAGGTGCAATTCTGAAATTTTTTGCTTTTTCCTGCTCCTCTTAGCATGATAAAGAAGATTCATAGAGAGTGAGATGCCAGCTCCTTTAATTCAGTCAGTAGGTACAATCATTTCTGGACATTTTTCAATGGCAAAAATCAATGAATATTGTAAATGCACAAACAGTAATTTCTACGCATTGCAAGGTGCAATTCTGAAATTTTTTGCTTTTTCCTGCTCCTCTTAGCATGATAAAGAAGATTCAAAGAGAGTGAGATGCCAGCTCCTTTCATTCAGTCAGTAGCTTCAATCATTTCTGGACGTTTTTCAATGGCAAAACTCAATGAATATTGTAAATGCACAAACAGTAATTTCTCCGCATTGCAAGGTGCAATTCTGAAATTTTTTGCTTTTTCCTGCTCCTCTTAGCATGATAAAGAAGATTCAAAGAGAGTGAGATGCCTGCTCCTTTCATTCAGTCAGTAGCTTCAAACATTTCTGGTATATGAATAACATGATGTTTTTCAATGGCAAAAATCAATGAATATTGTAAATGCACAAACAGTAATTTCTCCGCATTGCAAGGTGCAATTCTGAAATTTTTTGCTTTTTCCTGCTCCTCTTAGCATGATAAGATTCAAAGAGAGTGAGATGCCAGCTCCTTTCATTCAGTCAGTAGCTTCAATCATTTCTGGACGTTTTTCAATGGCAAAAATCAATGAATATTGTAAATGCACAAACAGTAATTTCTCCGCATTGCAAGGTGCAATTCTGAAATTTTTTGCTTTTTCCTGCTCCTCTTAGCATGATAAAGAAGATTCAAAGAGAGTGAGATGCCAGCTCCTTTCATTCAGTCAGTAGCTTCAATCATTTCTGGACGTTTTTCAATGTCAAAAATCAATGAATATTGTAAATGCACAAACAGTAATTTCTCCGCATTGCAAGGTGCAATTCTGAAATTTTTTGCTTTTTCCTGCTCCTCTTAGCATGATAAAGAAGATTCAAAGAGAGTGAGATGCTAGCTCCTTTCATTTAGTCAGTAGCTTCAATCATTTCTGGTATATGAATAACATGATGTTTTTCAATGGCAAAAATCAATGAATATTGTAAATGCACAAACAGTAATTTCTCCGCATTGCAAGGTGCAATTCTGAAATTTTTTGCTTTTTCCTGCTCCTCTTAGCATGATAAAGAAGATTCAAAGAGAGTGAGATGCCAGCTCCTTTAATTCAGTCAGTAGGTTGAATCATTTCTGGACATTTTTCAATGGCAAAAATCAATGAATATTGTAAATGCACAAACAGTAATTTCTACGCATTGCAAGGTGCAATTCTGAAATTTTTTGCTTTTTCCTGCTCCTCTTAGCATGATAAAGAAGATTCAAAGAGAGTGAGATGCCAGCTCCTTTCATTCAGTCAGTAGCTTCAATCATTTCTGGACGTTTTTCAATGGCAAAAATCAATGATTATTGTAAATGCACAAACAGTAATTTCTCCGCATTGCAAGGTGCAATTCTGAAATTTTTTGCTTTTTCCTGCTCCTCTTAGCATGATAAAGAAGATTCAAAGAGAGTGAGATGCCTGCTCCTTTCATTCAGTCAGTAGCTTCAAACATTTCTGGTATATGAATAACATGATGTTTTTCAATGGCAAAAATCAATGAATATTGTAAATGCACAAACAGTAATTTCTCCGCATTGCAAGGTGCAATTCTGAAATTTTTTGCTTTTTCCTGCTCCTCTTAGCATGATAAGATTCAAAGAGAGTGAGATGCCAGCTCCTTTCATTCAGTCAGTAGCTTCAATCATTTCTGGACGTTTTTCAATGGCAAAAATCAATGAATATTGTAAATGCACAAACAGTAATTTCTCCGCATTGCAAGGTGCAATTCTGAAATTTTTTGCTTTTTCCTGCTCCTCTTAGCATGATAAAGAAGATTCAAAGAGAGTGAGATGCCAGCTCCTTTCATTCAGTCAGTAGCTTCAATCATTTCTGGACGTTTTTCAATGGCAAAAATCAATGAATATTGTAAATGCACAAACAGTAATTTCTCCGCATTGCAAGGTGCAATTCTGAAATTTTTTGCTTTTTCCTGCTCCTCTTAGCATGATAAAGAAGATTCAAAGAGAGTGAGATGCCAGCTCCTTTCATTCAGTCAGTAGCTTCAAACATTTCTGGTATATGAATAACATGTTTTTCAATGGCAAAAATCAATGAATATTGTAAATGCACAAACAGTAATTTCTCCGCATTGCAAGGTGCAATTCTGAAATTTTTTGCTTTTTCCTGCTCCTCTTAGCATGATAAAGAAGATTCAAAGAGAGTGAGATGCCAGCTCCTTTCATTCAGTCAGTAGCTTCAAATATTTCTGGTATATGAATAACATGATGTTTTTCAATGGCAAAAATCAATGAATATTGTAAATGCACAAACAGTAATTTCTCCGCATTGCAAGGTGCAATTCTGAAATTTTTTGCTTTTTCCTGCTCCTCTTAGCATGGTAAAGAAGATTCAAAGAGAGTGAGATGCCAGCTCCTTTCATTCAGTCACTAGCTTCAATCATTTCTGGACGTTTTTCAATGGCAAAAATCAATGAATATTGTAAATGCACAAACAGTAATTTCTCCGCATTGCAAGGTGCAATTCTGAAATTTTTTGCTTTTTCCTGCTCCTCTTAGCATGATAAAGAAGATTCAAAGAGAGTGAGATGCCAGCTCCTTTCATTCAGTCAGTAGCTTCAATCATTTCTGGACGTTTTTCAATGGCAAAAATCAATGAATATTGTAAATGCACAAACAGTAATTTCTCCGCATTGCAAGGTGCAATTCTGAAATTTTTTGCTTTTTCCTGCTCCTCTTAGCATGATAAAGAAGATTCAAAGAGAGTGAGATGCCAGCTCCTTTCATTCAGTCAGTAGCTTCAAACATTTCTGGTATATGAATAACATGATGTTTTTCAATGGCAAAAATCAATGAATATTGTAAATGCACAAACAGTAATTTCTCCGCATTGCAAGGTGCAATTCTGAAATTTTTTGCTTTCTCCTGCTCCTCTTAGCATCATAAAGAAGATTCAAAGAGAGTGAGATGCCAGCTCCTTTCATTCAGTCAGTAGCTTCAATCATTTCTGGATGTTTTTCAATGGCAAAAATCAATGAATATTGTAAATGCACAAACAGTAATATCTCCGCATTGCAAGGTGCAATTCTGAAATTTTTTGCTTTTTCCTGCTCCTCTTAGCATGATAAAGAAGATTCAAAGAGAGTGAGATGCCAGCTCCTTTCATTCAGTCAGTAGCTTCAAACATTTCTGGTATATGAATAACATGTTTTTCAATGGCAAAAATCAATGAATATTGTAAATGCACAAACAGTAATTTCTCCGCATTGCAAGGTGCAATTCTGAAATTTTTTGCTTTTTCCTGCTCCTCTTAGCATGATAAAGAAGATTCAAAGAGAGTGAGATGCCAGCTCCTTTCATTCAGTCAGTAGCTTCAAATATTTCTGGTATATGAATAACATGATGTTTTTCAATGGCAAAAATCAATGAATATTGTAAATGCACAAACAGTAATTTCTCCGCATTGCAAGGTGCAATTCTGAAATTTTTTGCTTTTTCCTGCTCCTCTTAGCATGGTAAAGAAGATTCAAAGAGAGTGAGATGCCAGCTCCTTTCATTCAGTCAGTAGCTTCAATCATTTCTGGACGTTTTTCAATGGCAAAAATCAATGAATATTGTAAATGCACAAACAGTAATTTCTCCGCATTGCAAGGTGCAATTCTGAAATTTTTTGCTTTTTCCTGCTCCTCTTAGCATGATAAAGAAGATTCAAAGAGAGTGAGATGCCAGCTCCTTTCATTCAGTCAGTAGCTTCAATCATTTCTGGACGTTTTTCAATGGCAAAAATCAATGAATATTGTAAATGCACAAACAGTAATTTCTCCGCATTGCAAGGTGCAATTCTGAAATTTTTTGCTTTTTCCTGCTCCTCTTAGCATGATAAAGAAGATTCAAAGAGAGTGAGATGCCAGCTCCTTTCATTCAGTCAGTAGCTTCAATCATTTCTGGACGTTTTTCAATGGCAAAAATCAATGAATATTGTAAATGCACAAACAGTAATTTCTCCGCATTGCAAGATGCAATTCTGAAATTTTTTGCTTTTTCCTGCTCCTCTTAGCATGATAAAGAAGATTCAAAGAGAGTGAGATGCCAGCTCCTTTCATTCAGTCAGTAGCTTCAATCATTTCTGGACGTTTTTCAATGGCAAAAATCAATGAATATTGTAAATGCACAAACAGTAATTTCTCCGCATTGCAAGGTGCAATTCTGAAATTTTTTGCTTTTTCCTGCTCCTCTTAGCATGATAAAGAAGATTCAAAGAGAGTGAGAAGCCAGCTCCTTTCATTCAGTCAGTAGCTTCAAACATTTCTGGTATATGAATAACGATGTTTTTCAATGGCAAAAATCAATGAATATTGTAAATGCACAAACAGTAATTTCTTCGCATTGCAAGGTGCAATTCTGAAATTTTTTGCTTTCTCCTGCTCCTCTTAGCATGATAAAGAAGATTCAAAGAGAGTGAGATGCCAGCTCCTTTCATTCAGTCAGTAGCTTCAATCATTTCTGGACGTTTTTCAATGGCAAAAATCAATGAATATTGTAAATGCACAAACAGTAATTTCTCCACATTGCAAGGTGCAATTCTGAAATTTTTTGCTTTTTCCTGCTCCTCTTAGCATGATAAAGAAGATTCAAAGAGAGTGAGATGCCAGCTCCTTTCATTCAGTCAGTAGCTTCAAACATTTCTGGTATATGAATAACATGATGTTTTTCAATGGCAAAAATCAATGAATATTGTAAATGCACAAACAGTAATTTCTCCGCATTGCAAGGTGCAATTCTGAAATTTTTTGCTTTTTCCTGCTCCTCTTAGCATGATAAAGAAGATTCAAAGAGAGTGAGATGCCAGCTCCTTTCATTCAGTCAGTAGCTTCAATCATTTTTGGACGTTTTTCAATGGCAAAAATCAATGAATATTGTAAATGCACAAACAGTAATTTCTCCGCATTGCAAGGTGCAATTCTGAAATTTTTTGCTTTTTCCTGCTCCTCTTAGCATGATAAAGAAGATTCAAAGAGAGTGAGATGCCAGCTCCTTTCATTCAGTCAGTAGCTTCAATCATTTCTGGACGTTTTTCAATGGCAAAAATCAATGAATATTGTAAATGCACAAACAGTAATTTCTCCGCATTGCAAGGTGCAATTCTGAAATTTTTTGCTTTTTCCTGCTCCTCTTAGCATGATAAAGAAGATTCAAAGAGAGTGAGATGCCAGCTCCTTTCTTTCAGTCAGTAGCTTCAAACATTTCTGGTATATGAATAACATGATGTTTTTCAATGGCAAAAATCAATGAATATTGTAAATGCACAAACAGTAATTTCTCCGCATTGCAAGGTGCAATTCTGAAATTTTTTGCTTTTTCCTGCTCCTCTTAGCATGGTAAAGAAGATTCAAAGAGAGTGAGATGCCAGCTCCTTTCATTCAGTCAGTAGCTTCAATCATTTCTGGACATTTTTCAATGGCAAAAATCAATGAATATTGTAAATGCACAAACAGTAATTTCTCCGCATTGCAAGGTGCAATTCTGAAATTTTTTGCTTTTTCCTGCTCCTCTTAGCATGATAAAGAAGATTCAAAGAGAGTGAGATGCCAGCTCCTTTCATTCAGTCAGTAGCTTCAATCATTTCTGGACGTTTTTCAATGGCAAAAATCAATGAATATTGTAAATGCACAAACAGTAATTTCTCCGCATTGCAAGGTGCAATTCTGAAATTTTTTGCTTTTTCCTGCTCCTCTTAGCATGATAAAGAAGATTCAAAGAGAGTGAGATGCCAGCTCCTTTCATTTATTCAGTAGCTTCAATCATTTCTGGACGTTTTTCAATGGCAAAAATCAATGAATATTGTAAATGCACAAACAGTAATTTCTCCGCATTGCAAGATGCAATTCTGAAATTTTTTGCTTTTTCCTGCTCCTCTTAGCATGATAAAGAAGATTCAAAGAGAGTGAGATGCCAGCTCCTTTCATTGTCAGTAGCTTCAATCATTTCTGGACGTTTTTCAATGGCAAAAATCAATGAATATTGTAAATGCACAAACAGTAATTTCTCCGCATTGCAAGGTGCAATTCTGAAATTTTTTGCTTTTTCCTGCTCCTCTTAGCATGATAAAGAAGATTCAAAGAGAGTGAGATGCCAGCTCCTTTCATTCAGTCAGTAGCTTCAAACATTTCTGGTATATGAATAACATGATGTTTTTCAATGGCAAAAATCAATGAATATTGTAAATGCACAAACAGTAATTTCTCCGCATTGCAAGGTGCAATTCTGAAATTTTTTGCTTTTTCCTGCTCCTCTTAGCATGATAAAGAAGATTCAAAGAGAGTGAGATGCCAGCTCCTTTCATTCAGTCAGTAGCTTCAATCATTTCTGGACGTTTTTCAATGGCAAAAATCAATGAATATTGTAAATGCACAAACAGTAATTTCTCCGCATTGCAAGGTGAAATTCTGAAATTTTTTGCTTTTTCCTGCTCCTCTTAGCATGATAAAGAAGATTCAAAGAGAGTGAGATGCCAGCTCCTTTCTTTCAGTCAGTAGCTTCAAACATTTCTGGTATATGAATAACATGATGTTTTTCAATGGCAAAAATCAATGAATATTGTAAATGCACAAACAGTAATTTCTCCGCATTGCAAGGTGCAATTCTGAAATTTTTTGCTTTTTCCTGCTCCTCTTAGCATGGTAAAGAAGATTCAAAGAGAGTGAGATGCCAGCTCCTTTCATTCAGTCAGTAGCTTCAATCATTTCTGGACATTTTTCAATGGCAAAAATCAATGAATATTGTAAATGCACAAACAGTAATTTCTCCGCATTTCAAGGTGCAATTCTGAAATTTTTTGCTTTTTCCTGCTCCTCTTAGCATGATAAAGAAGATTCAAAGAGAGTGAGATGCCAGCTCCTTTCATTCAGTCAGTAGCTTCAATCATTTCTGGACGTTTTTCAATGGCAAAAATCAATGAATATTGTAAATGCACAAACAGTAATTTCTCCGCATTGCAAGGTGCAATTCTGAAATTTTTTGCTTTTTCCTGCTCCTCTTAGCATGATAAAGAAGATTCAAAGAGAGTGAGATGCCAGCTCCTTTCATTTATTCAGTAGCTTCAATCATTTCTGGACGTTTTTCAATGGCAAAAATCAATGAATATTGTAAATGCACAAACAGTAATTTCTCCGCATTGCAAGATGCAATTCTGAAATTTTTTGCTTTTTCCTGCTCCTCTTAGCATGATAAAGAAGATTCAAAGAGAGTGAGATGCCAGCTCCTTTCATTGTCAGTATCTTCAATCATTTCTGGACGTTTTTCAATGGCAAAAATCAATGAATATTGTAAATGCACAAACAGTAATTTCTCCGCATTGCAAGGTGCAATTCTGAAATTTTTTGCTTTTTCCTGCTCCTCTTAGCATGATAAAGAAGATTCAAAGAGAGTGAGATGCCAGCTCCTTTCATTCAGTCAGTAGCTTCAAACATTTCTGGTATATGAATAACATGATGTTTTTCAATGGCAAAAATCAATGAATATTGTAAATGCACAAACAGTAATTTCTCCGCATTGCAAGGTGCAATTCTGAAATTTTTTGCTTTTTCCTGCTCCTCTTAGCATGATAAAGAAGATTCAAAGAGAGTGAGATGCCAGCTCCTTTCATTCAGTCAGTAGCTTCAATCATTTCTGGACGTTTTTCAATGGCAAAAATCAATGAATATTGTAAATGCACAAACAGTAATTTCTCCACATTGCAAGGTGTAATTCTGAAATTTTTTGCTTTTTCCTGCTCCTCTTAGCATGATAAAGAAGATTCAAAGAGAGTGAGATGCCAGCTCCTTTCATTCAGTCAGTAGCTTCAAACATTTCTGGTGTATGAATAACATGATGTTTTTCAATGGCAAAAATCAATGAATATTGTAAATGCACAAACAGTAATTTCTCCGCATTGCAAGGTGCAATTCTGAAATTTTTTGCTTTTTCCTGCTCCTCTTAGCATGATAAAGAAGATTCAAAGAGAGTGAGATGCCAGCTCCTTTCTTTCAGTCAGTAGCTTCAATCATTTCTGGACGTTTTTCAATGGCAAAAATCAATGAATATTGTAAATGCACAAACAGTAATTTCTCCGCATTGCAAGGTGCAATTCTGAAATTTTTTGCTTTTTCCTGCTCCTCTTAGCATGATAAAGAATATTCAAAGAGAGTGAGATGCCAGCTCCTTTCATTCAGTCAGTAGCTTCAATCATTTCTGGTATATGAATAACATGATGTTTTTCAATGGCAAAAATCAATGAATATTGTAAATGCACAAACAGTAATTTCTCCGCATTGCAAGGTGCAATTCTGAAATTTTTTGCTTTTTCCTGCTCCTCTTAGCATGATAATGAAGATTCAAAGAGAGTGAGATGCCAGCTCCTTTCTTTCAGTCAGTAGCTTCAAACATTTCTGGTATATGAATAACATGATGTTTTTCAATGGCAAAAATCAATGAATATTGTAAATGCACAAACAGTAATTTCTCCGCATTGCAAGGTGCAATTCTGAAATTTTTTGCTTTTTCCTGCTCCTCTTAGCATGATAAAGAAGATTCAAAGAGAGTGAGATGCCAGCTCCTTTCATTCAGTCAGTAGCTTCAATCATTTCTGGACGTTTTTCATTGGCAAAAATCAATGAATATTGTAAATGCACAAACAGTAATTTCTCCGCATTGCAAGGTGTAATTCTGAAATTTTTTGCTTTTTCCTGCTCCTCTTAGCATGATAAAGAAGATTCAAAGAGAGTGAGATGCCAGCTCCTTTCAGTCAGTAGCTTCAAACATTTCTGGTGTATGAATAACATGATGTTTTTCAATGGCAAAAATCAATGAATATTGTAAATGCACAAACAGTAATTTCTCCGCATTGCAAGGTGCAATTCTGAAATTTTTTGCTTTTTCCTGCTCCTCTTAGCATGATAAAGAAGATTCAAAGAGAGTGAGATGCCAGCTCCTTTCTTTCAGTCAGTAGCTTCAATCATTTCTGGACGTTTTTCAATGGCAAAAATCAATGAATATTGTAAATGCACAAACAGTAATTTCTCCGCATTGCAAGGTGCAATTCTGAAATTTTTTGCTTTTTCCTGCTGCTCTTAGCATGATAAAGAAGATTCAAAGAGAGTGAGATGCCAGCTCCTTTCATTCAGTCAGTAGCTTCAATCATTTCTGGTATATGAATAACATGATGTTTTTCAATGGCAAAAATCAATGAATATTGTAAATGCACAAACAGTAATTTCTCCGCATTGCAAGGTGCAATTCTGAAATTTTTTGCTTTTTCCTGCTCCTCTTAGCATGATAAAGAAGATTCAAAGAGAGTGAGATGCCAGCTCCTTTCATTCAGTCAGTAGCTTCAATCATTTCTGGTATATGAATAACATGATGTTTTTCAATGGCAAAAATCAATGAATATTGTAAATGCACAAACAGTAATTTCTCCGCATTGCAAGGTGCAATTCTGAAATTTTTTGCTTTTTCCTGCTCCTCTTAGCATGATAAAGAAGATTCAAAGAGAGTGAGATGCCAGCTCCTTTCATTCAGATGTTTTTCAATGGCAAAAATCAATGAATATTGTAAATGCACAAACAGTAATTTCTCCGCATTGCAAGGTGCAATTCTGAAATTTTTTGCTTTTTCCTGCTCCTCTTAGCATGATAAAGAAGATTCAAAGAGAGTGAGATGCCAGCTCCTTTCATTCAGTCAGTAGCTTCAATCATTTCTGGACGTTTTTCAATGGCAAAAATCAATGAATATTGTAAATGCACAAACAGTAATTTCTTCGCATTGCAAGGTGCAATTCTGAAATTTTTTGCTTTTTCCTGCTCCTCTTAGCATGATAAACAAGATTCAAAGAGAGTGAGATGCCAGCTCCTTTCATTCAGTCAGTAGCTTCAATCATTTCTGGACGTTTTTCAATGGCAAAAATCAATGAATATTGTAAATGCACAAACAGTAATTTCTCCGCATTGCAAGGTGCAATTCTGAAATTTTTTGCTTTTTCCTGCTCCTCTTAGCATGATAAAGAAGATTCAAAGAGTGAGATGCCAGCTCCTTTCATTCAGTCAGTAGCTTCAATCATTTCTGGACGTTTTTCAATGGCAAAAATCAATGAATGTTGTAAATGCACAAACAGTAATTTCTCCGCATTGCAAGGTGCAATTCTGAAATTTTTTGCTTTTTCCTGCTCCTCTTAGCATGATAAAGAAGATTCAAAGAGAGTGAGATGCCAGCTCCTTTCATTCAGTCAGTAGCTTCAATCATTTCTGGACGTTTTTCAATGGCAAAAATCAATGAATATTGTAAATGCACAAACAGTAATTTCTCCGCATTGCAAGGTGCAATTCTGAAATTTTTTGCTTTTTCCTGCTCCTCTTAGCATGATAAAAAAGATTCAAAGAGAGTGAGATGCCAGCTCCTTTCATTCAGTCAGTAGCTTCAAACATTTCTGGTATATGAATAACATGATGTTTTTCAATGGCAAAAATCAATGAATATTGTAAATGCACAAACAGTAATTTCTCCGCATTGCAAGGTGCAATTCTGAAATTTTTTGCTTTCTCCTGCTCCTCTTAGCATGATAAAGAAGATTCAAAGAGAGTGAGATGCCAGCTCCTTTCATTCAGTCATTAGCTTCAATCATTTCTGGACGTTTTTCAATGGCAAAAATCAATGAATATTGTAAATGCACAAACAGTAATTTCTCCGCATTGCAAGGTGCAATTCTGAAATTTTTTGCTTTTTCCTGCTCCTCTTAGCATGATAAAGAAGATTCAAAGAGAGTGAGATGCCAGCTCCTTTCATTCAGTCAGTAGCTTCAATCATTTCTGGACGTTTTTCAATGGCAAAAATCAATGAATATTGTAAATGCACAAACAGTAATTTCTCCGCATTGCAAGGTGCAATTCTGAAATTTTTTGCTTTTTCCTGCTCCTCTTAGCATGATAAAGAAGATTCAAAGAGAGTGAGATGCCAGCTCCTTTCATTCAGTCAGTAGCTTCAATCATTTCTGGACGTTTTTCAATGGCAAAAATCAATGAATATTGTAGATGCACAAACAGTAATTTCTCCGCATTGCAAGATGCAATTCTGAAATTTTTTGCTTTTTCCTGCTCCTCTTAGCATGATAAAGAAGATTCAAAGAGAGTGAGATGCCAGCTCCTTTCATTCAGTCAGTAGCTTCAATCATTTCTGGACGTTTTTCAATGGCAAAAATCAATGAATATTGTAAATGCACAAACAGTAATTTCTCCGCATTGCAAGGTGCAATTCTGAAATTTTTTGCTTTTTCCTGCTCCTCTTAGCATGATAAAGAAGATTCAAAGAGAGTGAGATGCCAGCTCCTTTCATTCAGTCAGTAGCTTCAAACATTTCTGGTATATGAATAACATGATGTTTTTCAATGGCAAAAATCAATGAATATTGTAAATGCACAAACAGTAATTTCTCCGCATTGCAAGGTGCAATTCTGAAATTTTTTGCTTTTTCCTGCTCCTCTTAGCATGATAAAGAAGATTCAAAGAGAGTGAGATGCCAGCTCCTTTCATTCAGTCAGTAGCTTCAAACATTTCTGGTATATGAATAACATGTTTTTCAATGGCAAAAATCAATGAATATTGTAAATGCGCAAACAGTAATTTCTCCGCATTGCAAGGTGCAATTCTGAAATTTTTTGCTTTTTCCTGCTCCTCTTAGCATGATAAAGAAGATTCAAAGAGAGTGAGATGCCAGCTCCTTTCATTCAGTCAGTAGCTTCAATCATTTCTGGACGTTTTTCAATGGCAAAAATCAATGAATATTGTAAATGCACAAACAGTAATTTCTCCGCATTGCAAGGTGCAATTCTGAAATTTTTTGCTTTTTCCTGCTCCTCTTAGCATGATAAAGAAGATTCAAAGAGAGTGAGATGCCAGCTCCTTTCATTCAGTCAGTAGCTTCAAACATTTCTGGTATATGAATAACATGATGTTTTTCAATGGCAAAAATCAATGAATATTGTAAATGCACAAACAGTAATTTCTCCGCATTGCAAGGTGCAATTCTGAAATTTTTTGCTTTTTCCTGCTCCTCTTAGCATGATAAAGAAGATTCAAAGAGAGTGAGATGCCAGCTCCTTTCATTCAGTCAGTAGCTTCAATCATTTCTGGACGTTTTTCAATGGCAAAAATCAGTGAATATTGTAAATGCACAAACAGTAATTTCTCCGCATTGCAAGGTGCAATTCTGAAATTTTTTGCTTTTTCCTGCTCCTCTTAGCATGATAAAGAAGATTCAAAGAGAGTGAGATGCCTGCTCCTTTCATTCAGTCAGTAGCTTCAAACATTTCTGGTATATGAATAACATGATGTTTTTCAATGGCAAAAATCAATGAATATTGTAAATGCACAAACAGTAATTTCTCCGCATTGCAAGGTGCAATTCTGAAATTTTTTGCTTTTTCCTGCTCCTCTTGCATGATAAAGAAGATTCAAAGAGAGTGAGATGCCAGCTCCTTTCATTCAGTCAGTAGCTTCAAACATTTCTGGTATATGAATAACATGTTTTTCAATGGCAAAAGTCAATGAATATTGTAAATGCACAAACAGTAATTTCTCCGCATTGCAAGGTGCAATTCTGAAATTTTTTGCTTTTTCCTGCTGCTCTTAGCATGATAAAGAAGATTCAAAGAGAGTGAGATGCCAGCTCCTTTCATTCAGTCAGTAGCTTCAATCATTTCTGGACATTTTTCAATGGCAAAAATCAATGAATATTGTAAATGCACAAACAGTAATTTCTCCGCATTGCAAGTTGCAATTCTGAAATTTTTTGCTTTTTCCTGCTCCTCTTAGCATGATAAAGAAGATTCAAAGAGAGTGAGATGCCAGCTCCTTTCATTCAGTCAGTAGCTTCAATCATTTCTGGACGTTTTTCAATGGCAAAAATCAATGAATATTGTAAATGCACAAACAGTAATTTCTCCGCATTGCAAGGTGCAATTCTGAAATTTTTTGCTTTTTCCTGCTCCTCTTAGCATGATAAAGAAGATTCAAAGAGAGTGAGATGCCTGCTCCTTTCATTCAGTCAGTAGCTTCAAACATTTCTGGTATATGAATAGCATGATGTTTTTCAATGGCAAAAATCAATGAATATTGTAAATGCACAAACAGTAATTTCTCCGCATTGCAAGATGCAATTCTGAAATTTTTTGCTTTTTCCTGCTCCTCTTAGCATGATAAAGAAGATTCAAAGAGAGTGAGATGCCAGCTCCTTTCATTCAGTCAGTAGCTTCAATCATTTCTGGACGTTTTTCAATGGCAAAAATCAATGAATATTGTAAATGCACAAACAGTAATTTCTCCGCATTGCAAGGTGCAATTCTGAAATTTTTTGCTTTTTCCTGCTCCTCTTAGCATGATAAAGAAGATTCAAAGACAGTGAGATGCCAGCTCCTTTCATTCAGTCAGTAGCTTCAAACATTTCTGGTATATGAATAACATGATGTTTTTCAATGGCAAAAATCAATGAATATTGTAAATGCACAAACAGTAATTTCTCCGCATTGCAAGGTGCAATTCTGAAATTTTTTGCTTTTTCCTGCTCCTCTTAGCATGATAAAGAAGATTCAAAGAGAGTGAGATGCCAGCTCCTTTCATTCAGTCAGTAGCTTCAAACATTTCTGGTATATGAAGAACATGTTTTTCAATGGCAAAAATCAATGAATATTGTAAATGCACAAACAGTATTTTCTCCGCATTGCAAGGTGCAATTCTGAAATTTTTTGCTTTTTCCTGCTCCTCTTAGCATGATAAAGAAGATTCAAAGAGAGTGAGATGCCAGCTCCTTTCATTCAGTCAGTAGCTTCAAACATTTCTGGTATATGAATATGATGTTTTTCAATGGCAAAAATCAATGAATATTGTAAATGCACAAACAGTAATTTCTCCGCATTGCAAGGTGCAATTCTGAAATTTTTTGCTTTTTCCTGCTCCTCTTAGCATGATAAAGAAGATTCAAAGAGAGTGAGATGCCAGCTCCTTTCATTCAGTCAGTAGCTTCAATCATTTCTGGACGTTTTTCAATGGCAAAAATCAATGAATATTGTAAATGCACAAACAGTAATTTCTCCGCATTGCAAGGTGCAATTCTGAAATTTTTTGCTTTTTCCTGCTCCTCTTAGCATGATAAAGAAGATTCAAAGAGAGTGAGATGCCTGCTCCTTTCATTCAGTCAGTAGCTTCAAACATTTCTGGTATATGAATAACATGATGTTTTTCAATGGCAAAAATCAATGAATATTGTAAATGCACAAACAGTAATTTCTCCGCATTGCAAGGTGCAATTCTGAAATTTTTTGCTTTTTCCTGCTCCTCTTGCATGATAAAGAAGATTCAAAGAGAGTGAGATGCCAGCTCCTTTCATTCAGTCAGTAGCTTCAAACATTTCTGGTATATGAATAACATGTTTTTCAATGGCAAAAGTCAATGAATATTGTAAATGCACAAACAGTAATTTCTCCGCATTGCAAGGTGCAATTCTGAAATTTTTTGCTTTTTCCTGCTGCTCTTAGCATGATAAAGAAGATTCAAAGAGAGTGAGATGCCAGCTCCTTTCATTCAGTCAGTAGCTTCAATCATTTCTGGACATTTTTCAATGGCAAAAATCAATGAATATTGTAAATGCACAAACAGTAATTTCTCCGCATTGCAAGTTGCAATTCTGAAATTTTTTGCTTTTTCCTGCTCCTCTTAGCATGATAAAGAAGATTCAAAGAGAGTGAGATGCCAGCTCCTTTCATTCAGTCAGTAGCTTCAATCATTTCTGGACGTTTTTCAATGGCAAAAATCAATGAATATTGTAAATGCACAAACAGTAATTTCTCCGCATTGCAAGGTGCAATTCTGAAATTTTTTGCTTTTTCCTGCTCCTCTTAGCATGATAAAGAAGATTCAAAGAGAGTGAGATGCCTGCTCCTTTCATTCAGTCAGTAGCTTCAAACATTTCTGGTATATGAATAGCATGATGTTTTTCAATGGCAAAAATCAATGAATATTGTAAATGCACAAACAGTAATTTCTCCGCATTGCAAGATGCAATTCTGAAATTTTTTGCTTTTTCCTGCTCCTCTTAGCATGATAAAGAAGATTCAAAGAGAGTGAGATGCCAGCTCCTTTCATTCAGTCAGTAGCTTCAATCATTTCTGGACGTTTTTCAATGGCAAAAATCAATGAATATTGTAAATGCACAAACAGTAATTTCTCCGCATTGCAAGGTGCAATTCTGAAATTTTTTGCTTTTTCCTGCTCCTCTTAGCATGATAAAGAAGATTCAAAGACAGTGAGATGCCAGCTCCTTTCATTCAGTCAGTAGCTTCAAACATTTCTGGTATATGAATAACATGATGTTTTTCAATGGCAAAAATCAATGAATATTGTAAATGCACAAACAGTAATTTCTCCGCATTGCAAGGTGCAATTCTGAAATTTTTTGCTTTTTCCTGCTCCTCTTAGCATGATAAAGAAGATTCAAAGAGAGTGAGATGCCAGCTCCTTTCATTCAGTCAGTAGCTTCAAACATTTCTGGTATATGAAGAACATGTTTTTCAATGGCAAAAATCAATGAATATTGTAAATGCACAAACAGTATTTTCTCCGCATTGCAAGGTGCAATTCTGAAATTTTTTGCTTTTTCCTGCTCCTCTTAGCATGATAAAGAAGATTCAAAGAGAGTGAGATGCCAGCTCCTTTCATTCAGTCAGTAGCTTCAAACATTTCTGGTATATGAATATGATGTTTTTCAATGGCAAAAATCAATGAATATTGTAAATGCACAAACAGTAATTTCTCCGCATTGCAAGGTGCAATTCTGAATTTTTTTGCTTTTTCCTGCTCCTCTTAGCATGGTAAAGAAGATTCAAAGAGAGTGAGATGCCAGCTCCTTTCATTCAGTCAGTAGCTTCAATCATTTCTGGACGTTTTTCAATGGCAAAAATCAATGAATATTGTAAATGCACAAACAGTAATTTCTCCGCATTGCAAGGTGCAATTCTGAAATTTTTTGCTTTTTCCTGCTCCTCTTAGCATGATAAAGAAGATTCAAAGAGAGTGAGATGCCAGCTCCTTTCATTCAGTCAGTAGCTTCAATCATTTCTGGACGTTTTTCAATGGCAAAAATCAATGAATATTGTAAATGCACAAACAGTAATTTCTCCGCATTGCAAGGTGCAATTCTGAAATTTTTTGCTTTTTCCTGCTCCTCTTGCATGATAAAGAAGATTCAAAGAGAGTGAGATGCCAGCTCCTTTCATTCAGTCAGTAGCTTCAAACATTTCTGGTATATGAATAACATGTTTTTCAATGGCAAAAGTCAATGAATATTGTAAATGCACAAACAGTAATTTCTCCGCATTGCAAGGTGCAATTCTGAAATTTTTTGCTTTTTCCTGCTCCTCTTAGCATGATAAAGAAGATTCAAAGAGAGTGAGATGCCAGCTCCTTTCATTCAGTCAGTAGCTTCAATCATTTCTGGACATTTTTCAATGGCAAAAATCAATGAATATTGTAAATGCACAAACAGTAATTTCTCCGCATTGCAAGGTGCAATTCTGAAATTTTTTGCTTTTTCCTGCTCCTCTTAGCATGATAAAGAAGATTCAAAGAGAGTGAGATGCCAGCTCCTTTCATTCAGTCAGTAGCTTCAATCATTTCTGGACGTTTTTCAATGGCAAAAATCAATGAATATTGTAAATGCACAAACAGTAATTTCTCCGCATTGCAAGGTGCAATTCTGAAATTTTTTGCTTTTTCCTGCTCCTCTTAGCATGATAAAGAAGATTCAAAGACAGTGAGATGCCAGCTCCTTTCATTCAGTCAGTAGCTTCAAACATTTCTGGTATATGAATAACATGATGTTTTTCAATGGCAAAAATCAATGAATATTGTAAATGCACAAACAGTAATTTCTCCGCATTGCAAGGTGCAATTCTGAAATTTTTTGCTTTTTCCTGCTCCTCTTAGCATGATAAAGAAGATTCAAAGAGAGTGAGATGCCAGCTCCTTTCATTCAGTCAGTAGCTTCAAACATTTCTGGTATATGAATATGATGTTTTTCAATGGCAAAAATCAATGAATATTGTAAATGCACAAACAGTAATTTCTCCGCATTGCAAGGTGCAATTCTGAAATTTTTTGCTTTTTCCTGCTCCTCTTGCATGATAAAGAAGATTCAAAGAGAGTGAGATGCCAGCTCCTTTCATTCAGTCAGTAGCTTCAAACATTTCTGGTATATGAATAACATGTTTTTCAATGGCAAAAGTCAATGAATATTGTAAATGCACAAACAGTAATTTCTCCGCATTGCAAGGTGCAATTCTGAAATTTTTTGCTTTTTCCTGCTGCTCTTAGCATGATAAAGAAGATTCAAAGAGAGTGAGATGCCAGCTCCTTTCATTCAGTCAGTAGCTTCAATCATTTCTGGACATTTTTCAATGGCAAAAATCAATGAATATTGTAAATGCACAAACAGTAATTTCTCCGCATTGCAAGTTGCAATTCTGAAATTTTTTGCTTTTTCCTGCTCCTCTTAGCATGATAAAGAAGATTCAAAGAGAGTGAGATGCCAGCTCCTTTCATTCAGTCAGTAGCTTCAATCATTTCTGGACGTTTTTCAATGGCAAAAATCAATGAATATTGTAAATGCACAAACAGTAATTTCTCCGCATTGCAAGGTGCAATTCTGAAATTTTTTGCTTTTTCCTGCTCCTCTTAGCATGATAAAGAAGATTCAAAGAGAGTGAGATGCCTGCTCCTTTCATTCAGTCAGTAGCTTCAAACATTTCTGGTATATGAATAGCATGATGTTTTTCAATGGCAAAAATCAATGAATATTGTAAATGCACAAACAGTAATTTCTCCGCATTGCAAGATGCAATTCTGAAATTTTTTGCTTTTTCCTGCTCCTCTTAGCATGATAAAGAAGATTCAAAGAGAGTGAGATGCCAGCTCCTTTCATTCAGTCAGTAGCTTCAATCATTTCTGGACGTTTTTCAATGGCAAAAATCAATGAATATTGTAAATGCACAAACAGTAATTTCTCCGCATTGCAAGGTGCAATTCTGAAATTTTTTGCTTTTTCCTGCTCCTCTTAGCATGATAAAGAAGATTCAAAGACAGTGAGATGCCAGCTCCTTTCATTCAGTCAGTAGCTTCAAACATTTCTGGTATATGAATAACATGATGTTTTTCAATGGCAAAAATCAATGAATATTGTAAATGCACAAACAGTAATTTCTCCGCATTGCAAGGTGCAATTCTGAAATTTTTTGCTTTTTCCTGCTCCTCTTAGCATGATAAAGAAGATTCAAAGAGAGTGAGATGCCAGCTCCTTTCATTCAGTCAGTAGCTTCAAACATTTCTGGTATATGAAGAACATGTTTTTCAATGGCAAAAATCAATGAATATTGTAAATGCACAAACAGTATTTTCTCCGCATTGCAAGGTGCAATTCTGAAATTTTTTGCTTTTTCCTGCTCCTCTTAGCATGATAAAGAAGATTCAAAGAGAGTGAGATGCCAGCTCCTTTCATTCAGTCAGTAGCTTCAAACATTTCTGGTATATGAATATGATGTTTTTCAATGGCAAAAATCAATGAATATTGTAAATGCACAAACAGTAATTTCTCCGCATTGCAAGGTGCAATTCTGAAATTTTTTGCTTTTTCCTGCTCCTCTTAGCATGATAAAGAAGATTCAAAGAGAGTGAGATGCCAGCTCCTTTCATTCAGTCAGTAGCTTCAATCATTTCTGGACGTTTTTCAATGGCAAAAATCAATGAATATTGTAAATGCACAAACAGTAATTTCTCCGCATTGCAAGGTGCAATTCTGAAATTTTTTGCTTTTTCCTGCTCCTCTTAGCATGATAAAGAAGATTCAAAGAGAGTGAGATGCCTGCTCCTTTCATTCAGTCAGTAGCTTCAAACATTTCTGGTATATGAATAACATGATGTTTTTCAATGGCAAAAATCAATGAATATTGTAAATGCACAAACAGTAATTTCTCCGCATTGCAAGGTGCAATTCTGAAATTTTTTGCTTTTTCCTGCTCCTCTTGCATGATAAAGAAGATTCAAAGAGAGTGAGATGCCAGCTCCTTTCATTCAGTCAGTAGCTTCAAACATTTCTGGTATATGAATAACATGTTTTTCAATGGCAAAAGTCAATGAATATTGTAAATGCACAAACAGTAATTTCTCCGCATTGCAAGGTGCAATTCTGAAATTTTTTGCTTTTTCCTGCTGCTCTTAGCATGATAAAGAAGATTCAAAGAGAGTGAGATGCCAGCTCCTTTCATTCAGTCAGTAGCTTCAATCATTTCTGGACATTTTTCAATGGCAAAAATCAATGAATATTGTAAATGCACAAACAGTAATTTCTCCGCATTGCAAGTTGCAATTCTGAAATTTTTTGCTTTTTCCTGCTCCTCTTAGCATGATAAAGAAGATTCAAAGAGAGTGAGATGCCAGCTCCTTTCATTCAGTCAGTAGCTTCAATCATTTCTGGACGTTTTTCAATGGCAAAAATCAATGAATATTGTAAATGCACAAACAGTAATTTCTCCGCATTGCAAGGTGCAATTCTGAAATTTTTTGCTTTTTCCTGCTCCTCTTAGCATGATAAAGAAGATTCAAAGAGAGTGAGATGCCTGCTCCTTTCATTCAGTCAGTAGCTTCAAACATTTCTGGTATATGAATAGCATGATGTTTTTCAATGGCAAAAATCAATGAATATTGTAAATGCACAAACAGTAATTTCTCCGCATTGCAAGATGCAATTCTGAAATTTTTTGCTTTTTCCTGCTCCTCTTAGCATGATAAAGAAGATTCAAAGAGAGTGAGATGCCAGCTCCTTTCATTCAGTCAGTAGCTTCAATCATTTCTGGACGTTTTTCAATGGCAAAAATCAATGAATATTGTAAATGCACAAACAGTAATTTCTCCGCATTGCAAGGTGCAATTCTGAAATTTTTTGCTTTTTCCTGCTCCTCTTAGCATGATAAAGAAGATTCAAAGACAGTGAGATGCCAGCTCCTTTCATTCAGTCAGTAGCTTCAAACATTTCTGGTATATGAATAACATGATGTTTTTCAATGGCAAAAATCAATGAATATTGTAAATGCACAAACAGTAATTTCTCCGCATTGCAAGGTGCAATTCTGAAATTTTTTGCTTTTTCCTGCTCCTCTTAGCATGATAAAGAAGATTCAAAGAGAGTGAGATGCCAGCTCCTTTCATTCAGTCAGTAGCTTCAAACATTTCTGGTATATGAAGAACATGTTTTTCAATGGCAAAAATCAATGAATATTGTAAATGCACAAACAGTATTTTCTCCGCATTGCAAGGTGCAATTCTGAAATTTTTTGCTTTTTCCTGCTCCTCTTAGCATGATAAAGAAGATTCAAAGAGAGTGAGATGCCAGCTCCTTTCATTCAGTCAGTAGCTTCAAACATTTCTGGTATATGAATATGATGTTTTTCAATGGCAAAAATCAATGAATATTGTAAATGCACAAACAGTAATTTCTCCGCATTGCAAGGTGCAATTCTGAATTTTTTTGCTTTTTCCTGCTCCTCTTAGCATGGTAAAGAAGATTCAAAGAGAGTGAGATGCCAGCTCCTTTCATTCAGTCAGTAGCTTCAATCATTTCTGGACGTTTTTCAATGGCAAAAATCAATGAATATTGTAAATGCACAAACAGTAATTTCTCCGCATTGCAAGGTGCAATTCTGAAATTTTTTGCTTTTTCCTGCTCCTCTTAGCATGATAAAGAAGATTCAAAGAGAGTGAGATGCCAGCTCCTTTCATTCAGTCAGTAGCTTCAATCATTTCTGGACGTTTTTCAATGGCAAAAATCAATGAATATTGTAAATGCACAAACAGTAATTTCTCCGCATTGCAAGGTGCAATTCTGAAATTTTTTGCTTTTTCCTGCTCCTCTTGCATGATAAAGAAGATTCAAAGAGAGTGAGATGCCAGCTCCTTTCATTCAGTCAGTAGCTTCAAACATTTCTGGTATATGAATAACATGTTTTTCAATGGCAAAAGTCAATGAATATTGTAAATGCACAAACAGTAATTTCTCCGCATTGCAAGGTGCAATTCTGAAATTTTTTGCTTTTTCCTGCTCCTCTTAGCATGATAAAGAAGATTCAAAGAGAGTGAGATGCCAGCTCCTTTCATTCAGTCAGTAGCTTCAATCATTTCTGGACATTTTTCAATGGCAAAAATCAATGAATATTGTAAATGCACAAACAGTAATTTCTCCGCATTGCAAGGTGCAATTCTGAAATTTTTTGCTTTTTCCTGCTCCTCTTAGCATGATAAAGAAGATTCAAAGAGAGTGAGATGCCAGCTCCTTTCATTCAGTCAGTAGCTTCAATCATTTCTGGACGTTTTTCAATGGCAAAAATCAATGAATATTGTAAATGCACAAACAGTAATTTCTCCGCATTGCAAGGTGCAATTCTGAAATTTTTTGCTTTTTCCTGCTCCTCTTAGCATGATAAAGAAGATTCAAAGACAGTGAGATGCCAGCTCCTTTCATTCAGTCAGTAGCTTCAAACATTTCTGGTATATGAATAACATGATGTTTTTCAATGGCAAAAATCAATGAATATTGTAAATGCACAAACAGTAATTTCTCCGCATTGCAAGGTGCAATTCTGAAATTTTTTGCTTTTTCCTGCTCCTCTTAGCATGATAAAGAAGATTCAAAGAGAGTGAGATGCCAGCTCCTTTCATTCAGTCAGTAGCTTCAAACATTTCTGGTATATGAATATGATGTTTTTCAATGGCAAAAATCAATGAATATTGTAAATGCACAAACAGTAATTTCTCCGCATTGCAAGGTGCAATTCTGAATTTTTTTGCTTTTTCCTGCTCCTCTTAGCATGGTAAAGAAGATTCAAAGAGAGTGAGATGCCAGCTCCTTTCATTCAGTCAGTAGCTTCAATCATTTCTGGACGTTTTTCAATGGCAAAAATCAATGAATATTGTAAATGCACAAACAGTAATTTCTCCGCATTGCAAGGTGCAATTCTGAAATTTTTTGCTTTTTCCTGCTCCTCTTAGCATGATAAAGAAGATTCAAAGAGAGTGAGATGCCAGCTCCTTTCATTCAGTCAGTAGCTTCAATCATTTCTGGACGTTTTTCAATGGCAAAAATCAATGAATATTGTAAATGCACAAACAGTAATTTCTCCGCATTGCAAGGTGCAATTCTGAAATTTTTTGCTTTTTCCTGCTCCTCTTGCATGATAAAGAAGATTCAAAGAGAGTGAGATGCCAGCTCCTTTCATTCAGTCAGTAGCTTCAAACATTTCTGGTATATGAATAACATGTTTTTCAATGGCAAAAGTCAATGAATATTGTAAATGCACAAACAGTAATTTCTCCGCATTGCAAGGTGCAATTCTGAAATTTTTTGCTTTTTCCTGCTCCTCTTAGCATGATAAAGAAGATTCAAAGAGAGTGAGATGCCAGCTCCTTTCATTCAGTCAGTAGCTTCAATCATTTCTGGACATTTTTCAATGGCAAAAATCAATGAATATTGTAAATGCACAAACAGTAATTTCTCCGCATTGCAAGGTGCAATTCTGAAATTTTTTGCTTTTTCCTGCTCCTCTTAGCATGATAAAGAAGATTCAAAGAGAGTGAGATGCCAGCTCCTTTCATTCAGTCAGTAGCTTCAATCATTTCTGGACGTTTTTCAATGGCAAAAATCAATGAATATTGTAAATGCACAAACAGTAATTTCTCCGCATTGCAAGGTGCAATTCTGAAATTTTTTGCTTTTTCCTGCTCCTCTTAGCATGATAAAGAAGATTCAAAGACAGTGAGATGCCAGCTCCTTTCATTCAGTCAGTAGCTTCAAACATTTCTGGTATATGAATAACATGATGTTTTTCAATGGCAAAAATCAATGAATATTGTAAATGCACAAACAGTAATTTCTCCGCATTGCAAGGTGCAATTCTGAAATTTTTTGCTTTTTCCTGCTCCTCTTAGCATGATAAAGAAGATTCAAAGAGAGTGAGATGCCAGCTCCTTTCATTCAGTCAGTAGCTTCAAACATTTCTGGTATGTGAATAACATGTTTTTCAATGGCAAAAATCAATGAATATTGTAAATGCACAAACAGTAATTTCTCCACATTGCAGGGTGCAATTCTGAAATTTTTTGCTTTTTCCTGCTCCTCTTAGCATGGTAAAGAAGATTCAAAGAGAGTGAGATGCCAGCTCCTTTCATTCAGTCAGTAGCTTCAATCATTTCTGGACGTTTTTCAATGGCAAAAATCAATGAATATTGTAAATGCACAAACAGTAATTTCTCCGCATTGCAAGGTGCAATTCTGAAATTTTTTGCTTTTTCCTGCTCCTCTTAGCATGATAAAGAAGATTCAAAGAGAGTGAGATGCCAGCTCCTTTCATTCAGTCAGTAGCTTCAATCATTTCTGGACGTTTTTCAATGGCAAAAATCAATGAATATTGTAAATGCACAAACAGTAATTTCTCCGCATTGCAAGGTGCAATTCTGAAATTTTTTGCTTTTTCCTGCTCCTCTTAGCATGATAAAGAAGATTCAAAGAGAGTGAGATGCCAGCTCCTTTCATTCAGTCAGTAGCTTCAATCATTTCTGGACGTTTTTCAATGGCAAAAATCAATGAATATTGTAAATGCACAAACAGTAATTTCTCCGCATTGCAAGGTGCAATTCTGAAATTTTTTGCTTTTTCCTGCTCCTCTTAGCATGGTAAAGAAGATTCAAAGAGAGTGAGATGCCAGCTCCTTTCATTCAGTCAGTAGCTTCAATCATTTCTGGACGTTTTTCAATGGCAAAAATCAATGAATATTGTAAATGCACAAACAGTAATTTCTCCGCATTGCAAGGTGCAATTCTGAAATTTTTTTCTTTTTCCTGCTCCTCTTAGCATGATAAAGAAGATTCAAAGAGAGTGAGATGCCAGCTCCTTTCATTCAGTCAGTAGCTTCAAACATTTCTGGTATATGAATAACATGATGTTTTTCAATGGCAAAAATCAATGAATATTGTAAATGCACAAACAGTAATTTCTCCGCATTGCAAGGTGCAATTCTGAAATTTTTTGCTTTTTCCTGCTCCTCTTAGCATGATAAAGAATATTCAAAGAGAGTGAGATGCCAGCTCCTTTCATTCAGTCAGTAGCTTCAAACATTTCTGGTATATGAATAACATGTTTTTCAATGGCAAAAATCAATGAATATTGTAAATGCACAAACAGTAATTTCTCCGCATTGCAAGGTGCAATTCTGAAATTTTTTGCTTTTTCCTGCTCCTCTTAGCATGATAAAGAAGATTCAAAGAGAGTGAGATGCCAGCTCCTTTCTTTCAGTCAGTAGCTTCAAACATTTCTGGTATATGAATAACATGATGTTTTTCAATGGCAAAAATCAATAAATATTGTAAATGCACAAACAGTAATTTCTCCGCATTGCAAGGTGCAATTCTGAAATTTTTTGCTTTTTCCTGCTCCTCTTAGCATGGTAAAGAAGATTCAAAGAGAGTGAGATGCCAGCTCCTTTCATTCAGTCAGTAGCTTCAATCATTTCTGGACGTTTTTCAATGGCAAAAATCAATGAATATTGTAAATGCACAAACAGTAATTTCTCCGCATTGCAAGGTGCAATTCTGAAATTTTTTGCTTTTTCCTGCTCCTCTTAGCATGATAAAGAAGATTCAAAGAGAGTGAGATGCCAGCTCCTTTCATTCAGTCAGTAGCTTCAATCATTTCTGGACGTTTTTCAATGGCAAAAATCAATGAATATTGTAAATGCACAAACAGTAATTTCTCCGCATTGCAAGGTGCAATTCTGAAATTTTTTGCTTTTTCCTGCTCCTCTTAGCATGATAAAGAAGATTCAAAGAGAGTGAGATGCCAGCTCCTTTCATTCAGTCAGTAGCTTCAATCATTTCTGGACGTTTTTCAATGGCAAAAATCAATGAATATTGTAAATGCACAAACAGTAATTTCTCCGCATTGCAAGATGCAATTCTGAAATTTTTTGCTTTTTCCTGCTCCTCTTAGCATGATAAAGAAGATTCAAAGAGAGTGAGATGCCAGCTCCTTTCATTGTCAGTAGCTTCAATCATTTCTGGACGTTTTTCAATGGCAAAAATCAATGAATATTGTAAATGCACAAACAGTAATTTCTCCGCATTGCAAGGTGCAATTCTGAAATTTTTTGCTTTTTCCTGCTCCTCTTAGCATGATAAAGAAGATTCAAAGAGAGTGAGATGCCAGCTCCTTTCATTCAGTCAGTAGCTTCAAACATTTCTGGTATATGAATAACATGATGTTTTTCAATGGCAAAAATCAATGAATATTGTAAATGCACAAACAGTAATTTCTCCGCATTGCAAGGTGCAATTCTGAAATTTTTTGCTTTTTCCTGCTCCTCTTAGCATGATAAAGAAGATTCAAAGAGAGTGAGATGCCAGCTCCTTTCATTCAGTCAGTAGCTTCAATCATTTCTGGACGTTTTTCAATGGCAAAAATCAATGAATATTGTAAATGCACAAACAGTAATTTCTCCGCATTGCAAGGTGTAATTCTGAAATTTTTTGCTTTTTCCTGCTCCTCTTAGCATGATAAAGAAGATTCAAAGAGAGTGAGATGCCAGCTCCTTTCATTCAGTCAGTAGCTTCAAACATTTCTGGTGTATGAATAACATGATGTTTTTCAATGGCAAAAATCAATGAATATTGTAAATGCACAAACAGTAATTTCTCCGCATTGCAAGGTGCAATTCTGAAATTTTTTGCTTTTTCCTGCTCCTCTTAGCATGATAAAGAAGATTCAAAGAGAGTGAGATGCCAGCTCCTTTCTTTCAGTCAGTAGCTTCAATCATTTCTGGACGTTTTTCAATGGCAAAAATCAATGAATATTGTAAATGCACAAACAGTAATTTCTCCGCATTGCAAGGTGCAATTCTGAAATTTTTTGCTTTTTCCTGCTCCTCTTAGCATGATAAAGAAGATTCAAAGAGAGTGAGATGCCAGCTTCTTTCATTCAGTCAGTAGCTTCAATCATTTCTGGTATATGAATAACATGATGTTTTTCAATGGCAAAAATCAATGAATATTGTAAATGCACAAACAGTAATTTCTCCGCATTGCAAGGTGCAATTCTGAAATTTTTTGCTTTTTCCTGCTCCTCTTAGCATGATAAAGAATATTCAAAGAGAGTGAGATGCCAGCTCCTTTCATTCAGTCAGTAGCTTCAATCATTTCTGGTATTTGAATAACATGATGTTTTTCAATGGCAAAAATCAATGAATATTGTAAATGCACAAACAGTAATTTCTCCGCATTGCAAGGTGCAATTCTGAAATTTTTTGCTTTTTCCTGCTCCTCTTAGCATGATAAAGAAGATTCAAAGAGAGTGAGATGCCAGCTCCTTTCTTTCAGTCAGTAGCTTCAAACATTTCTGGTATATGAATAACATGATGTTTTTCAATGGCAAAAATCAATGAATATTGTAAATGCACAAACAGTAATTTCTCCGCATTGCAAGGTGCAATTCTGAAATTTTTTGCTTTTTCCTGCTCCTCTTAGCATGATAAAGAAGATTCAAAGAGAGTGAGATGTCAGCTCCTTTCATTCAGTCAGTAGCTTCAATCATTTCTGGACGTTTTTCAATGGCAAAAATCAATGAATATTGTAAATGCACAAACAGTAATTTCTCCGCATTGCAAGGTGCAATTCTGAAATTTTTTGCTTTTTCCTGCTCCTCTTAGCATGATAAAGAAGATTCAAAGAGAGTGAGATGCCAGCTCCTTTCATTCAGTCAGTAGCTTCAATCATTTCTGGACGTTTTTCAATGGCAAAAATCAATGAATATTGTAAATGCACAAACAGTAATTTCTCCGCATTGCAAGGTGCAATTCTGAAATTTTTTGCTTTTTCCTGCTCCTCTTAGCATGATAAAGAAGATTCAAAGAGAGTGAGATGCCAGCTCCTTTCATTCAGTCAGTAGCTTCAATCATTTCTGGACGTTTTTCAATGGCAAAAATCAATGAATATTGTAAATGCACAAACAGTAATTTCTCCGCATTGCAAGATGCAATTCTGAAATTTTTTGCTTTTTCCTGCTCCTCTTAGCATGATAAAGAAGATTCAAAGAGAGTGAGATGCCAGCTCCTTTCATTGTCAGTAGCTTCAATCATTTCTGGACGTTTTTCAATGGCAAAAATCAATGAATATTGTAAATGCACAAACAGTAATTTCTCCGCATTGCAAGGTGCAATTCTGAAATTTTTTGCTTTTTCCTGCTCCTCTTAGCATGATAAAGAAGATTCAAAGAGAGTGAGATGCCAGCTCCTTTCATTCAGTCAGTAGCTTCAAACATTTCTGGTATATGAATAACATGATGTTTTTCAATGGCAAAAATCAATGAATATTGTAAATGCACAAACAGTAATTTCTCCGCATTGCAAGGTGCAATTCTGAAATTTTTTGCTTTTTCCTGCTCCTCTTAGCATGATAAAGAAGATTCAAAGAGAGTGAGATGCCAGCTCCTTTCATTCAGTCAGTAGCTTCAATCATTTCTGGACGTTTTTCAATGGCAAAAATCAATGAATATTGTAAATGCACAAACAGTAATTTCTCCGCATTGCAAGGTGTAATTCTGAAATTTTTTGCTTTTTCCTGCTCCTCTTAGCATGATAAAGAAGATTCAAAGAGAGTGAGATGCCAGCTCCTTTCATTCAGTCAGTAGCTTCAAACATTTCTGGTGTATGAATAACATGATGTTTTTCAATGGCAAAAATCAATGAATATTGTAAATGCACAAACAGTAATTTCTCCGCATTGCAAGGTGCAATTCTGAAATTTTTTGCTTTTTCCTGCTCCTCTTAGCATGATAAAGAAGATTCAAAGAGAGTGAGATGCCAGCTCCTTTCTTTCAGTCAGTAGCTTCAATCATTTCTGGACGTTTTTCAATGGCAAAAATCAATGAATATTGTAAATGCACAAACAGTAATTTCTCCGCATTGCAAGGTGCAATTCTGAAATTTTTTGCTTTTTCCTGCTCCTCTTAGCATGATAAAGAAGATTCAAAGAGAGTGAGATGCCAGCTTCTTTCATTCAGTCAGTAGCTTCAATCATTTCTGGTATATGAATAACATGATGTTTTTCAATGGCAAAAATCAATGAATATTGTAAATGCACAAACAGTAATTTCTCCGCATTGCAAGGTGCAATTCTGAAATTTTTTGCTTTTTCCTGCTCCTCTTAGCATGATAAAGAATATTCAAAGAGAGTGAGATGCCAGCTCCTTTCATTCAGTCAGTAGCTTCAATCATTTCTGGTATTTGAATAACATGATGTTTTTCAATGGCAAAAATCAATGAATATTGTAAATGCACAAACAGTAATTTCTCCGCATTGCAAGGTGCAATTCTGAAATTTTTTGCTTTTTCCTGCTCCTCTTAGCATGATAAAGAAGATTCAAAGAGAGTGAGATGCCAGCTCCTTTCTTTCAGTCAGTAGCTTCAAACATTTCTGGTATATGAATAACATGATGTTTTTCAATGGCAAAAATCAATGAATATTGTAAATGCACAAACAGTAATTTCTCCGCATTGCAAGGTGCAATTCTGAAATTTTTTGCTTTTTCCTGCTCCTCTTAGCATGATAAAGAAGACTCAAAGAGAGTGAGATGCCAGCTCCTTTCATTCAGTCAGTAGCTTCAATCATTTCTGGACGTTTTTCAATGGCAAAAATCAATGAATATTGTAAATGCACAAACAGTAATTTCTCCGCATTGCAAGGTGTAATTCTGAAATTTTTTGCTTTTTCCTGCTCCTCTTAGCATGATAAAGAAGATTCAAAGAGAGTGAGATGCCAGCTCCTTTCAGTCAGTAGCTTCAAACATTTCTGGTGTATGAATAACATGATGTTTTTCAATGGCAAAAATCAATGAATATTGTAAATGCACAAACAGTAATTTCTCCGCATTGCAAGGTGCAATTCTGAAATTTTTTGCTTTTTCCTGCTCCTCTTAGCATGATAAAGAAGATTCAAAGAGAGTGAGATGCCAGCTCCTTTCTTTCAGTCAGTAGCTTCAATCATTTCTGGACGTTTTTCAATGGCAAAAATCAATGAATATTGTAAATGCACAAACAGTAATTTCTCCGCATTGCAAGGTGCAATTCTGAAATTTTTTGCTTTTTCCTGCTCCTCTTAGCATGATAAAGAAGATTCAAAGAGAGTGAGATGCCAGCTCCTTTCATTCAGTCAGTAGCTTCAATCATTTCTGGTATATGAATAACATGATGTTTTTCAATGGCAAAAATCAATGAATATTGTAAATGCACAAACAGTAATTTCTCCGCATTGCAAGGTGCAATTCTGAAATTTTTTGCTTTTTCCTGCTCCTCTTAGCATGATAAAAAAGATTCAAAGAGAGTGAGATGCCAGCTCCTTTCATTCAGTCAGTAGCTTCAATCATTTCTGGTATATGAATAACATGATGTTTTTCAATGGCAAAAATCAATGAATATTGTAAATGCACAAACAGTAATTTCTCCGCATTGCAAGGTGCAATTCTGAAATTTTTTGCTTTTTCCTGCTCCTCTTAGCATGATAAAGAAGATTCAAAGAGAGTGAGATGCCAGCTCCTTTCATTCAGATGTTTTTCAATGGCAAAAATCAATGAATATTGTAAATGCACAAACAGTAATTTCTCCGCATTGCAAGGTGCAATTCTGAAATTTTTTGCTTTTTCCTGCTCCTCTTAGCATGATAAAGAAGATTCAAAGAGAGTGAGATGCCAGCTCCTTTCATTCAGTCAGTAGCTTCAATCATTTCTGGACGTTTTTCAATCCCAAAAATCAATGAATATTGTAAATGCACAAACAGTAATTTCTCCGCATTGCAAGGTGCAATTCTGAAATTTTTTGCTTTTTCCTGCTCCTCTTAGCATGATAAAAAAGATTCAAAGAGAGTGAGATGCCAGCTCCTTTCATTCAGTCAGTAGCTTCAAACATTTCTGGTATATGAATAACATGATGTTTTTCAATGGCAAAAATCAATGAATATTGTAAATGCACAAACAGTAATTTCTCCGCATTGCAAGGTGCAATTCTGAAATTTTTTGCTTTCTCCTGCTCCTCTTAGCATGACAAAGAAGATTCAAAGAGAGTGAGATGCCAGCTCCTTTCATTCAGTCATTAGCTTCAATCATTTCTGGACGTTTTTCAATGGCAAAAATCAATGAATATTGTAAATGCACAAACAGTAATTTCTCCGCATTGCAAGGTGCAATTCTGAAATTTTTTGCTTTTTCCTGCTCCTCTTAGCATGATAAAGAAGATTCAAAGAGAGTGAGATGCCAGCTCCTTTCATTCAGTCAGTAGCTTCAATCATTTCTGGACGTTTTTCAATGGCAAAAATCAATGAATATTGTAAATGCACAAACAGTAATTTCTCCGCATTGCAAGGTGCAATTCTGAAATTTTTTGCTTTTTCCTGCTCCTCTTAGCATGATAAAGAAGATTCAAAGAGAGTGAGATGCCAGCTCCTTTCATTCAGTCAGTAGCTTCAATCATTTCTGGACGTTTTTCAATGGCAAAAATCAATGAATATTGTAAAAGCACAAACAGTAATTTCTCCGCATTGCAAGATGCAATTCTGAAATTTTTTGCTTTTTCCTGCTCCTCTTAGCATGATAAAGAAGATTCAAAGAGAGTGAGATGCCAGCTCCTTTCATTCAGTCAGTAGCTTCAATCATTTCTGGACGTTTTTCAATGGCAAAAATCAATGAATATTGTAAATGCACAAACAGTAATTTCTCCGCATTGCAAGGTGCAATTCTGAAATTTTTTGCTTTTTCCTGCTCCTCTTAGCATGATAAAGAAGATTCAAAGAGAGTGAGATGCCAGCTCCTTTCATTCAGTCAGTAGCTTCAAACATTTCTGGTATATGAATAACATGATGTTTTTCAATGGCAAAAATCAATGAATATTGTAAATGCACAAACAGTAATTTCTCCGCATTGCAAGGTGCAATTCTGAAATTTTTTGCTTTTTCCTGCTCCTCTTAGCATGATAAAGAAGATTCAAAGAGAGTGAGATGCCAGCTCCTTTCATTCAGTCAGTAGCTTCAAACATTTCTGGTATATGAATAACATGTTTTTCAATGGCAAAAATCAATGAATATTGTAAATGCGCAAACAGTAATTTCTCCGCATTGCAAGGTGCAATTCTGAAATTTTTTGCTTTTTCCTGCTCCTCTTAGCATGATAAAGAAGATTCAAAGAGAGTGAGATGCCAGCTCTTTTCATTCAGTCAGTAGCTTCAATCATTTCTTGACGTTTTTCAATGGCAAAAATCAATGAATATTGTAAATGCACAAACAGTAATTTCTCCGCATTGCAAGGTGCAATTCTGAAATTTTTTGCTTTTTCCTGCTCCTCTTAGCATGATAAAGAAGATTCAAAGAGAGTGAGATGCCAGCTCCTTTCATTCAGTCAGTAGCTACAAACATTTCTGGTATATGAATAACATGATGTTTTTCAATGGCAAAAATCAATGAATATTGTAAATGCACAAACAGTAATTTCTCCGCATTGCAAGGTGCAATTCTGAAATTTTTTGCTTTTTCCTGCTCCTCTTAGCATGATAAAGAAGATTCAAAGAGAGTGAGATGCCAGCTCCTTTCATTCAGTCAGTAGCTTCAATCATTTCTGGACGTTTTTCAATGGCAAAAATCAATGAATATTGTAAATGCACAAACAGTAATTTCTCAGCATTGCAAGGTGCAATTCTGAAATTTTTTGCTTTTTCCTGCTCCTCTTAGCATGATAAAGAAGATTCAAAGAGAGTGAGATGCCTGCTCCTTTCATTCAGTCAGTAGCTTCAAACATTTCTGGTATATGAATAACATGATGTTTTTCAATGGCAAAAATCAATGAATATTGTAAATGCACAAACAGTAATTTCTCCGCAGTGCAAGGTGCAATTCTGAAATTTTTTGCTTTTTCCTGCTCCTCTTGCATGATAAAGAAGATTCAAAGAGAGTGAGATGCCAGCTCCTTTCATTCAGTCAGTAGCTTCAAACATTTCTGGTATATGAATAACATGTTTTTCAATGGCAAAAGTCAATGAATATTGTAAATGCACAAACAGTAATTTCTCCGCATTGCAAGGTGCAATTCTGAAATTTTTTGCTTTTTCCTGCTCCTCTTAGCATGATAAAGAAGATTCAAAGAGAGTGAGATGCCAGCTCCTTTCATTCAGTCAGTAGCTTCAATCATTTCTGGACATTTTTCAATGGCAAAAATCAATGAATATTGTAAATGCACAAACAGTAATTTCTCCGCATTGCAAGGTGCAATTCTGAAATTTTTTGCTTTTTCCTGCTCCTCTTATCATGATAAAGAAGATTCAAAGAGAGTGAGATGCCAGCTCCTTTCATTCAGTCAGTAGCTTCAATCATTTCTGGACGTTTTTCAATGGCAAAAATCAATGAATATTGTAAATGCACAAACAGTAATTTCTCCGCATTGCAAGGTGCAATTCTGAAATTTTTTGCTTTTTCCTGCTCCTCTTAGCATGATAAAGAAGATTCAAAGACAGTGAGATGCCAGCTCCTTTCATTCAGTCAGTAGCTTCAAACATTTCTGGTATATGAATAACATGATGTTTTTCAATGGCAAAAATCAATGAATATTGTAAATGCACAAACAGTAATTTCTCCGCATTGCAAGGTGCAATTCTGAAATTTTTTGCTTTTTCCTGCTCCTCTTAGCATGATAAAGAAGATTCAAAGAGAGTGAGATGCCAGCTCCTTTCATTCAGTCAGTAGCTTCAAACATTTCTGGTATATGAAGAACATGTTTTTCAATGGCAAAAATCAATGAATATTGTAAATGCACAAACAGTAATTTCTCCGCATTGCAAGGTGCAATTCTGAAATTTTTTGCTTTTTCCTGCTCCTCTTAGCATGATAAAGAAGATTCAAAGAGAGTGAGATGCCAGCTCCTTTCATTCAGTCAGTAGCTTCAAACATTTCTGGTATATGAATATGATGTTTTTCAATGGCAAAAATCAATGAATATTGTAAATGCACAAACAGTAATTTCTCCGCATTGCAAGGTGCAATTCTGAAATTTTTTGCTTTTTCCTGCTCCTCTTAGCATGACAAAGAAGATTCAAAGAGAGTGAGATGCCAGCTCCTTTCATTCAGTCATTAGCTTCAATCATTTCTGGACGTTTTTCAATGGCAAAAATCAATGAATATTGTAAATGCACAAACAGTAATTTCTCCGCATTGCAAGGTGCAATTCTGAAATTTTTTGCTTTTTCCTGCTCCTCTTAGCATGATAAAGAAGATTCAAAGAGAGTGAGATGCCAGCTCCTTTCATTCAGTCAGTAGCTTCAATCATTTCTGGACGTTTTTCAATGGCAAAAATCAATGAATATTGTAAATGCACAAACAGTAATTTCTCCGCATTGCAAGGTGCAATTCTGAAATTTTTTGCTTTTTCCTGCTCCTCTTAGCATGATAAAGAAGATTCAAAGAGAGTGAGATGCCAGCTCCTTTCATTCAGTCAGTAGCTTCAATCATTTCTGGACGTTTTTCAATGGCAAAAATCAATGAATATCGTAAATGCACAAACAGTAATTTCTCCGCATTGCAAGATGCAATTCTGAAATTTTTTGCTTTTTCCTGCTCCTCTTAGCATGATAAAGAAGATTCAAAGAGAGTGAGATGCCAGCTCCTTTCATTCAGTCAGTAGCTTCAATCATTTCTGGACGTTTTTCAATGGCAAAAATCAATGAATATTGTAAATGCACAAACAGTAATTTCTCCGCATTGCAAGGTGCAATTCTGAAATTTTTTGCTTTTTCCTGCTCCTCTTAGCATGATAAAGAAGATTCAAAGAGAGTGAGATGCCAGCTCCTTTCATTCAGTCAGTAGCTTCAAACATTTCTGGTATATGAATAACATGATGTTTTTCAATGGCAAAAATCAATGAATATTGTAAATGCACAAACAGTAATTTCTCCGCATTGCAAGGTGCAATTCTGAAATTTTTTGCTTTTTCCTGCTCCTCTTAGCATGATAAAGAAGATTCAAAGAGAGTGAGATGCCAGCTCCTTTCATTCAGTCAGTAGCTTCAAACATTTCTGGTATATGAATAACATGTTTTTCAATGGCAAAAATCAATGAATATTGTAAATGCGCAAACAGTAATTTCTCCGCATTGCAAGGTGCAATTCTGAAATTTTTTGCTTTTTCCTGCTCCTCTTAGCATGATAAAGAAGATTCAAAGAGAGTGAGATGCCAGCTCTTTTCATTCAGTCAGTAGCTTCAATCATTTCTGGACGTTTTTCAATGGCAAAAATCAATGAATATTGTAAATGCACAAACAGTAATTTCTCCGCATTGCAAGGTGCAATTCTGAAATTTTTTGCTTTTTCCTGCTCCTCTTAGCATGATAAAGAAGATTCAAAGAGAGTGAGATGCCAGCTCCTTTCATTCAGTCAGTAGCTTCAAACATTTCTGGTATATGAATAACATGATGTTTTTCAATGGCAAAAATCAATGAATATTGTAAATGCACAAACAGTAATTTCTCCGCATTGCAAGGTGCAATTCTGAAATTTTTTGCTTTTTCCTGCTCCTCTTAGCATGATAAAGAAGATTCAAAGAGAGTGAGATGCCAGCTCCTTTCATTCAGTCAGTAGCTTCAATCATTTCTGGACGTTTTTCAATGGCAAAAATCAATGAATATTGTAAATGCACAAACAGTAATTTCTCAGCATTGCAAGGTGCAATTCTGAAATTTTTTGCTTTTTCCTGCTCCTCTTAGCATGATAAAGAAGATTCAAAGAGAGTGAGATGCCTGCTCCTTTCATTCAGTCAGTAGCTTCAAACATTTCTGGTATATGAATAACATGATGTTTTTCAATGGCAAAAATCAATGAATATTGTAAATGCACAAACAGTAATTTCTCCGCATTGCAAGGTGCAATTCTGAAATTTTTTGCTTTTTCCTGCTCCTCTTGCATGATAAAGAAGATTCAAAGAGAGTGAGATGCCAGCTCCTTTCATTCAGTCAGTAGCTTCAAACATTTCTGGTATATGAATAACATGTTTTTCAATGGCAAAAGTCAATGAATATTGTAAATGCACAAACAGTAATTTCTCCGCATTGCAAGGTGCAATTCTGAAATTTTTTGCTTTTTCCTGCTCCTCTTAGCATGATAAAGAAGATTCAAAGAGAGTGAGATGCCAGCTCCTTTCATTCAGTCAGTAGCTTCAATCATTTCTGGACATTTTTCAATGGCAAAAATCAATGAATATTGTAAATGCACAAACAGTAATTTCTCCGCATTGCAAGGTGCAATTCTGAAATTTTTTGCTTTTTCCTGCTCCTCTTAGCATGATAAAGAAGATTCAAAGAGAGTGAGATGCCAGCTCCTTTCATTCAGTCAGTAGCTTCAATCATTTCTGGACATTTTTCAATGGCAAAAATCAATGAATATTGTAAATGCACAAACAGTAATTTCTCCGCATTGCAAGGTGCAATTCTGAAATTTTTTGCTTTTTCCTGCTCCTCTTAGCATGATAAAGAAGATTCAAAGACAGTGAGATGCCAGCTCCTTTCATTCAGTCAGTAGCTTCAAACATTTCTGGTATATGAATAACATGATGTTTTTCAATGGCAAAAATCAATGAATATTGTAAATGCACAAACAGTAATTTCTCCGCATTGCAAGGTGCAATTCTGAAATTTTTTGCTTTTTCCTGCTCCTCTTAGCATGATAAAGAAGATTCAAAGAGAGTGAGATGCCAGCTCCTTTCATTCAGTCACTAGCTTCAAACATTTCTGGTATATGAAGAACATGTTTTTCAATGGCAAAAATCAATGAATATTGTAAATGCACAAACAGTAATTTCTCCGCATTGCAAGGTGCAATTCTGAAATTTTTTGCTTTTTCCTGCTCCTCTTAGCATGATAAAGAAGATTCAAAGAGAGTGAGATGCCAGCTCCTTTCATTCAGTCAGTAGCTTCAAACATTTCTGGTATATGAATATGATGTTTTTCAATGGCAAAAATCAATGAATATTGTAAATGCACAAACAGTAATTTCTCCGCATTGCAAGGTGCAATTCTGAAATTTTTTGCTTTTTCCTGCTCCTCTTAGCATGGTAAAGAAGATTCAAAGAGAGTGAGATGCCAGCTCCTTTCATTCAGTCAGTAGCTTCAATCATTTCTGGACGTTTTTCAATGGCAAAAATCAATGAATATTGTAAATGCACAAACAGTAATTTCTCCGCAATGCAAGGTGCAATTCTGAAATTTTTTGCTTTTTCCTGCTCCTCTTAGCATGATAAAGAAGATTCAAAGAGAGTGAGATGCCAGCTCCTTTCATTCAGTCAGTAGCTTCAATCATTTCTGGACGTTTTTCAATGGCAAAAATCAATGAATATTGTAAATGCACAAACAGTAATTTCTCCGCATTGCAAGGTGCAATTCTGAAATTTTTTGCTTTTTCCTGCTCCTCTTAGCATGATAAAGAAGATTCAAAGAGAGTGAGATGCCAGCTCCTTTCATTCAGTCAGTAGCTTCAATCATTTCTGGACGTTTTTCAATGGCAAAAATCAATGAATATTGTAAATGCACAAACAGTAATTTCTCCGCATTGCAAGATGCAATTCTGAAATTTTTTGCTTTTTCCTGCTCCTCTTAGCATGATAAAGAAGATTCAAAGAGAGTGAGATGCCAGCTCCTTTCATTCAGTCAGTAGCTTCAATCATTTCTGGACGTTTTTCAATGGCAAAAATCAATGAATATTGTAAACGCACAAACAGTAATTTCCCCGCATTGCAAGGTGCAATTCTGAAATTTTTTGCTTTTTCCTGCTCCTCTTAGCATGATAAAGAATATTCAAAGAGAGTGAGATGCCAGCGACTTTCATTCAGTCAGTAGCTTCAAACATTTCTGGTATATGAATAACATGATGTTTTTCAATGGCAAAAATCAATGAATATTGTAAATGCACAAACAGTAATTTCTCCGCATTGCAAGGTGCAATTCTGAAATTTTTTGCTTTTTCCTGCTCCTCTTAGCATGATAAAGAAGATTCAAAGAGAGTGAGATGCCAGCTCCTTTCATTCAGTCAGTAGCTTCAAACATTTCTGGTATATGAATAACATGTTTTTCAATGGCAAAAATCAATGAATATTGTAAATGCACAAACAGTAATTTCTCCGCATTGCAAGGTGCAATTCTGAAATTTTTTGCTTTTTCCTGCTCCTCTTAGCATGATAAAGAAGATTCAAAGAGAGTGAGATGCCAGCTCCTTTCATTCAGTCAGTAGCTTCAAACATTTCTGTTATATGAATAACATCATGTTTTTCAATGGCAAAAATCAATGAATATTGTAAATGCACAAACAGTAATTTCTCCGCATTGCAAGGTGCAATTCTGAAATTTTTTGCTTTTTCCTGTTCCTCTTAGCATGGTAAAGAAGATTCAAAGAGAGTGAGATGCCAGCTCCTTTCATTCAGTCAGTAGCTTCAATCATTTCTGGACGTTTTTCAATGGCAAAAATCAATGAATATTGTAAATGCACAAACAGTAATTTCTCCGCATTGCAAGGTGCAATTCTGAAATTTTTTGCTTTTTCCTGCTCCTCTTAGCATGATAAAGAAGATTCAAAGAGAGTGAGATGCCAGCTCCTTTCATTCAGTCAGTAGCTTCAATCATTTCTGGACGTTTTCCAATGGCAAAAATCATTGAATATTGTAAATGCACAAACAGTAATTTCTCCGCATTGCAAGGTGCAATTCTGAAATTTTTTGCTTTTTCCTGCTCCTCTTAGCATGATAAACAAGATTCAAAGAGAGTGAGATGCCAGCTCCTTTCATTCAGTCAGTAGCTTCAATCATTTCTGGACGTTTTTCAATGGCAAAAATCAATGAATATTGTAAATGCACAAACAGTAATTTCTCCGCATTGCAAGGTGCAATTCTGAAATTTTTTGCTTTTTCCTGCTCCTCTTAGCATGATAAAGAAGATTCAAAGAGAGTGAGATGCCAGCTCCTTTCATTCAGTCAGTAGCTTCAATCATTTCTGGACGTTTTTCAATGGCAAAAATCAATGAATATTGTAAATGCACAAACAGTAATTTCTCCGCATTTCAAGGTGCAATTCTGAAATTTTTTGCTTTTTCCTGCTCCTCTTAGCATGGTAAACAAGATTCAAAGAGAGTGAGATGCCAGCTCCTTTCATTCAGTCAGTAGCTTCAATCATTTCTGGACGTTTTTCAATGGCAAAAATCAATGAATATTGTAAATGCACAAACAGTAATTTCTCCGCATTGCAAGGTGCAATTCTGAAATTTTTTGCTTTTTCCTGCTCCTCTTAGCATGATAAAGAAGATTCAAAGAGAGTGAGATGCCAGCTCCTTTCATTCAGTCAGTAGCTTCAAACATTTCTGGTATATGAATAACATGATGTTTTTCAATGGCAAAAATCAATGAATATTGTAAATGCACAAACAGTAATTTCTCCGCATTGCAAGGTGCAATTCTGAAATTTTTTGCTTTTTCCTGCTCCTCTTAGCATGATAAAGAAGATTCAAAGAGAATGAGATGCCAGCTCCTTTCATTCAGTCAGTAGCTTCAATCATTTCTGGACGTTTTTCAATGGCAAAAATCAATGAATATTGTAAATGCACAAACAGTAATTTCTCCGCATTGCAAGGTGCAATTCTGAAATTTTTTGCTTTTTCCTGCTCCTCTTAGCATGATAAAGAAGATTCAAAGAGAGTGAGATGCCAGCTCCTTTCATTCAGTCAGTAGCTACAAACCTTTCTGGTATCTGAATAACATGATGTTTTTCAATGGCAAAAATCAATGAATATTGTAAATGCACAATCAGTAATTTCTCCGCATTGCAAGGTGCAATTCTGAAATTTTTTGCTTTTTCCTGCTCCTCTTAGCATGATAAAGAAGATTCAAAGAGAGTGAGATGCCAGCTCCTTTCATTCAGTCAGTAGCTTCAATCATTTCTGGACATTTTTCAATGGCAAAAATCAATGAATATTGTAAATGCACAAACAGTAATTTCTCCGCATTGCAAGGTGCAATTCTGAAATTTTTTGCTTTTTCCTGCTCCTCTTAGCATGATAAAGAAGATTCAAAGAGAGTGAGATGCCAGCTCCTTTCATTCAGTCAGTAGCTTCAATCATTTCTGGACGTTTTTCAATGGCAAAAATCAATGAATATTGTAAATGCACAAACAGTAATTTCTCCGCATTGCAAGGTGCAATTCTGAAATTTTTTGCTTTTTCCTGCTCCTCTTAGCATGATAAAGAAGATTCAAAGACAGTGAGATGCCAGCTCCTTTCATTCAGTCAGTAGCTTCAAACATTTCTGGTATATGAATAACATGATGTTTTTCAATGGCAAAAATCAATGAATATTGTAAATGCACAAACAGTAATTTCTCCGCATTGCAAGGTGCAATTCTGAAATTTTTTGCTTTTTCCTGCTCCTCTTAGCATGATAAAGAAGATTCAAAGAGAGTGAGATGCCAGCTCCTTTCATTCAGTCAGTAGCTTCAAACATTTCTGGTATATGAAGAACATGTTTTTCAATGGCAAAAATCAATGAATATTGTAAATGCACAAACAGTAATTTCTCCGCATTGCAAGGTGCAATTCTGAAATTTTTTGCTTTTTCCTGCTCCTCTTAGCATGATAAAGAAGATTCAAAGAGAGTGAGATGCCAGCTCCTTTCATTCAGTCAGTAGCTTCAAACATTTCTGGTATATGAATATGATGTTTTTCAATGGCAAAAATCAATGAATATTGTAAATGCACAAACAGTAATTTCTCCGCATTGCAAGGTGCAATTCTGAAATTTTTTGCTTTTTCCTGCTCCTCTTAGCATGGTAAAGAAGATTCAAAGAGAGTGAGATGCCAGCTCCTTTCATTCAGTCAGTAGCTTCAATCATTTCTGGACGTTTTTCAATGGCAAAAATCAATGAATATTGTAAATGCACAAACAGTAATTTCTCCGCAATGCAAGGTGCAATTCTGAAATTTTTTGCTTTTTCCTGCTCCTCTTAGCATGATAAAGAAGATTCAAAGAGAGTGAGATGCCAGCTCCTTTCATTCAGTCAGTAGCTTCAATCATTTCTGGACGTTTTTCAATGGCAAAAATCAATGAATATTGTAAATGCACAAACAGTAATTTCTCCGCATTGCAAAGTGCAATTCTGAAATTTTTTGCTTTTTCCTGCTCCTCTTAGCATGATAAAGAAGATTCAAAGAGAGTGAGATGCCAGCTCCTTTCATTCAGTCAGTAGCTTCAATCATTTCTGGACGTTTTTCAATGGCAAAAATCAATGAATATTGTAAATGCACAAACAGTAATTTCTCCGCATTGCAAGATGCAATTCTGAAATTTTTTGCTTTTTCCTGCTCCTCTTAGCATGATAAAGAAGATTCAAAGAGAGTGAGATGCCAGCTCCTTTCATTCAGTCAGTAGCTTCAATCATTTCTGGACGTTTTTCAATGGCAAAAATCAATGAATATTGTAAACGCACAAACAGTAATTTCCCCGCATTGCAAGGTGCAATTCTGAAATTTTTTGCTTTTTCCTGCTCCTCTTAGCATGATAAAGAATATTCAAAGAGAGTGAGATGCCAGCGACTTTCATTCAGTCAGTAGCTTCAAACATTTCTGGTATATGAATAACATGATGTTTTTCAATGGCAAAAATCAATGAATATTGTAAATGCACAAACAGTAATTTCTCCGCATTGCAAGGTGCAATTCTGAAATTTTTTGCTTTTTCCTGCTCCTCTTAGCATGATAAAGAAGATTCAAAGAGAGTGAGATGCCAGCTCCTTTCATTCAGTCAGTAGCTTCAAACATTTCTGGTATATGAATAACATGTTTTTCAATGGCAAAAATCAATGAATATTGTAAATGCACAAACAGTAATTTCTCCGCATTGCAAGGTGCAATTCTGAAATTTTTTGCTTTTTCCTGCTCCTCTTAGCATGATAAAGAAGATTCAAAGAGAGTGAGATGCCAGCTCCTTTCATTCAGTCAGTAGCTTCAAACATTTCTGTTATATGAATAACATCATGTTTTTCATTGGCAAAAATCAATGAATATTGTAAATGCACAAACAGTAATTTCTCCGCATTGCAAGGTGCAATTCTGAAATTTTTTGCTTTTTCCTGCTCCTCTTAGCATGATAAAGAAGATTCAAAGAGAGTGAGATGCCAGCTCCTTTCATTCAGTCAGTAGCTTCAATCATTTCTGGACGTTTTCCAATGGCAAAAATCATTGAATATTGTAAATGCACAAACAGTAATTTCTCCGCATTGCAAGGTGCAATTCTGAAATTTTTTGCTTTTTCCTGCTCCTCTTAGCATGATAAAGAAGATTCAAAGAGAGTGAGATGCCAGCTCCTTTCATTCAGTCAGTAGCTTCAATCATTTCTGGACGTTTTTCAATGGCAAAAATCAATGAATATTGTAAATGCACAAACAGTAATTTCTCCGCATTGCAAGGTGCAATTCTGAAATTTTTTGCTTTTTCCTGCTCCTCTTAGCATGATAAAGAAGATTCAAAGAGAGTGAGATGCCAGCTCCTTTCATTCAGTCAGTAGCTTCAATCATTTCTGGACGTTTTTCAATGGCAAAAATCAATGAATATTGTAAATGCACAAACAGTAATTTCTCCGCATTTCAAGGTGCAATTCTGAAATTTTTTGCTTTTTCCTGCTCCTCTTAGCATGGTAAACAAGATTCAAAGAGAGTGAGATGCCAGCTCCTTTCATTCAGTCAGTAGCTTCAATCATTTCTGGACGTTTTTCAATGGCAAAAATCAATGAATATTGTAAAAGCACAAACAGTAATTTCTCCGCATTGCAAGGTGCAATTCTGAAATTTTTTGCTTTTTCCTGCTCCTCTTAGCATGATAAAGAAGATTCAAAGAGAGTGAGATGCCAGCTCCTTTCATTCAGTCAGTAGCTTCAAACATTTCTGGTATATGAATAACATGATGTTTTTCAATGGCAAAAATCAATGAATATTGTAAATGCACAAACAGTAATTTCTCCGCATTGCAAGGTGCAATTCTGAAATTTTTTGCTTTTTCCTGCTCCTCTTAGCATGATAAAGAAGATTCAAAGAGAATGAGATGCCAGCTCCTTTCATTCAGTCAGTAGCTTCAATCATTTCTGGACGTTTTTCAATGGCAAAAATCAATGAATATTGTAAATGCACAAACAGTAATTTCTCCGCATTGCAAGGTGCAATTCTGAAATTTTTTGCTTTTTCCTGCTCCTCTTAGCATGATAAAGAAGATTCAAAGAGAGTGAGATGCCAGCTCCTTTCATTCAGTCAGTAGCTACAAACCTTTCTGGTATCTGAATAACATGATGTTTTTCAATGGCAAAAATCAATGAATATTGTAAATGCACAATCAGTAATTTCTCCGCATTGCAAGGTGCAATTCTGAAATTTTTTGCTTTTTCCTGCTCCTCTTAGCATGATAAAGAAGATTCAAAGAGAGTGAGATGCCAGCTCCTTTCATTCAGTCAGTAGCTTCAATCATTTCTGGACGTTTTTCAATGGCAAAAATCAATGAATATTGTAAATGCACAAACAGTAATTTCTC
This sequence comes from Phyllobates terribilis, assembly GCF_046119375.1. Taxonomy (NCBI): domain Eukaryota; kingdom Metazoa; phylum Chordata; class Amphibia; order Anura; family Dendrobatidae; genus Phyllobates; species Phyllobates terribilis. The sequence continues at coordinate 541,096 of NW_027363640.1, forward strand.
CGCATTGCAAGGTGCAATTCTGAAATTTTTTGCTTTTTCCTGCTCCTCTTAGCATGATAAACAAGATTCAAAGAGAGTGAGATGCCAGCTCCTTTCATTCAGTCAGTAGCTTCAATCATTTCTGGACGTTTTTCAATGGCAAAAATCAATGAATATTGTAAATGCACAAACAGTAATTTCTCCGCATTGCAAGGTGCAATTCTGAAATTTTTTGCTTTTTCCTGCTCCTCTTAGCATGATAAAGAAGATTCAAAGAGAGTGAGATGCCAGCTCCTTTCATTCAGTCAGTAGCTTCAAACATTTCTGGTATATGAATAACATGATGTTTTTCAATGGCAAAAATCAATGAATATTGTAAATGCACAAACAGTAATTTCTCCGCATTGCAAGGTGCAATTCTGAAATTTTTTGCTTTTTCCTGCTCCTCTTAGCATGATAAAGAAGATTCAAAGAGAGTGAGATGCCAGCTCCTTTCATTCAGTCAGTAGCTTCAATCATTTCTGGACGTTTTTCAATGGCAAAAATCAATGAATATTGTAAATGCACAAACAGTAATTTCTCCGCATTGCAAGGTGCAATTCTGAAATTTTTTGCTTTTTCCTGCTCCTCTTAGCATGATAAAGAAGATTCAAAGAGAGTGAGATGCCAGCTCCTTTCATTCAGTCAGTAGCTTCAATCATTTCTGGACATTTTTCAATGGCAAAAATCAATGAATATTATAAATGCACAAACAGTAATTTCTCCGCATTGCAAGGTGCAATTCTGAAATATTTTGCTTTTTCCTGCTCCTCTTAGCATGATAAAGAAGATTCAAAGAGAGTGAGATGCCAGCTCCTTTCATTCAGTCAGTAGCTTCAAACATTTCTGGTATATGAATAGCATGATGTTTTTCAATGGCAAAAATCAATGAATATTGTAAATGCACAAACAGTAATTTCTCCGCATTGCAAGGTGCAATTCTGAAATTTTTTGCTTTTTCCTGCTCCTCTTAGCATGATAAAGAAGATTCAAAGAGAGTGAGATGCCAGCTCCTTTCATTCAGTCAGTAGCTTCAATCATTTCTGGACGTTTTTCAATGGCAAAAATCAATGAATATTGTAAATGCACAAACAGTAATTTCTCCGCATTGCAAGGTGCAATTCTGAAATTTTTTGCTTTTTCCTGCTCCTCTTAGCATGATAAAGAAGATTCAAAGAGAGTGAGATGCCAGCTCCTTTCATTCAGTCAGTAGCTTCAATCACTTCTGGACATTTTTCAATGGCAAAAATCAATGAATATTATAAATGCACAAACAGTAATTTCTCCGCATTGCAAGGTGCAATTCTGAAATATTTTGCTTTTTCCTGCTCCTCTTAGCATGATAAAGAAGATTCAAAGAGAGTGAGATGCCAGCTCCTTTCATTCAGTCAGTAGCTTCAAACATTTCTGGTATATGAATAACATGATGTTTTTCAATGGCAAAAATCAATGAATATTGTAAATGCACAAACAGTAATTTCTCCGCATTGCAAGGTGCAATTCTGAAATTTTTTGCTTTTTCCTGCTCCTCTTAGCATGATAAAGAAGATTCAAAGAGAGTGAGATGCCAGCTCCTTTCATTCAGTCAGTAGCTTCAAACATTTCTGGTATATGAATAACATGATGTTTTTCAGTGGCAAAAATCAATGAATATTGTAAATGCACAAACAGTAATTTCTCCGCATTGCAAGGTGCAATTCTGAAATTTTTTGCTTTTTCCTGCTCCTCTTAGCATGATAAAGAAGATTCAAAGAGAATGAGATGCCAGCTCCTTTCATTCAGTCAGTAGCTTCAATCATTTCTGGACGTTTTTCAATGGCAAAAATCAATGAATATTGTAAATGCACAAACAGTAATTTCTCCGCATTGCAAGGTGCAATTCTGAAATTTTTTGCTTTTTCCTGCTCCTCTTAGCATGATAAAGAAGATTCAAAGAGAGTGAGATGCCAGCTCCTTTCATTCAGTCAGTAGCTTCAAACCTTTCTGGTATCTGAATAACATGATGTTTTTCAATGGCAAAAATCAATGAATATTGTAAATGCACAATCAGTAATTTCTCCGCATTGCAAGGTGCAATTCTGAAATTTTTTGCTTTTTCCTGCTCCTCTTAGCATGATAAAGAAGATTCAAAGAGAGTGAGATGCCAGCTCCTTTCATTCAGTCAGTAGCTTCAATCATTTCTGGACGTTTTTCAATGGCAAAAATCAATGAATATTGTAAATGCACAAACAGTAATTTCTCCGCATTGCAAGGTGCAATTCTGAAATTTTTTGCTTTTTCCTGCTCCTCTTAGCATGATAAACAAGATTCAAAGAGAGTGAGATGCCAGCTCCTTTCATTCAGTCAGTAGCTTCAAACATTTCTGGTATATGAATAACATGATGTTTTTCAATGGCAAAAATCAATGAATATTGTAAATGCACAAACAGTAATTTCTCCGCATTGCAAGGTGCAATTCTGAAATTTTTTGCTTTTTCCTGCTCCTCTTAGCATGATAAAGAAGATTCAAAGAGAGTGAGATGCCAGCTCCTTTCATTCAGTCAGTAGCTTCAATCATTTCTGGACGTTTTTCAATGGCAAAAATCAATGAATATTGTAAATGCACAAACAGTAATTTCTCCGCATTGCAAGGTGCAATTCTGAAATTTTTTGCTTTTTCCTGCTCCTCTTAGCATGATACAGAAGATTCAAAGAGAGTGAGATGCCAGCTCCTTTCATTCAGTCAGTAGCTTCAATCATTTCTGGACATTTTTCAATGGCAAAAATCAATGAATATTATAAATGCACAAACAGTAATTTCTCCGCATTGCAAGGTGCAATTCTGAAATATTTTGCTTTTTCCTGCTCCTCTTAGCATGATAAAGAAGATTCAAAGAGAGTGAGATGCCAGCTCCTTTCATTCAGTCAGTAGCTTCAAACATTTCTGGTATATGAATAACATGATGTTTTTCAATGGCAAAAATCAATGAATATTGTAAATGCACAAACAGTAATTTCTCCGCATTGCAAGGTGCAATTCTGAAATTTTTTGCTTTTTCCTGCTCCTCTTAGCATGATAAAGAAGATTCAAAGAGAGTGAGATGCCAGCTCCTTTCATTCAGTCAGTAGCTTCAAACATTTCTGGTATATGAATAACATGATGTTTTTCAATGGCAAAAATCAATGAATATTGTAAATGCACAAACAGTAATTTCTCCGCATTGCAAGGTGCAATTCTGAAATTTTTTGCTTTTTCCTGCTCCTCTTAGCATGATAAAGAAAATTCAAAGAGAATGAGATGCCAGCTCCTTTCATTCAGTCAGTAGCTTCAATCATTTCTGGACGTTTTTCAATGGCAAAAATCAATGAATATTGTAAATGCACAAACAGTAATTTCTCCGCATTGCAAGGTGCAATTCTGAAATTTTTTGCTTTTTCCTGCTCCTCTTAGCATGATAAAGAAGATTCAAAGAGGGTGAGATGCCAGCTCCTTTCATTCAGTCAGTAGCTTCAAACATTTCTGGTATCTGAATAACATGATGTTTTTCAAGGGCAAAAATCAATGAATATTGTAAATGCACAAACAGTAATTTCTCCGCATTACAAGGTGCAATTCTGAAATTTTTTGCTTTTTCCTGCTCCTCTTAGCATGATAAAGAAGATTCAAAGAGAGTGAGATGCCAGCTCCTTTCATTCAGTCAGTAGCTTCAATCATTTCTGGACGTTTTTCAATGGCAAAAATCAATGAATATTGTAAATGCACAAACAGTAATTTCTCCGCATTGCAAGGTGCAATTCTGAAATTTTTTGCTTTTTCCTGCTCCTCTTAGCATGATAAACAAGATTCAAAGAGAGTGAGATGCCAGCTCCTTTCATTCAGTCAGTAGCTTCAAACATTTCTGGTATATGAATAACATGATGTTTTTCAATGGCAAAAATCAATGAATATTGTAAATGCACAAACAGTAATTTCTCCGCATTGCAAGGTGCAATTCTGAAATTTTTTGCTTTTTCCTGCTCCTCTTAGCATGATAAAGAAGATTCAAAGAGAGTGAGATGCCAGCTCCTTTCATTCAGTCAGTAGCTTCAATCATTTCTGGACGTTTTTCAATGGCAAAAATCAATGAATATTGTAAATGCACAAACAGTAATTTCTCCGCATTGCAAGGTGCAATTCTGAAATTTTTTTCTTTTTCCTGCTCCTCTTAGCATGATAAAGAAGATTCAAAGAGAGTGAGATGCCAGCTCCTTTCATTCAGTCAGTAGCTTCAATCATTTCTGGACATTTTTCAATGGCAAAAATCAATGAATATTATAAATGCACAAACAGTAATTTCTCCGCATTGCAAGGTGCAATTCTGAAATATTTTGCTTTTTCCTGCTCCTCTTAGCATGATAAAGAAGATTCAAAGAGAGTGAGATGCCAGCTCCTTTCATTCAGTCAGTAGCTTCAAACATTTCTGGTATATGAATAACATGATGTTTTTCAATGGCAAAAATCAATGAATATTGTAAATGCACAAACAGTAATTTCTCCGCATTGCAAGGTGCAATTCTGAAATTTTTTGCTTTTTCCTGCTCCTCTTAGCATGATAAAGAAGATTCAAAGAGAGTGAGATGCCAGCTCCTTTCATTCAGTCAGTAGCTTCAAACATTTCTGGTATATGAATAACATGATGTTTTTCAATGGCAAAAATCAATGAATATTGTAAATGCACAAACAGTAATTTCTCCGCATTGCAAGGTGCAATTCTGAAATTTTTTGCTTTTTCCTGCTCCTCTTAGCATGATAAAGAAAATTCAAAGAGAATGAGATGCCAGCTCCTTTCATTCAGTCAGTAGCTTCAATCATTTCTGGACGTTTTTCAATGGCAAAAATCAATGAATATTGTAAATGCACAAACAGTAATTTCTCCGCATTGCAAGGTGCAATTCTGAAATTTTTTGCTTTTTCCTGCTCCTCTTAGCATGATAAAGAAGATTCAAAGAGGGTGAGATGCCAGCTCCTTTCATTCAGTCAGTAGCTTCAAACATTTCTGGTATCTGAATAACATGATGTTTTTCAATGGCAAAAATCAATGAATATTGTAAATGCACAAACAGTAATTTCTCCGCATTACAAGGTGCAATTCTGAAATTTTTTGCTTTTTCCTGCTCCTCTTAGCATGATAAAGAAGATTCAAAGAGAGTGAGATGCCAGCTCCTTTCATTCAGTCAGTAGCTTCAATCATTTCTGGACGTTTTTCAATGGCAAAAATCAATGAATATTGTAAATGCACAAACAGTAATTTCTCCGCATTGCAAGGTGCAATTCTGAAATTTTTTGCTTTTTCCTGCTCCTCTTAGCATGATAAACAAGATTCAAAGAGAGTGAGATGCCAGCTCCTTTCATTCAGTCAGTAGCTTCAATCATTTCTGGACGTTTTTCAATGGCAAAAATCAATGAATATTGTAAATGCACAAACAGTAATTTCTCCGCATTGCAAGGTGCAATTCTGAAATTTTTTGCTTTTTCCTGCTCCTCTTAGCATGATAAAGAAGATTCAAAGAGAGTGAGATGCCAGCTCCTTTCATTCAGTCAGTAGCTTCAAACATTTCTGGTATATGAATAACATGATGTTTTTCAATGGCAAAAATCAATGAATATTGTAAATGCACAAACAGTAATTTCTCCGCATTGCAAGGTGCAATTCTGAAATTTTTTGCTTTTTCCTGCTCCTCTTAGCATGATAAAGAAGATTCAAAGAGAGTGAGATGCCAGCTCCTTTCATTCAGTCAGTAGCTTCAATCATTTCTGGACGTTTTTCAATGGCAAAAATCAATGAATATTGTAAATGCACAAACAGTAATTTCTCCGCATTGCAAGGTGCAATTCTGAAATTTTTTGCTTTTTCCTGCTTCTCTTAGCATGATAAAGAAGATTCAAAGAGAGTGAGATGCCATCTCCTTTCATTCAGTCAGTAGCTTCAATCATTTCTGGACATTTTTCAATGGCAAAAATCAATGAATATTGTAAATGCACAAACAGTAATTTCTCCGCATTGCAAGGTGCAATTCTGAAATATTTTGCTTTTTCCTGCTCCTCTTAGCATGATAAAGAAGATTCAAAGAGAGTGAGATGCCAGCTCCTTTCATTCAGTCAGTAGCTTCAAACATTTCTGGTATATGAATAACATGATGTTTTTCAATGGCAAAAATCAATGAATATTGTAAATGCACAAACAGTAATTTCTCCGCATTGCAAGGTGCAATTCTGAAATTTTTTGCTTTTTCCTGCTCCTCTTAGCATGATAAAGAAGATTCAAAGAGAGTGAGATGCCAGCTCCTTTCATTCAGTCAGTAGCTTCAATCATTTCTGGACGTTTTTCAATGGCAAAAATCAATGAATATTGTAAATGCACAACAGTAATTTCTCCGCATTGCAAGGTGCAATTCTGAAATTTTTTGCTTTTTCCTGCTCCTCTTAGCAAGATAAACAAGATTCAAAGAGAGTGAGATGCCAGCTCCTTTCATTCAGTCAGTAGCTTCAATCATTTCTGGACGTTTTTCAATGGCAAAAATCAATGAATATTGTAAATGCACAAACAGTAATTTCTCCGCATTGCAAGGTGCAATTCTGAAATTTTTTGCTTTTTCCTGCTCCTCTTAGCATGATAAAGAAGATTCAAAGAGAGTGAGATGCCAGCTCCTTTCATTCAGTCAGTAGCTTCAATCATTTCTGGACGTTTTTCAATGGCAAAAATCAATGAATATTGTAAATGCACAAACAGTAATTTCTCCGCATTGCAAGGTGCAATTCTGAAATTTTTTGCTTTTTCCTGCTCCTCTTAGCATGATAAAGAAGATTCAAAGAGAGTGAGATGCCAGCTCCTTTCATTCAGTCAGTAGCTTCAATCATTTATGGACATTTTTCAATGGCAAAAATCAATGAATATTGTAAATGCACAAACAGTAATTTCTCCGCATTGCAAGGTGCAATTCTGAAATTTTTTGCTTTTTCCTGCTCCTCTTAGCATGATAAAGAAGATTCAAAGAGAGTGAGATGCCAGCTCCTTTCATTCAGTCAGTAGCTTCAAACATTTCTGGTATATGAATAACATGATGTTTTTCAATGGCAAAAATCAATGAATATTGTAAATGCACAAACAGTAATTTCTCCGCATTGCAAGGTGCAATTCTGAAATTTTTTGCTTTTTCCTGCTCCTCTTAGCATGATAAAGAAGATTCAAAGAGAGTGAGATGCCAGCTCCTTTCATTCAGTCAGTAGCTTCAATCATTTCTGGACGTTTTTCAATGGCAAAAATCAATGAATATTGTAAATGCACAAACAGTAATTTCTCCGCATTGCAAGGTGCAATTCTGAAATTTTTTGCTTTTTCCTGCTCCTCTTAGCATGATAAAGAAGATTCAAAGAGAGTGAGATGCCAGCTCCTTTCATTCAGTCAGTAGCTTCAATCATTTCTGGACATTTTTCAATGGCAAAAATCAATGAATATTATAAATGCACAAACAGTAATTTCTCCGCATTGCAAGGTGCAATTCTGAAATATTTTGCTTTTTCCTGCTCCTCTTAGCATGATAAAGAAGATTCAAAGAGAGTGAGATGCCAGCTCCTTTCATTCAGTCAGTAGCTTCAAACATTTCTGGTATATGAATAGCATGATGTTTTTCAATGGCAAAAATCAATGAATATTGTAAATGCACAAACAGTAATTTCTCCGCATTGCAAGGTGCAATTCTGAAATTTTTTGCTTTTTCCTGCTCCTCTTAGCATGATAAAGAAGATTCAAAGAGAGTGAGATGCCAGCTCCTTTCATTCAGTCAGTAGCTTCAATCATTTCTGGACGTTTTTCAATGGCAAAAATCAATGAATATTGTAAATGCACAAACAGTAATTTCTCCGCATTGCAAGGTGCAATTCTGAAATTTTTTGCTTTTTCCTGCTCCTCTTAGCATGATAAAGAAGATTCAAAGAGAGTGAGATGCCAGCTCCTTTCATTCAGTCAGTAGCTTCAATCACTTCTGGACATTTTTCAATGGCAAAAATCAATGAATATTATAAATGCACAAACAGTAATTTCTCCGCATTGCAAGGTGCAATTCTGAAATATTTTGCTTTTTCCTGCTCCTCTTAGCATGATAAAGAAGATTCAAAGAGAGTGAGATGCCAGCTCCTTTCATTCAGTCAGTAGCTTCAAACATTTCTGGTATATGAATAACATGATGTTTTTCAATGGCAAAAATCAATGAATATTGTAAATGCACAAACAGTAATTTCTCCGCATTGCAAGGTGCAATTCTGAAATTTTTTGCTTTTTCCTGCTCCTCTTAGCATGATAAAGAAGATTCAAAGAGAGTGAGATGCCAGCTCCTTTCATTCAGTCAGTAGCTTCAAACATTTCTGGTATATGAATAACATGATGTTTTTCAGTGGCAAAAATCAATGAATATTGTAAATGCACAAACAGTAATTTCTCCGCATTGCAAGGTGCAATTCTGAAATTTTTTGCTTTTTCCTGCTCCTCTTAGCATGATAAAGAAGATTCAAAGAGAATGAGATGCCAGCTCCTTTCATTCAGTCAGTAGCTTCAATCATTTCTGGACGTTTTTCAATGGCAAAAATCAATGAATATTGTAAATGCACAAACAGTAATTTCTCCGCATTGCAAGGTGCAATTCTGAAATTTTTTGCTTTTTCCTGCTCCTCTTAGCATGATAAAGAAGATTCAAAGAGAGTGAGATGCCAGCTCCTTTCATTCAGTCAGTAGCTACAAACCTTTCTGGTATCTGAATAACATGATGTTTTTCAATGGCAAAAATCAATGAATATTGTAAATGCACAATCAGTAATTTCTCCGCATTGCAAGGTGCAATTCTGAAATTTTTTGCTTTTTCCTGCTCCTCTTAGCATGATAAAGAAGATTCAAAGAGAGTGAGATGCCAGCTCCTTTCATTCAGTCAGTAGCTTCAATCATTTCTGGACGTTTTTCAATGGCAAAAATCAATGAATATTGTAAATGCACAAACAGTAATTTCTCCGCATTGCAAGGTGCAATTCTGAAATTTTTTGCTTTTTCCTGCTCCTCTTAGCATGATAAACAAGATTCAAAGAGAGTGAGATGCCAGCTCCTTTCATTCAGTCAGTAGCTTCAAACATTTCTGGTATATGAATAACATGATGTTTTTCAATGGCAAAAATCAATGAATATTGTAAATGCACAAACAGTAATTTCTCCGCATTGCAAGGTGCAATTCTGAAATTTTTTGCTTTTTCCTGCTCCTCTTAGCATGATAAAGAAGATTCAAAGAGAGTGAGATGCCAGCTCCTTTCATTCAGTCAGTAGCTTCAATCATTTCTGGACGTTTTTCAATGGCAAAAATTAATGAATATTGTAAATGCACAAACAGTAATTTCTCCGCATTGCAAGGTGCAATTCTGAAATTTTTTGCTTTTTCCTGCTCCTCTTAGCATGATAAAGAAGATTCAAAGAGAGTGAGATGCCAGCTCCTTTCATTCAGTCAGTAGCTTCAATCATTTCTGGACATTTTTCAATGGCAAAAATCAATGAATATTATAAATGCACAAACAGTAATTTCTCCGCATTGCAAGGTGCAATTCTGAAATATTTTGCTTTTTCCTGCTCCTCTTAGCATGATAAAGAAGATTCAAAGAGAGTGAGATGCCAGCTCCTTTCATTCAGTCAGTAGCTTCAAACATTTCTGGTATATGAATAACATGATGTTTTTCAATGGCAAAAATCAATGAATATTGTAAATGCACAAACAGTAATTTCTCCGCATTGCAAGGTGCAATTCTGAAATTTTTTGCTTTTTCCTGCTCCTCTTAGCATGATAAAGAAGATTCAAAGAGAGTGAGATGCCAGCTCCTTTCATTCAGTCAGTAGCTTCAAACATTTCTGGTATATGAATAACATGATGTTTTTCAATGGCAAAAATCAATGAATATTGTAAATGCACAAACAGTAATTTCTCCGCATTGCAAGGTGCAATTCTGAAATTTTTTGCTTTTTCCTGCTCCTCTTAGCATGATAAAGAAAATTCAAAGAGAATGAGATGCCAGCTCCTTTCATTCAGTCAGTAGCTTCAATCATTTCTGGACGTTTTTCAATGGCAAAAATCAATGAATATTGTAAATGCACAAACAGTAATTTCTCCGCATTGCAAGGTGCAATTCTGAAATTTTTTGCTTTTTCCTGCTCCTCTTAGCATGATAAAGAAGATTCAAAGAGAGTGAGATGCCAGCTCCTTTCATTCAGTCAGTAGCTTCAAACATTTCTGGTATCTGAATAACATGATGTTTTTCAATGGCAAAAATCAATGAATATTGTAAATGCACAAACAGTAATTTCTCCGCATTGCAAGGTGCAATTCTGAAATTTTTTGCTTTTTCCTGCTCCTCTTAGCATGATAAAGAAGATTCAAAGACAGTGAGATGCCAGCTCCTTTCATTCAGTCAGTAGCTTCAATCATTTCTGGACGTTTTTCAATGGCAAAAATCAATGAATATTGTAAATGCACAAACAGTAATTTCTCCGCATTGCAAGGTGCAATTCTGAAATTTTTTGCTTTTTCCTGCTCCTCTTAGCATGATAAACAAGATTCAAAGAGAGTGAGATGCCAGCTCCTTTCATTCAGTCAGTAGCTTCAATCATTTCTGGACGTTTTTCAATGGCAAAAATCAATGAATATTGTAAATGCACAAACAGTAATTTCTCCGCATTGCAAGGTGCAATTCTGAAATTTTTTGCTTTTTCCTGCTCCTCTTAGCATGATAAAGAAGATTCAAAGAGAGTGAGATGCCAGCTCCTTTCATTCAGTCAGTAGCTTCAATCATTTCTGGACGTTTTTCAATGGCAAAAATCAATGAATATTGTAAATGCACAAACAGTAATTTCTCCGCATTGCAAGGTGCAATTCTGAAATTTTTTGCTTTTTCCTGCTTCTCTTAGCATGATAAAGAAGATTCAAAGAGAGTGAGATGCCAGCTCCTTTCATTCAGTCAGTAGCTTCAATCATTTCTGGACATTTTTCAATGGCAAAAATCAATGAATATTGTAAATGCACAAACAGTAATTTCTCCGCATTGCAAGGTGCAATTCTGAAATATTTTGCTTTTTCCTGCTCCTCTTAGCATGATAAAGAAGATTCAAAGAGAGTGAGATGCCAGCTCCTTTCATTCAGTCAGTAGCTTCAAACATTTCTGGTATATGAATAACATGATGTTTTTCAATGGCAAAAATCAATGAATATTGTAAATGCACAAACAGTAATTTCTCCGCATTGCAAGGTGCAATTCTGAAATTTTTTGCTTTTTCCTGCTCCTCTTAGCATGATAAAGAAGATTCAAAGAGAGTGAGATGCCAGCTCCTTTCATTCAGTCAGTAGCTTCAATCATTTCTGGACGTTTTTCAATGGCAAAAATCAATGAATATTGTAAATGCACAAACAGTAATTTCTCCGCATTGCAAGGTGCAATTCTGAAATTTTTTGCTTTTTCCTGCTCCTCTTAGCAAGATAAACAAGATTCAAAGAGAGTGAGATGCCAGCTCCTTTCATTCAGTCAGTAGCTTCAATCATTTCTGGACGTTTTTCAATGGCAAAAATCAATGAATATTGTAAATGCACAAACAGTAATTTCTCCGCATTGCAAGGTGCAATTCTGAAATTTTTTGCTTTTTCCTGCTCCTCTTAGCATGATAAAGAAGATTCAAAGAGAGTGAGATGCCAGCTCCTTTCATTCAGTCAGTAGCTTCAATCATTTCTGGACGTTTTTCAATGGCAAAAATCAATGAATATTGTAAATGCACAAACAGTAATTTCTCCGCATTGCAAGGTGCAATTCTGAAATTTTTTGCTTTTTCCTGCTCCTCTTAGCATGATAAAGAAGATTCAAAGAGAGTGAGATGCCAGCTCCTTTCATTCAGTCAGTAGCTTCAATCATTTATGGACATTTTTCAATGGCAAAAATCAATGAATATTGTAAATGCACAAACAGTAATTTCTCCGCATTGCAAGGTGCAATTCTGAAATTTTTTGCTTTTTCCTGCTCCTCTTAGCATGATAAAGAAGATTCAAAGAGAGTGAGATGCCAGCTCCTTTCATTCAGTCAGTAGCTTCAAACATTTCTGGTATATGAATAACATGATGTTTTTCAATGGCAAAAATCAATGAATATTGTAAATGCACAAACAGTAATTTCTCCGCATTGCAAGGTGCAATTCTGAAATTTTTTGCTTTTTCCTGCTCCTCTTAGCATTATAAAGAAGATTCAAAGAGAGTGAGATGCCAGCTCCTTTCATTCAGTCAGTAGCTTCAATCATTTCTGGACGTTTTTCAATGGCAAAAATCAATGAATATTGTAAATGCACAAACAGTAATTTCTCCGCATTGCAAGGTGCAATTCTGAAATTTTTTGCTTTTTCCTGCTCCTCTTAGCATGATAAACAAGATTCAAAGAGAGTGAGATGCCAGCTCCTTTCATTCAGTCAGTAGCTTCAATCATTTCTGGACGTTTTTCAATGGCAAAAATCAATGTATATTGTAAATGCACAAACAGTAATTTCTCCGCATTGCAAGGTGCAATTCTGAAATTTTTTGCTTTTTCCTGCTCCTCTTAGCATGATAAAGAAGATTCAAAGAGAGTGAGATGCCAGCTCCTTTCATTCAGTCAGTAGCTTCAAACATTTCTGGTATATGAATAACATGATGTTTTTCAATGGCAAAAATCAATGAATATTGTAAATGCACAAACAGTAATTTCTCCGCATTGCAAGGTGCAATTCTGAAATTTTTTGCTTTTTCCTGCTCCTCTTAGCATGATAAAGAAGATTCAAAGAGAGTGAGATGCCAGCTCCTTTCATTCAGTCAGTAGCTTCAATCATTTCTGGACGTTTTTCAATGGCAAAAATCAATGAATATTGTAAATGCACAAACAGTAATTTCTCCGCATTGCAAGGTGCAATTCTGAAATTTTTTGCTTTTTCCTGCTCCTCTTAGCATGATAAAGAAGATTCAAAGAGAGTGAGATGCCAGCTCCTTTCATTCAGTCAGTAGCTTCAATCATTTCTGGACATTTTTCAATGGCAAAAATCAATGAATATTGTAAATGCACAAACAGTAATTTCTCCGCATTGCAAGGTGCAATTCTGAAATATTTTGCTTTTTCCTGCTCCTCTTAGCATGATAAAGAAGATTCAAAGAGAGTGAGATGCCAGCTCCTTTCATTCAGTCAGTAGCTTCAAACATTTCTGGTATATGAATAACATGATGTTTTTCAATGGCAAAATCAATGAATATTGTAAATGCACAAACAGTAATTTCTCCGCATTGCAAGGTGCAATTCTGAAATTTTTTGCTTTTTCCTGCTCCTCTCAGCATGATAAAGAAGATTCAAAGAGAGTGAGATGCCAGCTCCTTTCATTCAGTCAGTAGCTTCAATCATTTCTGGACGTTTTTCAATGGCAAAAATCAATGAATATTGTAAATGCACAAACAGTAATTTCTCCGCATTGCAAGGTGCAATTCTGAAATTTTTTGCTTTTTCCTGCTCCTCTTAGCAAGATAAACAAGATTCAAAGAGAGTGAGATGCCAGCTCCTTTCATTCATTCAGTAGCTTCAATCATTTCTGGACGTTTTTCAATGGCAAAAATCAATGAATATTGTAAATGCACAAACAGTAATTTCTCCGCATTGCAAGGTGCAATTCTGAAATTTTTTGCTTTTTCCTGCTCCTCTTAGCATGCTAAAGAAGATTCAAAGAGAGTGAGATGCCAGCTCCTTTCATTCAGTCAGTAGCTTCAATCATTTCTGGACGTTTTTCAATGGCAAAAATCAATGAATATTGTAAATGCACAAACAGTAATTTCTCCGCATTGCAAGGTGCAATTCTGAAATTTTTTGCTTTTTCCTGCTCCTCTTAGCATGATAAAGAAGATTCAAAGAGAGTGAGATGCCAGCTCCTTTCATTCAGTCAGTAGCTACAAACCTTTCTGGTATCTGAATAACATGATGTTTTTCAATGGCAAAAATCAATGAATATTGTAAATGCACAATCAGTAATTTCTCCGCATTGCAAGGTGCAATTCTGAAATTTTTTGCTTTTTCCTGCTCCTCTTAGCATGATAAAGAAGATTCAAAGAGAGTGAGATGCCAGCTCCTTTCATTCAGTCAGTAGCTTCAATCATTTCTGGACGTTTTTCAATGGCAAAAATCAATGAATATTGTAAATGCACAAACAGTAATTTCTCCGCATTGCAAGGTGCAATTCTGAAATTTTTTGCTTTTTCCTGCTCCTCTTAGCATGATAAACAAGATTCAAAGAGAGTGAGATGCCAGCTCCTTTCATTCAGTCAGTAGCTTCAAACATTTCTGGTATATGAATAACATGATGTTTTTCAATGGCAAAAATCAATGAATATTGTAAATGCACAAACAGTAATTTCTCCGCATTGCAAGGTGCAATTCTGAAATTTTTTGCTTTTTCCTGCTCCTCTTAGCATGATAAAGAAGATTCAAAGAGAGTGAGATGCCAGCTCCTTTCATTCAGTCAGTAGCTTCAATCATTTCTGGACGTTTTTCAATGGCAAAAATTAATGAATATTGTAAATGCACAAACAGTAATTTCTCCGCATTGCAAGGTGCAATTCTGAAATTTTTTGCTTTTTCCTGCTCCTCTTAGCATGATAAAGAAGATTCAAAGAGAGTGAGATGCCAGCTCCTTTCATTCAGTCAGTAGCTTCAATCATTTCTGGACATTTTTCAATGGCAAAAATCAATGAATATTATAAATGCACAAACAGTAATTTCTCCGCATTGCAAGGTGCAATTCTGAAATATTTTGCTTTTTCCTGCTCCTCTTAGCATGATAAAGAAGATTCAAAGAGAGTGAGATGCCAGCTCCTTTCATTCAGTCAGTAGCTTCAAACATTTCTGGTATATGAATAACATGATGTTTTTCAATGGCAAAAATCAATGAATATTGTAAATGCACAAACAGTAATTTCTCCGCATTGCAAGGTGCAATTCTGAAATTTTTTGCTTTTTCCTGCTCCTCTTAGCATGATAAAGAAGATTCAAAGAGAGTGAGATGCCAGCTCCTTTCATTCAGTCAGTAGCTTCAAACATTTCTGGTATATGAATAACATGATGTTTTTCAATGGCAAAAATCAATGAATATTGTAAATGCACAAACAGTAATTTCTCCGCATTGCAAGGTGCAATTCTGAAATTTTTTGCTTTTTCCTGCTCCTCTTAGCATGATAAAGAAAATTCAAAGAGAATGAGATGCCAGCTCCTTTCATTCAGTCAGTAGCTTCAATCATTTCTGGACGTTTTTCAATGGCAAAAATCAATGAATATTGTAAATGCACAAACAGTAATTTCTCCGCATTGCAAGGTGCAATTCTGAAATTTTTTGCTTTTTCCTGCTCCTCTTAGCATGATAAAGAAGATTCAAAGAGAGTGAGATGCCAGCTCCTTTCATTCAGTCAGTAGCTTCAAACATTTCTGGTATCTGAATAACATGATGTTTTTCAATGGCAAAAATCAATGAATATTGTAAATGCACAAACAGTAATTTCTCCGCATTGCAAGGTGCAATTCTGAAATTTTTTGCTTTTTCCTGCTCCTCTTAGCATGATAAAGAAGATTCAAAGACAGTGAGATGCCAGCTCCTTTCATTCAGTCAGTAGCTTCAATCATTTCTGGACGTTTTTCAATGGCAAAAATCAATGAATATTGTAAATGCACAAACAGTAATTTCTCCGCATTGCAAGGTGCAATTCTGAAATTTTTTGCTTTTTCCTGCTCCTCTTAGCATGATAAACAAGATTCAAAGAGAGTGAGATGCCAGCTCCTTTCATTCAGTCAGTAGCTTCAATCATTTCTGGACGTTTTTCAATGGCAAAAATCAATGAATATTGTAAATGCACAAACAGTAATTTCTCCGCATTGCAAGGTGCAATTCTGAAATTTTTTGCTTTTTCCTGCTCCTCTTAGCATGATAAAGAAGATTCAAAGAGAGTGAGATGCCAGCTCCTTTCATTCAGTCAGTAGCTTCAATCATTTCTGGACGTTTTTCAATGGCAAAAATCAATGAATATTGTAAATGCACAAACAGTAATTTCTCCGCATTGCAAGGTGCAATTCTGAAATTTTTTGCTTTTTCCTGCTTCTCTTAGCATGATAAAGAAGATTCAAAGAGAGTGAGATGCCAGCTCCTTTCATTCAGTCAGTAGCTTCAATCATTTCTGGACATTTTTCAATGGCAAAAATCAATGAATATTGTAAATGCACAAACAGTAATTTCTCCGCATTGCAAGGTGCAATTCTGAAATATTTTGCTTTTTCCTGCTCCTCTTAGCATGATAAAGAAGATTCAAAGAGAGTGAGATGCCAGCTCCTTTCATTCAGTCAGTAGCTTCAAACATTTCTGGTATATGAATAACATGATGTTTTTCAATGGCAAAAATCAATGAATATTGTAAATGCACAAACAGTAATTTCTCCGCATTGCAAGGTGCAATTCTGAAATTTTTTGCTTTTTCCTGCTCCTCTTAGCATGATAAAGAAGATTCAAAGAGAGTGAGATGCCAGCTCCTTTCATTCAGTCAGTAGCTTCAATCATTTCTGGACGTTTTTCAATGGCAAAAATCAATGAATATTGTAAATGCACAAACAGTAATTTCTCCGCATTGCAAGGTGCAATTCTGAAATTTTTTGCTTTTTCCTGCTCCTCTTAGCAAGATAAACAAGATTCAAAGAGAGTGAGATGCCAGCTCCTTTCATTCAGTCAGTAGCTTCAATCATTTCTGGACGTTTTTCAATGGCAAAAATCAATGAATATTGTAAATGCACAAACAGTAATTTCTCCGCATTGCAAGGTGCAATTCTGAAATTTTTTGCTTTTTCCTGCTCCTCTTAGCATGATAAAGAAGATTCAAAGAGAGTGAGATGCCAGCTCCTTTCATTCAGTCAGTAGCTTCAATCATTTCTGGACGTTTTTCAATGGCAAAAATCAATGAATATTGTAAATGCACAAACAGTAATTTCTCCGCATTGCAAGGTGCAATTCTGAAATTTTTTGCTTTTTCCTGCTCCTCTTAGCATGATAAAGAAGATTCAAAGAGAGTGAGATGCCAGCTCCTTTCATTCAGTCAGTAGCTTCAATCATTTATGGACATTTTTCAATGGCAAAAATCAATGAATATTGTAAATGCACAAACAGTAATTTCTCCGCATTGCAAGGTGCAATTCTGAAATTTTTTGCTTTTTCCTGCTCCTCTTAGCATGATAAAGAAGATTCAAAGAGAGTGAGATGCCAGCTCCTTTCATTCAGTCAGTAGCTTCAAACATTTCTGGTATATGAATAACATGATGTTTTTCAATGGCAAAAATCAATGAATATTGTAAATGCACAAACAGTAATTTCTCCGCATTGCAAGGTGCAATTCTGAAATTTTTTGCTTTTTCCTGCTCCTCTTAGCATTATAAAGAAGATTCAAAGAGAGTGAGATGCCAGCTCCTTTCATTCAGTCAGTAGCTTCAATCATTTCTGGACGTTTTTCAATGGCAAAAATCAATGAATATTGTAAATGCACAAACAGTAATTTCTCCGCATTGCAAGGTGCAATTCTGAAATTTTTTGCTTTTTCCTGCTCCTCTTAGCATGATAAACAAGATTCAAAGAGAGTGAGATGCCAGCTCCTTTCATTCAGTCAGTAGCTTCAATCATTTCTGGACGTTTTTCAATGGCAAAAATCAATGTATATTGTAAATGCACAAACAGTAATTTCTCCGCATTGCAAGGTGCAATTCTGAAATTTTTTGCTTTTTCCTGCTCCTCTTAGCATGATAAAGAAGATTCAAAGAGAGTGAGATGCCAGCTCCTTTCATTCAGTCAGTAGCTTCAAACATTTCTGGTATATGAATAACATGATGTTTTTCAATGGCAAAAATCAATGAATATTGTAAATGCACAAACAGTAATTTCTCCGCATTGCAAGGTGCAATTCTGAAATTTTTTGCTTTTTCCTGCTCCTCTTAGCATGATAAAGAAGATTCAAAGAGAGTGAGATGCCAGCTCCTTTCATTCAGTCAGTAGCTTCAATCATTTCTGGACGTTTTTCAATGGCAAAAATCAATGAATATTGTAAATGCACAAACAGTAATTTCTCCGCATTGCAAGGTGCAATTCTGAAATTTTTTGCTTTTTCCTGCTCCTCTTAGCATGATAAAGAAGATTCAAAGAGAGTGAGATGCCAGCTCCTTTCATTCAGTCAGTAGCTTCAATCATTTCTGGACATTTTTCAATGGCAAAAATCAATGAATATTGTAAATGCACAAACAGTAATTTCTCCGCATTGCAAGGTGCAATTCTGAAATATTTTGCTTTTTCCTGCTCCTCTTAGCATGATAAAGAAGATTCAAAGAGAGTGAGATGCCAGCTCCTTTCATTCAGTCAGTAGCTTCAAACATTTCTGGTATATGAATAACATGATGTTTTTCAATGGCAAAATCAATGAATATTGTAAATGCACAAACAGTAATTTCTCCGCATTGCAAGGTGCAATTCTGAAATTTTTTGCTTTTTCCTGCTCCTCTCAGCATGATAAAGAAGATTCAAAGAGAGTGAGATGCCAGCTCCTTTCATTCAGTCAGTAGCTTCAATCATTTCTGGACGTTTTTCAATGGCAAAAATCAATGAATATTGTAAATGCACAAACAGTAATTTCTCCGCATTGCAAGGTGCAATTCTGAAATTTTTTGCTTTTTCCTGCTCCTCTTAGCAAGATAAACAAGATTCAAAGAGAGTGAGATGCCAGCTCCTTTCATTCATTCAGTAGCTTCAATCATTTCTGGACGTTTTTCAATGGCAAAAATCAATGAATATTGTAAATGCACAAACAGTAATTTCTCCGCATTGCAAGGTGCAATTCTGAAATTTTTTGCTTTTTCCTGCTCCTCTTAGCATGCTAAAGAAGATTCAAAGAGAGTGAGATGCCAGCTCCTTTCATTCAGTCAGTAGCTTCAATCATTTCTGGACGTTTTTCAATGGCAAAAATCAATGAATATTGTAAATGCACAAACAGTAATTTCTCCGCATTGCAAGGTGCAATTCTGAAATTTTTTGCTTTTTCCTGCTCCTCTTAGCATGATAAAGAAGATTCAAAGAGAGTGAGATGCCAGCTCCTTTCATTCAGTCAGTAGCTTCAAACATTTCTGGTATATGAATAACATGATGTTTTTCAATGGCAAAAATCAATGAATATTGTAAATGCACAAACAGTAATTTCTCCGCATTTCAAGGTGCAATTCTGAAATTTTTTGCTTTTTCCTGCTCCTCTAAGCATGATAAAGAAGATTCAAAGAGAGTGAGATGCCAGCTCCTTTCATTCAGTCAGTAGCTTCAATCATTTCTGGACGTTTTTCAATGGCAAAAATCAATGAATATTGTAAATGCACAAACAGTAATTTCTCCGCATTGCAAGGTGCAATTCTGAAATTTTTTGCTTTTTCCTGCTCCTCTTAGCATGATAAACAAGATTCAAAGAGAATGAGATGCCAGCTCCTTTCATTCAGTCAGTAGCTTCAATCATTTCTGGACGTTTTTCAATGGCAAAAATCAATGAATATTGTAAATGCACAAACAGTAATTTCTCCGCATTGCAAGGTGCAATTCTGAAATTTTTTGCTTTTTCCTGCTCCTCTTAGCATGATAAAGAAGATTCAAAGAGAGTGAGATGCCAGCTCCTTTCATTCAGTCAGTAGCTTCAAACATTTCTGGTATATGAATAACATGATGTTTTTCAATGGCAAAAATCAATGAATATTGTAAATGCACAAACAGTAATTTCTCCGCATTGCAAGGTGCAATTCTGAAATTTTTTGCTTTTTCCTGCTCCTCTTAGCATGATAAAGAAGATTCAAAGAGAGTGAGATGCCAGCTCCTTTCATTCAGAGCGCAGCAACACTAGCACAAGAGGGGGAGGCAGTCACAGGGGTCTGTAGGGTCCAAACACCGGAGGGGCACAGTCAGCAGAGCGGCACAACGGGAATAGGTGGAGCGGAGCGCGGGGACCGGTGGCACCTGTCAGTTACTAGTGGGGAGGGACAAAGCGGCCCCCCCAGAAGCAGGAGGGAGACACCGCCGCCTGTAAATCAGCCCCGGGGGATGTGGGGCGGCAAGCCCTATACACCGGCTGCGCCGGTCTTTAGAAGGGAGACAGGAGCGGAGCGGCTCCGGAACTAAGGAGGGGGAACCGCCACCACCGGAACAGCCCCCGAACCCAGGGAACAGCCGCAGCAAAAAGCAGGGATCCCGGCCGCAGACACAAGCAGCGCCCGTCAGCAGGAGGGAGAGGGAGGACCGCTCCACAAAGTAAAAGGGACACCGCCGCCACCAGACCCCAGACAATAGCCTCACAGAGTCACGATAATAGCCCTGGCATCAGCCAGCGCTTGTCTGACCTTTTTAGATGATATCTGCAGTTCCGCTCCTCCGTGTAGCCGCGTCAGCTGTGAGCAGGGCCGGGTCTTCGGGCTGCTGCCGGCGTCCTGAAGCAGGAAGGTCCCGTAGCTTGGCGTCCGTGTGCCGGACTTCTCAGGGCTCCGGTCTCACAATCTTCTTACTTGATTGTAGATCTGGAAGGTCCCCGGGGTCCGCGATCCTCCACAGAAAGTGCCGGCCGGTGTTTTTAACTTCCGGAGTCCTGTCACTGGTCGCAGCTAGTAGCAGGGTGGTACAGCGCCGGGCGGTGGTATCTCTGTAGGAGTCTTACCCCCGGTTGCAGCTGGTAGTGGGGTGGATAGCAGGCAGGGACAGCTTGCAGGCTGGCGGTCCGGTTCAGTGGGGCCGTTTTCAGGGCTACAGGGTCCCGTGGGTCTAGTTAGGACTCGGTCCTTGTTACTTCCCAGCACAGGCTGTAAAAGCTGAGGTATATAATCGGCTCGTCCCGCAGCCACCGGCCTCCCACAACAGCAGAGCAGGCTTTAAGGGCTCCGTGCCACCTTCCTCAAAATATGAATCCTTTGCAAATTGTCCGATAACACCCGATGAGCAGTGTTCCTAGGTCCAGAGGAAGGGAGTAGGGAGGGTCCCCTTGCAGAGACACACAGACCTGCAAGCCTGCAGGTCTATGTCACAATACCCACGACTGGCATGAAATCAAGGACGCACCTCACTGATTCCAAACGAAATATCTCCCAGAATAACGGGTCAGGGAGAGTCTTTTCAGTATCCAGATGATCCTTAAGCTTTAGGGAGTTAATCCATGTAAGAATTGAACGAGTAAATCTTCTTAAGTTGCTTTTATCGTCGCTTTGTAGTTTTAGCCCTCAGGGAGCTCTGAAGCTATGCTGCCATCTTGGTCTGTGCCTAAGCCATGCCCCCCATCTCACTCTCTTTGAATCTTCTTTATCATGCTAGGATTAGCAGGAAAAAGCAAAAAATTTCAGAATTGCACCTTGCAATGTGGAGATATTACTGTTTGTGCATTTACAATATTCATTGATTTTTGCCATTGAAAAACATGTTTTTCATATACCAGAAATGTTTGAAGCTACTGACTGAATGAAAGGAGCTGGCATCTCACTCTCTTTGAATCTTCTTTATCATGCTAGGATTAGCAGGAAAAAGCAAAAAATTTCAGAATTGCACCTTGCAATGTGGAGATATTACTGTTTGTGCATTTACAATATTCATTGATTTTTGCCATTGAAAAACATGTTTTTCATATACCAGAAATGTTTGAAGCTACTGACTGAATGAAAGGAGCTGGCATCTCACTCTCTTTGAATCTTCTTTATCATGCTAGGATTAACAGGAAAAAGCAAAAAATTTCAGAATTGCACCTTGCAATGTGGAGATATTACTGTTTGTGCATTTACAATATTCATTGATTTTTGCCATTGAAAAACGTCCAGAAATGTTTGAAGCTACTGACTGAATGAAAGGAGCTGGCATCTCACTCTCTTTGAATCTTCTTTATCATGCTAGGATTAGCAGGAAAAAGCAAAAAATTTCAGAATTGCACCTTGCAATGTGGAGATATTACTGTTTGTGCATTTACAATATTCATTGATTTTTGCCATTGAAAAACATGTTTTTCATATACCAGAAATGTTTGAAGCTACTGACTGAATGAAAGGAGCTGGCATCTCACTCTCTGAATCTTCTTTATCATGCTAGGATTAGCAGGAAAAAGCAAAACATTTCAGAATTGCACCTTGCAATGTGGAGATATTACTGTTTGTGCATTTACAATATTCATTGATTTTTGCCATTGAAAAACATGTTTTTCATATACCAGAAATGTTTGAAGCTACTGACTGAATGAAAGGAGCTGGCATCTCACTCTCTTTGAATCTTCTTTATCATGCTAGAATTAACAGGAAAAAGCAAAAAATTTCAGAATTGCACCTTGCAATGTGGAGATATTACTGTTTGTGCATTTACAATATTCATTGATTTTTGCCATTGAAAAACGTCCAGAAATGTTTGAAGCTACTGACTGAATGAAAGGAGCTGGCATCTCACTCTCTTTGAATCTTCTTTATCATGCTAGGATTAGCAGGAAAAAGCAAAAAATTTCAGAATTGCACCTTGCAATGTGGAGATATTACTGTTTGTGCATTTACAATATTCATTGATTTTTGCCATTGAAAAACATGTTTTTCATATACCAGAAATGTTTGAAGCTACTGACTGAATGAAAGGAGCTGGCATCTCACTCTCTTTGAATCTTCTTTATCATGCTAGGATTAACAGGAAAAAGCAAAAAATTTCAGAATTGCACCTTGCAATGTGGAGATATTACTGTTTGTGCATTTACAATATTCATTGATTTTTGCCATTGAAAAACGTCCAGAAATGTTTGAAGCTACTGACTGAATGAAAGGAGCTGGCATCTCACTCTCTTTGAATCTTCTTTATCATGCTAGGATTAGCAGGAAAAAGCAAAAAATTTCAGAATTGCACCTTGCAATGTGGAGATATTACTGTTTGTGCATTTACAATATTCATTCATTTTTGCCATTGACAAACAAGTTTTTCATATACCAGAAATGTTTGAAGCTACTGACTGAATGAAAGGAGCTGGCATCTCACTCTCTTTGAATCTTCTTTATCATGCTAGGATTAGCAGGAAAAAGCAAAAAATTTCAGAATTGCACCTTGCAATGTGGAGATATTACTGTTTGTGCATTTACAATATTCATTGATTTTTGCCATTGAAAAACATCATGTTATTCATATACCAGAAATGTTTGAAGCTACTGACTGAATGAAAGGAGCTGGCATCTCACTCTCTTTGAATCTTCTTTATCATGCTAGGATTAGCAGGAAAAAGCAAAAAATTTCAGAATTGCACCTTGCAATGTGGAGATATTACTGTTTGTGCATTTACAATATTCATTGATTTTTGCCATTGAAAAACATGTTTTTCATATACCAGAAATGTTTGAAGCTACTGACGGAATGAAAGGAGCTGGCATCTCACTCTCTTTGAATCTTCTTTATCATGCCAGGATTAGCAGGAAAAAGCAAAAAATTTCAGAATTGGACCTTGCAATGTGGAGATATTACTGTTTGTGCATTTACAATATTCATTGATTTTTGCCATTGAAAAACGTCCAGAAATGTTTGAAGCTACTGACTGAATGAAAGGAGCTGGCATCTCACTCTCTTTGAATCTTCTTTATCATGCTAGGATTAGCAGGAAAAAGCAAAAAATTTCAGAATTGCACCTTGCAATGTGGAGATATTACTGTTTGTGCATTTACAATATTCATTGATTTTTGCCATTGAAAAACATGTTTTTCATATACCAGAAATGTTTGAAGCTACTGACTGAATGAAAGGAGCTGGCATCTCACTCTCTTTGAATCTTCTTTATCATGCTAGGATTAGCAGGAAAAAGCAAAAAATTTCAGAATTGCACCTTGCAATGTGGAGATATTACTGTTTGTGCATTTACAATATTCATTGATTTTTGCCATTGAAAAACATGTTTTTCATATACCAGAAATGTTTGAAGCTACTGACTGAATGAAAGGAGCTGGCATCTCACTCTCTTTGAATCTTCTTTATCATGCTAGGATTAGCAGGAAAAAGCAAAAAATTTCAGAATTGCACCTTGCAATGTGGAGATATTACTGTTTGTGCATTTACAATATTCATTGATTTTTGCCATTGAAAAACATCATGTTATTCATATACCAGAAATGTTTGAAGCTACTGACTGAATGAAAGGAGCTGGCATCTCACTCTCTTTGAATCTTTATCATGCTAGGATTAGCAGGAAAAAGCAAAAAATTTCAGAATTGCACCTTGCAATGTGGAGATATTACTGTTTGTGCATTTACAATATTCATTGATTTTTGCCATTGAAAAACATGTTTTTCATATACCAGAAATGTTTGAAGCTACTGACTGAATGAAAGGAGCTGGCATCTCACTCTCTTTGAATCTTCTTTATCATGCTAGGATTAGCAGGAAAAAGCAAAAAATTTCAGAATTGCACCTTGCAATGTGGAGATATTGCTGTTTGTGCATTTACAATATTCATTGATTTTTGCCATTGAAAAACATCATGTTATTCATATACCAGAAATGTTTGAAGCTACTGACTGAAAGGAGCTGGCATCTCACTCTCTTTGAATCTTCTTTATCATGCTAGGATTAACAGGAAAAAGCAAAAAATTTCAGAATTGCACCTTGCAATGTGGAGATATTTCTGTTTGTGCATTTACAATATTCATTGATTTTTGCCATTGAAAAACATGTTTTTCATATACCAGAAATGTTTGAAGCTACTGACTGAATGAAAGGAGCTGGCATCTCACTCTCTTTGAATCTTCTTTATCATGCTAGGATTAGCAGGAAAAAGCAAAACATTTCAGAATTGCACCTTGCAATGTGGAGATATTACTGTTTGTGCATTTACAATATTCATTGATTTTTGCCATTGAAAAACATGTTTTTCATATACCAGAAATGTTTGAAGCTACTAACTGAATGAAAGGAGCTGGCATCTCACTCTCTTTGAATCTTCTTTATCATGCTAGGATTAACAGGAAAAAGCAAAACATTTCAGAATTGCACCTTGCAATGTGGAGATATTACTGTTTGTGCATTTACAATATTCATTGATTTTTGCCATTGAAAAACGTCCAGAAATGTTTGAAGCTACTGACTGAATGAAAGGAGCTGGCATCTCACTCTCTTTGAATCTTCTTTATCATGCTAGGATTAGCAGGAAAAAGCAAAAAAATTTCAGAATTGCACCTTGCAAAGTGGAGATATTACTGTTTGTGCATTTACAATATTCATTGATTTTTGCCATTGAAAAACATCATGTTATTCATATACCAGAAATGTTTGAAGCTACTGACTGAATGAAAGGAGCTGGCATCTCACTCTCTTTGAATCTTCTTTATCATGCTAGGATTAGCAGGAAAAAGCAAAAAATTTCAGAATTGCACCTTGCAATGTGGAGATATTACTGTTTGTGCATTTACAATATTCATTGATTTTTGCCATTGAAAAACATGTTTTTCATATACCAGAAATGTTTGAAGCTACTGACGGAATGAAAGGAGCTGGCATCTCACTCTCTTTGAATCTTCTTTATCATGCTAGTATTAGCAGGAAAAAGCAAAAAATTTCAGAATTGCACCTTGCAATGTGGAGATATTACTGTTTGTGCATTTACAATATTCATTGATTTTTGCCATTGAAAAACATGTTTTTCATATACCAGAAATGTTTGAAGCTACTGACTGAATGAAAGGAGGTGGCATCTCACTCTCTTTGAATCTTCTTTATCATGCTAGGATTAGCAGGAAAAAGCAAAAAATTTCAGAATTGCACCTTGCAATGTGGAGATATTACTGTTTGTGCATTTACAATATTCATTGATTTTTGCCATTGAAAAACATCATGTTATTCATATACCAGAAATGTTTGAAGCTACTGACTGAATGAAAGGAGCTGGCATCTCACTCTCTTTGAATCTTCTTTATCATGCTAGGATTAGCAGGAAAAAGCAAAAAATTTCAGAATTGCACCTTGCAATGTGGAGATATTACTGTTTGTGCATTTACAATATTCATTGATTTTTGCCATTGAAAAACATGTTTTTCATATACCAGAAATGTTTGAAGCTACTGACGGAATGAAAGGAGCTGGCATCTCACTCTCTTTGAATCTTCTTTATCATGCTAGGATTAGCAGGAAAAAGCAAAAAATTTCAGAATTGCACCTTGCAATGTGGAGATATTACTGTTTGTGCATTTACAATATTCATTGATTTTTGCCATTGAAAAACATGTTTTTCATATACCAGAAATGTTTGAAGCTACTGACTGAATGAAAGGAGGTGGCATCTCACTCTCTTTGAATCTTCTTTATCATGCTAGGATTAGCAGGAAAAAGCAAAAAATTTCAGAATTGCACCTTGCAATGTGGAGATATTACTGTTTGTGCATTTACAATATTCATTGATTTTTGCCATTGAAAAACATGTTTTTCATATACCAGAAATGTTTGAAGCTACTGACTGAATGAAAGGAGCTGGCATCTCACTCTCTTTGAATCTTCTTTATCATGCTAGGATTAGCAGGAAAAAGCAAAAAATTTCAGAATTGCACCTTGCAATGTGGAGATATTACTGTTTGTGCATTTACAATATTCATTGATTTTTGCCATTGAAAAACATCGTTATTCATATACCAGAAATGTTTGAAGCTACTGACTGAATGAAAGGAGCTGGCATCTCACTCTCTTTGAATCTTCTTTATCATGCTAGGATTAGCAGGAAAAAGCAAAAAATTTCAGAATTGCACCTTGCAATGTGGAGATATTACTGTTTGTGCATTTACAATATTCATTGATTTTTGCCATTGAAAAACATGTTTTTCATATACCAGAAATGTTTGAAGCTACTGACTGAATGAAAGGAGCTGGCATCTCACTCTCTTTGAATCTTCTTTATCATGCTAGGATTAGCAGGAAAAAGCAAAAAATTTCAGAATTGCACCTTGCAATGTGGAGATATTACTGTTTGTGCATTTACAATATTCATTGATTTTTGCCATTGAAAAACATCATGTTATTCATATACCAGAAATGTTTGAAGCTACTGACTGAAAGGAGCTGGCATCTCACTCTCTTTGAATCTTCTTTATCATGCTAGGATTAACAGGAAAAAGCAAAAAATTTCAGAATTGCACCTTGCAATGTGGAGATATTACTGTTTGTGCATTTACAATATTCATTGATTTTTGCCATTGAAAAACATGTTTTTCATATACCAGAAATGTTTGAAGCTACTGACTGAATGAAAGGAGCTGGCATCTCACTCTCTTTGAATCTTCTTTATCATGCTAGGATTAGCAGGAAAAAGCAAAACATTTCAGAATTGCACCTTGCAATGTGGAGATATTACTGTTTGTGCATTTACAATATTCATTGATTTTTGCCATTGAAAAACATGTTTTTCATATACCAGAAATGTTTGAAGCTACTAACTGAATGAAAGGAGCTGGCATCTCACTCTCTTTGAATCTTCTTTATCATGCTAGGATTAACAGGAAAAAGCAAAAAATTTCAGAATTGCACCTTGCAATGTGGAGATATTACTGTTTGTGCATTTACAATATTCATTGATTTTTGCCATTGAAAAACGTCCAGAAATGTTTGAAGCTACTGACTGAATGAAAGGAGCTGGCATCTCACTCTCTTTGAATCTTCTTTATCATGCTAGGATTAGCAGGAAAAAGCAAAAAATTTCAGAATTGCACCTTGCAATGTGGAGATATTACTGTTTGTGCATTTACAATATTCATTGATTTTTGCCATTGAAAAACATGTTTTTCATATACCAGAAATGTTTGAAGCTACTGACTGAATGAAAGGAGCTGGCATCTCACTCTCTTTGAATCTTCTTTATCATGCTAGGATTAGCAGGAAAAAGCAAAAAATTTCAGAATTGCACCTTGCAATGTGGAGATATTACTGTTTGTGCATTTACAATATTCATTGATTTTTGCCATTGAAAAACATGTTTTTCATATACCAGAAATGTTTGAAGCTACTGACTGAATGAAAGGAGCTGGCATCTCACTCTCTTTGAATCTTCTTTATCATGCTAGGATTAGCAGGAAAAAGCAAAAAATTTCAGAATTGCACCTTGCAATGTGGAGATATTACTGTTTGTGCAATTACAATATTCATTGATTTTTGCCATTGAAAAACATGTTTTTCATATACCAGAAATGTTTGAAGCTACTGACAATGAAAGGAGCTGGCATCTCACTCTCTTTGAATCTTCTTTATCATGCTAGGATTAACAGGAAAAAGCAAAATATTTCAGAATTGCACCTTGCAATGTGGAGATATTACTGTTTGTGCATTTACAATATTCATTGATTTTTGCCATTGAAAAACGTCCAGAAATGTTTGAAGCTACTGACTGAATGAAAGGAGCTGGCATCTCACTCTCTTTGAATCTTCTTTATCATGCTAGGATTAGCAGGAAAAAGCAAAAAATTTCAGAATTGCACCTTGCAATGTGGAGATATTACTGTTTGTGCATTTACAATATTCATTGATTTTTGCCATTGAAAAACATCGTTATTCATATACCAGAAATGTTTGAAGCTACTGACTGAATGAAAGGAGCTGGCATCTCACTCTCTTTGAATCTTCTTTATCATGCTAGGATTAGCAGGAAAAAGCAAAAAATTTCAGAATTGCACCTTGCAATGTGGAGATATTACTGTTTGTGCATTTACAATATTCATTGATTTTTGCCATTGAAAAACATGTTTTTCATATACCAGAAATGTTTGAAGCTACTGACTGAATGAAAGGAGCTGGCATCTCACTCTCTTTGAATCTTCTTTATCATGCTAGGATTAGCAGGAAAAAGCAAAAAATTTCAGAATTGCACCTTGCAATGTGGAGATATTACTGTTTGTGCATTTACAATATTCATTGATTTTTGCCATTGAAAAACATGTTTTTCATATACCAGAAATGTTTGAAGCTACTGACAATGAAAGGAGCTGGCATCTCACTCTCTTTGAATCTTCTTTATCATGCTAGGATTAACAGGAAAAAGCAAAATATTTCAGAATTGCACCTTGCAATGTGGAGATATTACTGTTTGTGCATTTACAATATTCATTGATTTTTGCCATTGAAAAACGTCCAGAAATGTTTGAAGCTACTGACTGAATGAAAGGAGCTGGCATCTCACTCTCTTTGAATCTTCTTTATCATGCTAGGATTAGCAGGAAAAAGCAAAAAATTTCAGAATTGCACCTGGCAATGTGGAGATATTACTGTTTGTGCATTTACAATATTCATTGATTTTTGCCATTGAAAAACATCGTTATTCATATACCAGAAATGTTTGAAGCTACTGACTGAATGAAAGGAGCTGGCATCTCACTCTCTTTGAATCTTCTTTATCATGCTAGGATTAGCAGGAAAAAGCAAAAAATTTCAGAATTGCACCTTGCAATGTGGAGATATTACTGTTTGTGCATTTACAATATTCATTGATTTTTGCCATTGAAAAACATGTTTTTCATATACCAGAAATGTTTGAAGCTACTGACTGAATGAAAGGAGCTGGCATCTCACTCTCTTTGAATCTTCTTTATCATGCTAGGATTAGCAGGAAAAAGCAAAAAATTTCAGAATTGCACCTTGCAATGTGGAGATATTACTGTTTGTGCATTTACAATATTCATTGATTTTTGCCATTGAAAAACATGTTTTTCATATACCAGAAATGTTTGAAGCTACTGACTGAATGAAAGGAGCTGGCATCTCACTCTCTTTGAATCTTCTTTATCATGCTAGGATTAACAGGAAAAAGCAAAAAATTTCAGAATTGCACCTTGCAATGTGGAGATATTACTGTTTGTGCATTTACAATATTCATTGATTTTTGCCATTGAAAAACGTCCAGAAATGTTTGAAGCTACTGACTGAATGAAAGGAGCTGGCATCTCACTCTCTTTTAATCTTCTTTATCATGCTAGGATTAGCAGGAAAAAGCAAAAAATTTCAGAATTGCACCTTGCAATGTGGAGATATTACTGTTTGTGCATTTACAATATTCATTGATTTTTGCCATTGAAAAACATGTTTTTCATATACCAGAAATGTTTGAAGCTACTGACTGAATGAAAGGAGCTGGCATCTCACTCTCTTTGAATCTTCTTTATCATGCTAGGATTAGCAGGAAAAAGCAAAAAATTTCAGAATTGCACCTTGCAATGTGGAGATATTACTGTTTGTGCATTTACAATATTCATTGATTTTTGCCATTGAAAAACATCATGTTATTCATATACCAGAAATGTTTGAAGCTACTGACTGAATGAAAGGAGCTGGCATCTCACTCTCTTTGAATCTTCTTTATCATGCTAGGATTAGCAGGAAAAAGCAAAAAATTTCAGAATTGCACCTTGCAATGTGGAGATATTACTGTTTGTGCATTTACAATATTCATTGATTTTTGCCATTGAAAAACATCGTTATTCATATATCAGAAATGTTTGAAGCTACTGACTGAATGAAAGGAGCTGGCATCTCACTCTCTTTGAATCTTCTTTATCATGCTAGGATTAGCAGGAAAAAGCAAAAAATTTCAGAATTGCACCTTGCAATGTGGAGATATTACTGTTTGTGCATTTACAATATTCATTGATTTTTGCCATTGAAAAACATGTTTTTCATATACCAGAAATGTTTGAAGCTACTGACTGAATGAAAGGAGCTGGCATCTCACTCTCTTTGAATCTTCTTTATCATGCTAGGATTAGCAGGAAAAAGCAAAAAATTTCAGAATTGCACCTTGCAATGTGGAGATATTACTGTTTGTGCATTTACAATATTCATTGATTTTTGCCATTGAAAAACATGTTTTTCATATACCAGAAATGTTTGAAGCTACTGACTGAATGAAAGGAGCTGGCATCTCACTCTCTTTGAATCTTCTTTATCATGCTAGGATTAACAGGAAAAAGCAAAAAATTTCAGAATTGCACCTTGCAATGTGGAGATATTACTGTTTGTGCATTTACAATATTCATTGATTTTTGCCATTGAAAAACGTCCAGAAATGTTTGAAGCTACTGACTGAATGAAAGAAGCTGGCATCACACTCTCTTTGAATCTTCTTTATCATGCTAGGATTAGCAGGAAAAAGCAAAAAATTTCAGAATTGCACCTTGCAATGTGGAGATATTACTGTTTGTGCATTTACAATATTCATTGATTTTTGCCATTGAAAAACATGTTTTTCATATACCAGAAATGTTTGAAGCTACTGACTGAATGAAAGGAGCTGGCATCTCACTCTCTTTTAATCTTCTTTATCATGCTAGGATTAGCAGGAAAAAGCAAAAAATTTCAGAATTGCACCTTGCAATGTGGAGATATTACTGTTTGTGCATTTACAATATTCATTGATTTTTGCCATTGAAAAACATCATGTTATTCATATACCAGAAATGTTTGAAGCTACTGACTGAATGAAAGGAGCTGGCATCTCACTCTCTTTGAATCTTCTTTATCATGCTAGGATTAGCAGGAAAAAGCAAAAAATTTCAGAATTGCACCTTGCAATGTGGAGATATTACTGTTTGTGCATTTACAATATTCATTGATTTTTGCCATTGAAAAACATGTTTTTCATATACCAGAAATGTTTGAAGCTACTGACTGAATGAAAGGAGCTGGCATCTCACTCTCTTTGAATCTTCTTTATCATGCTAGGATTAGCAGGAAAAAGCAAAAAATTTCAGAATTGCACCTTGCAATGTGGAGATATTACTGTTTGTGCATTTACAATATTCATTGATTTTTGCCATTGAAAAACATGTTTTTCATATACCAGAAATGTTTGAAGCTACTGACTGAATGAAAGGAGCTGGCATCTCACTCTCTTTGAATCTTCTTTATCATGCTAGGATTAACAGGAAAAAGCAAAAAATTTCAGAATTGCACCTTGCAATGTGGAGATATTACTGTTTGTGCATTTACAATATTCATTGATTTTTGCCATTGAAAAACGTCCAGAAATGTTTGAAGCTACTGACTGAATGAAAGGAGCTGGCATCTCACTCTCTTTGAATCTTCTTTATCATGCTAGGATTAGCAGGAAAAAGCAAAAAATTTCAGAATTGCACCTTGCAATGTGGAGATATTACTGTTTGTGCATTTACAATATTCATTGATTTTTGCCATTGAAAAACATGTTTTTCATATACCAGAAATGTTTGAAGCTACTGACTGAATGAAAGGAGCTGGCATCTCACTCTCTTTGAATCTTCTTTATCATGCTAGGATTAGCAGGAAAAAGCAAAAAATTTCAGAATTGCACCTTGCAATGTGGAGATATTACTGTTTGTGCATTTACAATATTCATTGATTTTTGCCATTGAAAAACATCATGTTATTCATATACCAGAAATGTTTGAAGCTACTGACTGAATGAAAGGAGCTGGCATCTCACTCTCTTTGAATCTTCTTTATCATGCTAGGATTAGCAGGAAAAAGCAAAAAATTTCAGAATTGCACCTTGCAATGTGGAGATATTACTGTTTGTGCATTTACAATATTCATTGATTTTTGCCATTGAAAAACATGTTTTTCATATACCAGAAATGTTTGAAGCTACTGACGGAATGAAAGGAGCTGGCATCTCACTCTCTTTGAATCTTCTTTATCATGCTAGGATTAACAGGAAAAAGCAAAAAATTTCAGAATTGCACCTTGCAATGTGGAGATATTACTGTTTGTGCATTTACAATATTCATTGATTTTTGCCATTGAAAAACGTCCAGAAATGTTTGAAGCTACTGACTGAATGAAAGGAGCTGGCATCTCACTCTCTTTGAATCTTCTTTATCATGCTAGGATTAGCAGGAAAAAGCAAAAAATTTCAGAATTGCACCTTGCAATGTGGAGATATTACTGTTTGTGCATTTACAATATTCATTGATTTTTGCCATTGAAAAACATGTTTTTCATATACCAGAAATGTTTGAAGCTACTGACTGAATGAAAGGAGCTGGCATCTCACTCTCTTTGAATCTTCTTTATCATGCTAGGATTAGCAGGAAAAAGCAAAAAATTTCAGAATTGCACCTTGCAATGTGGAGATATTACTGTTTGTGCATTTACAATATTCATTGATTTTTGCCATTGAAAAACATCATGTTATTCATATACCAGAAATGTTTGAAGCTACTGACTGAATGAAAGGAGCTGGCATCTCACTCTCTTTGAATCTTCTTTATCATGCTAGGATTAGCAGGAAAAAGCAAAAAATTTCAGAATTGCACCTTGCAATGTGGAGATATTACTGTTTGTGCATTTACAATATTCATTGATTTTTGCCATTGAAAAACATGTTTTTCATATACCAGAAATGTTTGAAGCTACTGACTGAATGAAAGGAGCTGGCATCTCACTCTCTTTGAATCTTCTTTATCATGCTAGGATTAGCAGGAAAAAGCAAAAAATTTCAGAATTGCACCTTGCAATGTGGAGATATTACTGTTTGTGCATTTACAATATTCATTGATTTTTGCCATTGAAAAACATGTTTTTCATATACCAGAAATGTTTGAAGCTACTGACTGAATGAAAGGAGCTGGCATCTCACTCTCTTTGAATCTTCTTTATCATGCTAGGATTAACAGGAAAAAGCAAAAAATTTCAGAATTGCACCTTGCAATGTGGAGATATTACTGTTTGTGCATTTACAATATTCATTGATTTTTGCCATTGAAAAACGTCCAGAAATGTTTGAAGCTACTGACTGAATGAAAGGAGCTGGCATCTCACTCTCTTTGAATCTTCTTTATCATGCTAGGATTAGCAGGAAAAAGCAAAAAATTTCAGAATTGCACCTTGCAATGTGGAGATATTACTGTTTGTGCATTTACAATATTCATTGATTTTTGCCATTGAAAAACATGTTTTTCATATACCAGAAATGTTTGAAGCTACTGACTGAATGAAAGGAGCTGGCATCTCACTCTCTTTGAATCTTCTTTATCATGCTAGGATTAGCAGGAAAAAGCAAAAAATTTCAGAATTGCACCTTGCAATGTGGAGATATTACTGTTTGTGCATTTACAATATTCATTGATTTTTGCCATTGAAAAACATCATGTTATTCATATACCAGAAATGTTTGAAGCTACTGACTGAATGAAAGGAGCTGGCATCTCACTCTCTTTGAATCTTCTTTATCATGCTAGGATTAGCAGGAAAAAGCAAAAAATTTCAGAATTGCACCTTGCAATGTGGAGATATTACTGTTTGTGCATTTACAATATTCATTGATTTTTGCCATTGAAAAACATGTTTTTCATATACCAGAAATGTTTGAAGCTACTGACGGAATGAAAGGAGCTGGCATCTCACTCTCTTTGAATCTTCTTTATCATGCTAGGATTAGCAGGAAAAAGCAAAAAATTTCAGAATTGCACCTTGCAATGTGGAGATATTACTGTTTGTGCATTTACAATATTCATTGATTTTTGCCATTGAAAAACATGTTTTTCATATACCAGAAATGTTTGAAGCTACTGACTGAATGAAAGGAGCTGGCATCTCACTCTCTTTGAATCTTCTTTATCATGCTAGGATTAACAGGAAAAAGCAAAAAATTTCAGAATTGCACCTTGCAATGTGGAGATATTACTGTTTGTGCATTTACAATATTCATTGATTTTTGCCATTGAAAAACGTCCAGAAATGTTTGAAGCTACTGACTGAATGAAAGGAGCTGGCATCTCACTCTCTTTGAATCTTCTTTATCATGCTAGGATTAGCAGGAAAAAGCAAAAAATTTCAGAATTGCACCTTGCAATGTGGAGATATTACTGTTTGTGCATTTACAATATTCATTGATTTTTGCCATTGAAAAACATGTTTTTCATATACCAGAAATGTTTGAAGCTACTGACTGAATGAAAGGAGCTGGCATCTCACTCTCTTTGAATCTTCTTTATCATGCTAGGATTAGCAGGAAAAAGCAAAAAATTTCAGAATTGCACCTTGCAATGTGGAGATATTACTGTTTGTGCATTTACAATATTCATTGATTTTTGCCATTGAAAAACATCATGTTATTCATATACCAGAAATGTTTGAAGCTACTGACTGAATGAAAGGAGCTGGCATCTCACTCTCTTTGAATCTTCTTTATCATGCTAGGATTAGCAGGAAAAAGCAAAAAATTTCAGAATTGCACCTTGCAATGTGGAGATATTACTGTTTGTGCATTTACAATATTCATTGATTTTTGCCATTGAAAAACATGTTTTTCATATACCAGAAATGTTTGAAGCTACTGACGGAATGAAAGGAGCTGGCATCTCACTCTCTTTGAATCTTCTTTATCATGCTAGGATTAGCAGGAAAAAGCAAAAAATTTCAGAATTGCACCTTGCAATGTGGAGATATTACTGTTTGTGCATTTACAATATTCATTGATTTTTGCCATTGAAAAACGTTTTCATATCCAGAAATGTTTGAAGATACTGACTGAATGAAAGGAGCTGGCATCTCACTCTCTTTGAATCTTCTTTATCATGCTAGGATTAGCAGGAAAAAGCAAAAATTTTCAGAATTGCACCTTGCAATGTGGAGATATTACTGTTTGTGCATTTACAATATTCATTGATTTTTGCCATTG